>NC_133393.1:149766703-150074852 GCF_047511655.1 Castor canadensis
AAAAGCGAGAGCACACAAGGGAGGGGTGAGGATAGGTAAGACACCTAAAAAACTAGCTAGCATTTGTTGCCCTTAATGCAGAGAAACTAAAGCAGATACCTTAAAGCAACTGAGGCCAATAGGAAAAGGGGACCAGGAACTAGAGAAAAGGTTAGATCAAAAAGAATTAACCTAGAAGGTAACACCCACGCACAGGAAATCAATGTGAGTCAATGCCCTGTATAGCTATCCTTATCTCAACCAGCAAAACCCCTTGTTCCTTCCTATTATTGCTTATACTCTCTCTACAACAAAATTAGAGATAAGGGCAAAATAGTTTCTGCGGGGTATTGAGGGGGGGAGCGGGAGGGGGTGGAGTGGGTGGTAAGGGAGGGGGTGGGGGAAAAAAAAAAAAAAAAAAAAACAAGGAGGGAGGCTGTTCACTCTAAACCCAACCTGGCCTGAGAGGAAAGCCTGATTTTGAAAGTCTTAATAGGGTGCAGGAAACTGCTTTCTGCAGTGTGCCAGCCCCTGCAAATACCTTATCCATGAACAGCCAGAGGAGGAAGGAAAAAAAGCCCACGATTCTCCTGCCTCTGGGCTTTTGCCCATGCCAAAGTTCCTCCAAACACTAGAGTCCTTTCCTCTGACCTCTCACGTCCTCAATCCCAGAATGGTGTTTCATGTTAGGTGTCCAAGTCCCATAAGCTTCTCCATGCAGGGACCAAGCCAATCCACCTTTAAACCGTTCCTGGCTGAGGACCTGGCACAGTGAAGACAGCAAGAGGAACAGGATAGGGCCAGAGGAGGGGCAGGAAAGGGGACTGGAGGGGTTGGGCACAGCGGACTGGACATCCTTTGGCCATTTTCAGTGTGCTAGGGCTTTGCAGTCCTTATCACACTACCTAAGGTGGACAGGCTCATCCCACTTCCGTGCACAGGAATCAGAGGCTTGGAGGAGAAGTGGACCGGTCAGGGTCCTCAGGCTGGAGGGAGAGTCAGGACTCCATCCCTGACTAGCTGACTCTGGGGTCTGCTGTGCTCTTTCTGGCTGGTTCCCAGCAGGTAAGAACAGAGGTCAACATAAACTACTGTCCCCACCAACTGGGGGCTAAGTATGGGGACAACCTGTGCTTTTTCCCACTGCTTCCCCACCACTCTGTAATCCTGAGAAGCAGAGGCTCTGCTCTGAAGTGTGGCACCCAGGGGCACAGCAGTGAGGGACCAACACAAGCCCAGCCAGCTGGGGTTAGAGGGCTGGCTGTCTGGAGCAGGAAGTGTGGGAGTCTGGCAGGGGCACTCTGAGCTGTATCCAGCTCCCTGGGGCCTCCACTGCAGGGGTGGTGAGAGATGGATGGTCTGGGAGATGACCCTAGCCCTCAATTTAGGCCTCCTCTTCCTGCTGGAATTTGTGTCCTGCAGACACAGGGTGGAGGTGAGCAAGGGATGACGGGCTTCTAAGTGACTCTTTGTCTCTGGTGCACCTGGCCTCCAGGCAGCTGTGGACTGAGCGTGAACAGACACAATCTATAACTCTTTCTTCTCCGGGTGGTGTGCGGCCTAGGGCCTCAGAGCAAAACTTCTCAGAGCTTCTCCTCTGGTTGAGTGCTTCCTGGAGCGAGGCCCAGGGTCAGGCCAAGATGGCTGCTGCCTCCCATCAACTCCTCTCCTGCTTGAATGTCTCAAGTGGGTGGGAGTCAAGGTTAGGATGTACTTGTGGGGTAGGTATAGGGAGAGCACAACACTCCAGAATGAAAATGTCAGCCTTGTCAGGCTGGGAGTTCAGGCAGGGTCTCCTTGACATTGTCCTAAGTAGAATCCTTACTCTCTGGAAACTTCCATTTGTGTTTGCCAGGCCTTCCAATGACTGGCTGAGGTCACCCACACTGTCAAGGGCCATCTCCTTTGCTTCCAATGAACTTGCTAAAGATGAAAACATCTACAAAATTCCTCCACAATAGCCGGGCGCTGGTGGTTCCCGCCTGTAATCCTAGCAACTCAGGAGGCAGAAACAGGGAGGAATGTGGTTCGAAGCCAGCCCAGGGAAATAGTTCATGAGACACTATCTTGAAAACAAAAAAGTGTTGGTAGAGTGGCTCAAGGTGTGGGGCCTGAGTTTAAGCAAACAGCTACGTCCCATAGCCCAGTCAGGTTGACACATAACCAACTGTCATAATCAGACTCAAATCTCAGCTCCAGCACTTGTGAGTAGTGGCCTTTTACTGTATGTGACATTTTTCTACCAGGATGCTGAGAGCAACAGGGGAGGGTGTGCCAGGTCCAAGTTGAGCATTCTTTGGCCTGCCTGTCACTGCAGCCCTGTTTGGGAATGTTACTTCCTCTTGGAAAAGAAGGACCTCTGCAGTGATCAAGGCATTGGTGGCCTCTAGATATATTTGTACAGAGGGCTCCTGCCACCGCCAGGTAATATGTCATTAGGGCTGCAAATATGAGGTTTTCTAGCATGGGATGGGTCTGGATGTCCTGCCAGCTCTGCCCCATGCCCACCTCCAGAGCATGTCCTGTGTTTTGCCAGGTGTGGCTGAAGAGCCCTTAAAAGTCCTTCCCACTCCGGCCTGGGCCCAGGCTGCCGAGTTCTCAGTCCCTAAAACTCTGGACCTTAGGGTCCCCTGCAGCCATCAGTCTTTTGTTCCAGTGCCACCTATGTGTGTCCAAGTCCCTGAACTACCTGGGAACTCCTCGAGAGCAGAATCACATCTGCATCCTCAGAAACTCATGACCAGCACAGGGCGTGGCCAGGAGCTGCGGATGCAGGGAGGGAGAGGAGCCTTTCTTGGCGCCATCTTCCCATTTGCAACAGCACTGGCCTGGGCTCTATAAAAATATCCTTGCCATCCCCCAAGCCAAGCAAAGATTCTGTGTGTGTGCTAATCCACAGGCCCACAGGAGCGAGACATTAATCTGGTAACACAGTAAATGGAAAAGTAGCTAAGGCATGCCGGCTGCTGTGGCAGGAACACCACTGGCTCATGGTGTCAAATCACAAAGCAGGGGAGGAAGTCACCCCATCTAAGCCAGCATCAGCAGGACCCTCATAGGCAAAGCCAGATCAAAGACTTCAGACACCTGAATATGAGCAGGAATAAAAAGAAGTTAAAAAATTCAAGAAAATAAAAAAATTGAGAATGTGGACAAGGAAAAACAAGTGCTGAAAGTGGTCAGAGAGACAGGCAAAAGAGCTCAATAGATCTTCTAAAAATGAAAAAAAAACAATGTTCTAATGGAAATGTGAAGTTCACTGGATGGGTTGGACAGCAAAGAGACCAGCTCAGGAAGGAGTCAATAGACCAGGAGATGCAGTGAAGGCAATCCTCAGAATGCAGAACAGAGGGAAATGTCACTGATAAAACATGAAACAGGGATAAGAGAAGAGATGGTTGGGGCGAGAAGAAATACATCTGTTAGGAATTCCTGAAACTGAGAATGGGGCAAGTCATCACTCAATGTGGTAATTGCCGAGGACTTCCCAGAATTATTAAACGCTATGAATTTCAGTTCAGGCAGCACAATAAAGACCAAGCAAGTGTTTAAAAAAACCAATCCATACGTGGCTGCATCACTGTGACAGTGAATAGCAAAGAAAAGGTTTTCAAAGAAGCCAATGAGAAGAGACAAATTTCCCACGAATAAAAAGCAGCGAGAAGCAAGCCAGCAGCCTGGGACCCAACCTCATCAAATATTAAAATACACATATAATTGTCCACCTCGCATCTCTACGGAGAATAGAGATACTTCTTTCAAGAAGAAGACGAAGACATCTTCAGACAAGGCTTGTGGGAGTGTAGACTCTCTGGAACCGTCTCTAAAGGAAAACGATTCTGGATGGCTAAGTGTGCGGGAAACCTAAACATACACTCACTCTACAGAGCAATTACAGTCATGTCTGATCGGAGGACAAAACAGATCCAAAGTCCAGGACACTAGTGTTTGCCATGATGACTTTTTCGGCAGTATTGGCTAGTGCTTCTAGGCAGGCACTCTACCACTTGAGCCATGCCCCCAGCCCTTTTTTACTTTAGTTAATTTTTGGATAGGGGTTTGTGTTTTTGCTCAGGCTGGCAGGCATTTGATTCTATTTACACCTTCTGTGTAGCTGGAATTGCAACTGTGTTACCATCACGCCAGCCTATTGGTTGAGAGGAGGGGATCTAACTTTTGGCTCTGGGGAGCCTCGAACCAAGATCCTCCCCATCTCTACAGCTGGAGTAGCTGGACATGATTATTTTGATGCTTTTTGGGGGAAATTTCTAAATTTACAGAATTAGAAATGTTTTCTGCTTTGCTGATGGCCCAAGCTCACACTTTGCCAATGTGCAGGATGACTGAGCATCTCCACTGGGACCCAAAACACTGTCAGGCCCCCAACTCTTGGCTGAAGAACAGAATTCCCAGGATATGTTCCCTTAGGTCTCTTGTCCCCTGCCCCAGCCCAGCGGCTCTCATCTGGGTCACTTGAAGGCTTGTTAAGACCCAGGCAGTGGGACACAACAGAGAATCAGAATTGGCCTAAGCATTGCATCTTTCACACACACACACACACACACACACACACACACACACACACACACACCATGAACACAGTTACCCCCACACACACACATCACACTCAACAGCACACATACACACATGACAAACACATGCACCACACACACACACCACATACACGCCACACACACCATACACACACATCACGAACACACTCATATCCTCCACACCTTTCCACACACACCACACCCCCACACGAACTCAAATACACAAACACACGTAGCATATACACCATACCACACCGCCCCCATACACATCACAGGCACACACCACAATACACTGCAAACACACACACCACACCCATAACCCACATCCCTTTTCTCTTCCCTGTGGGAAGTTTGCTTGGTCTTCTTGGTGCCTGCTATGTGCCAGGCCCAAAGCTGGGCCCTGGCTGGGCACACCACCCTTTGCTCTGGACAAATAGGGCTCCCCTGGGCTTCTTCTACGGATGGGGTCATGGGCTCTTGTAGCTTCTTTGAGCCACCTCCCTTCAGACCCGGATCCCCTGTTCCACTCTCCACCCACTGTTACTTAGGGGTTTGCCCAAGGTCCTGACAGTTCCTCCCTACTCTCCCTCTCTGCTGAGGCTGTGGCCACCTGGCAGGGGATTAAGTGGAACACAATGGGTAATTGATTACAACAAGTTTAGGATGTCCCATTCCAGGGAAGGCCTGCTGACAGGAGAGACAGCTGCTGCCTCTACTGGCAAGACTCCCCACTGTGGGGAATAGGTCCAGGGTAGGGGGTGTGTTGGGGGCACAGCTTCCCCTCCTAGAGGGAACTGGGATCTGGGGGATGCCTGAGAGTTATTCAGAGGATTTGGGAGTTCAGGGGTAGTGGAGGTGGGCAGCCGGGGGCACCCAGGTGGCTGATTTATGAAGGCAGATTAAGAAGACTGATGGCCTGTCTCCTAGCCAAGAAATGAGTCCTGTTGCAAACCTTTGAAGGGCACAAAGGCAGGGGAGGGAGCAGTATGATGACGAGCAGTTCGAGTGAGTAATGAGGAACAATGGGTTGAAACAGAGCTGAAAACACAGGAAGGATCTTAGCTGTGAAGTCAGCTTGGCTCGAAGCTGCTCAGCAGCAGGAGCTGGGGCCTCCTCCCCTGAATCATTGACTCTTGACGGACTGGGTGTGGGAGGCCCACAGAGGATGTGGAATGGGATTCAGCCCAAGACCATAGGTCTGTGGCCACAATTGCCTCTGCAATTTCTCTCCTCTTTCTGGGCCACCTAATCCTGTGGGTTGTCCATGGGCCAGGTGCAGCTAGGAGGTGCTGGGGCCCCCAAAAGTGACAGTTGCTTGGGGAGGAAAGCTGCCTGTGTGGCTTAGACCCCAGCTGTGCTTGGGGACTGTCCTCAGCCTGGAGCTGAGGATAAGCCAGGAGGATACCATGGCCAACTTGGGACGCCCTTGGCCACAGGTGTGCAGCAGAGTGGGAATGAAGACCCACACAGTCTCAGTCTAGACCCAGCTTTCCGGTTAGGATTCCTGTTCTATGTAGGATCCCCTAAACAAGTTACTGCCCAGCGGGGGAAGAACCAGAAGGCTAGGAGGGCTGATCTGGCCACTTTGATACATTCACAGAAGCGTGCTTGAGAGGCATTCTAGAGCTGATGAACAGAAGTCACACCTGGGAGAGAGTGCTGCTTCTTGGAACTCACAGCCACCATGAGTGGGCAGTTCGAACTTTCCTAAACTAATGACCAGGCTGCTCAGCTCTCCCCAGGCTCTGATGCCACCCCCTCACAGGGCCCCATCCACTCACTGAGTAATTGGACGGCGTGTGCCAAGGTGTGTTCGCCTGGAGGAAGCGGCCTGTGACTCAGCTCTGACTCAGAGCCTGGCCCAGGTGGGTGTAGGCTGTGCTGGTTGGGGTGCCCTTTCTATAGGTGGGGAGCCCAGGGAGTGTGGGCTGCAGGGCTTGGTGTGTCCCTTCAATGTGCATAGTCCTGTCAGGAGCTCTGCAGCCTGGCTTGACTAAGCACCAGTTTGGGCCTCAAGATGCCCTAGATGGAAGCAGAAGTGGGCCTCCCCTTTGCAGAAGAAAAGGCCACAGCAGGAGGCATGCCCAAGGCATGTGATTGAACCCTGGTGGATCTGATGCTGGGACCCATTCCCTTACGCATTTCCTCCTGCTCATCCCCAGATCTCTAGGAAGAGAGATGAGGCAACCATGGGGAAGGAGACAGACCCCACCTGGAGTAAGACAGGCCTGGGTCAGCATCCTGCTGTGGTCAGCTATGCGATCTTGAACACACTGCTTCACTGCTCCCAGCCTCTCGCAGTAAAAGGAGGCAGGACCTTTACCCATGGCCACAGGAGTTCCAGAGAGCTACATCATAACATGTATGGTCCAGTGTAGTCCTCAGCATGGTCTGTATGTCCCCTGCCTTCTCAGGACCAGTGTGTGCTGTGATCCTGGGTCCTGCTGAGGTCACCAGCATGTAAACCAGGGGTGATGTCCTCCTCATGCAAAACAGGTCCTGAGTGCTGGCAGCAACGCACTATGACCTCTGTCCCCTTTGACAGCAGAGTGGCTGTCCTGGAGTTGATTGCCCTGTCCCTAACCCTATCCCATTTCATCCCAGCCTTGCTGTGGTGTTGGTGCCTTTCTTGCTTGCAGAGAGAAGTATCATTTGTGGGGTTTTTATTTACCATGGGACTTGGTGCTTGACAGACAGGGGTGCCCTTGTGTCAGCAGACCCCCATGGAGCAAAGAGTTCCTGGCCTCAGCCCTGTATTCCTGGGGTGACCCTCAGGCTCCTTGGAGCTTTGAGCAGATCCGGTGTTGAAGTGTGAGCACCCACACCTGGGCTTCACATAGACTCATATTCAGAGGTTTTAGGGGAAGATATTAAAAACACTGCAGGGAGGAGGGGTGCAGTCAACACAACCAACAAGATTTCTCATTAGTTTGAAAGATGGACTAGGAGGCTGGACTGTAATGAAGAAAATAGATCAAGTCCTGATTAAGTAGTTGGGGACTTGGAGGCGTGCTGCAGCTCCTGTCCTGACCTTCACAGAAGTCCCCAAATACACCTAACTTCCAACATAAAGAGGCTCTGCCCAGTGTGATGCACCTTTAAAATTTCCCATCAAGTCCTGCAGGTCAGCCTTTGGCCTACTTGGAAGGGCCAGGTCTGCTCCTGTGCCTGAGGCCTTGGGCTGGTTGGTAACTTTGTTTCTCTGAGCAGCCCCAAGGATGCTCAGTGCAAGCAGGACAGGCTTTCTCGGTGGCCTCTTGCCCAGTGCCCTGGCAGTGCCCCACCTGGTCATCTGTCAAGAGAGGCTGGCTGGCCAGTGCCTGCTGCCCAGCTAAGCCATTGACGGAGCCCCCAAATGTCTGCTTCCCCCAGCGACCCTGACTTTGCGCTGGGATGGGAGGGACTACTGCAGACAGGCTCAGGTGGCCTTGCACTCAGACCTCCCCTGCAGTTTTAATTGGAGGTGGTGAGCGTCTCCACATGGGTCCTACAGAGTCGGACCATGTTAAACAAGGCCTGCCTGCATAATCCAGCTCTGAGGTGGGCACAGTCATTTTTCAACCCTGACACATCTTCCTGGGGAAAGATCTTGAAATACCTAATAAACAAGGCACAAAAGCCACTCAGAGTCTTCAAGCACAGCTTCCATGGTGACACCAGCTACATAAAAGTGATCAGGGCCATTTATCCTCTGTCTTGGAACATAAAAGCAGATTCCTAGGGCTGAGACTGTAATATGTTAATGGCATTCCTGTTACCTAGAACTGACAAGCAGCACCCTGCCTTCCAGAAGCAGACCTCTGGGGATAGCCTGTAGCCATCATTAGGGAAGGTTTTATATGCTCTTAAATTAATGACCGGGTTTAACAGCCATGGGGGCCTCTCTCCCCCCTGGGAATGGCTTTGGCTTTTTTGGTTACTTACCTGCCTCTCGGGGCTGCTTGCCCTTGACCATGACTGTCCCTTTAGTGACACCCACCCTGGCTCTGTGACCAGGTCAGCCCCAGCCTTCAGTTGTTGTACTCAGGCCCTGAATCAAAGGGAACTGAGCTTCAAGCCCTGGGAACTTTGCTACTCAAATGTCTCTGCAGAAAAGACTGTTGTCGAAGTTGGACATAATCCCCTGACCCCCACCCCCCACCAGGATTTAAGGGACGTGAGAATGACTGACCCCACCAGCCTCTCATCTTTGGTGGCTCCCAAGGCTTTCAGAATGTGCTTAACATCTCTGTCTTCTGCTCACTCTTCAGATGTCTCTCGGAAGTCAGGCTAGCTACATACTCTGAGTATCCTCTGTTGTTCTTGCCCCTGACCTAAGGGCCTAAATGCCCAGCTCCCGAGAGCGTGGCCACAGAGCTCCTGCTAGTTTTATAAGACACATCAGTGACATTTCCTCTTCCAGAAAGCTCTCCTTAAGCTGTCAACTGCTTACCACCCAAAGTAATGTCATTGCCTGTTGAACTGTCTGCCCCCAGTGTCTAGTCTCTCTGGAATTCTAGCTCTGCTCCAAGTCCTAGTCCACAAGACTGGCTAATCCTGTCCTTCCTGACACCCTTGTTGCCACCTGGTGGAGTCCCCAAACAGTGGGATGTCTGCCCCGAAACAACTGAGGCCACCATGCCACTGACAATCAGTGTCCTGAAGAAAGGCACTAGCCTGCTCTCAGGCCACTGTGCCCCTTGGCTCCTGGGACCCGCTCTGCTGCCTCCCTCCTCGGGACCACCATGCCCTGCCGTGAAGGCATGACAGAGCCAGGCTAGGCTGTCTGCTCAAGGACAAAGAAGTCTGAGGCCAAACCTGTCAAGGTTTTCTTGCACATTCCACTGGGTACAGCTGCCTTCGGTACATCTCACCCACGGAAGGGGCCACACTGCTCTTAAGAGTCCCCATCGCTCAGCTCACCCCTAGGACAGTTGCGCCATTTTGATTTCTTTATGTGTTCTCAGCAGAAGGCTGGGGGAGCTCCATGTGGTACCTGGAATTGGATCCATCTGGGAAACGCTCAAGTGGCGGAGCAAATGAACCCTGGATTCTAGGAGTCTATGAGGAGATGACAGGGGTCCAGATGGCCCCTGTCCAGATGAGGATGCTGGTCACTTGTTCCTCCAATGCCCATCTTCCCTGGAGTTGTCCCTGTTCTTGATGATTCTGAAATGCCACACTGGGAGGAAACTTTTCTGCTTTTTAACTTACATAAGCCTCAGCCACAAAGCATTCCCTCAGAGACAGAGTCCCTGTGCCCATCCCACAGGAGCTGCAATGGACAGTAACGTGCACTCACTCTGGAGCGAGGCTGCTCTGCAGTACCTCCTCCTCATTATCTGTGGCCTCCTGGCCCTAGCAGAGAACTCGGGTGTGACAGCAAAGGTGCTAAGAGGATCCTGCCCCACCCTCCTGGCCCCTCCTTGTGGTCCTCATGGCTTTGGGGAGCTGTGCTCCTTACTCTGCCCAAGGTTTCTGGATCAATGAGTATAAATGCATGAACAGAATATTGGGGCCAGCCTGGCTGTCAGTCATGCTGGGGACCCTTCAGGGTCTATGGACTGGCTTAGGGATTCAGAGTCAGCTAGGAACATCTTCTTGATCAAGCATCCCTATTCAACAGACAGCTCAGATTTTTTGCACTCCAGGTCCTGCTCCCAAAGCAGTAAGCAGTGAGCAGAAGGCAAGGTCCTTCCTGTTGGAAGGTTGACAACACCCTTTGCAATCTGGTACCTCAGCTCTGTCCCCTTCCAGGCTCGAAGGCCTCAGAAAGCAGGGATGGTGTGGTGGACACTTGTGTCTACCATTTCCATGACTGGAGGAGTCTATTTCTCTTTCCCTCCATAGGGTTGGAGGGAGAGAGAGATCATTTCCTTTAAAGAGACTGAAACCACTGGCAATCCACTCTCTCTGCCTTCTCACTGGGACATGAGAAGGGAATTTGGACATGAAAGGGAGTTTGAGAGGATGGGGCCTTTTTCTTGCTCCCTCTGCTAGCAGCCATCTTGGCTTCCAGGTCTGCTCCTGGTGGAGAAGCTGCTGTGGTATGAATTACAGGCTCCACAGCTCACAGAAAGCAAGATCCTGGTGGGCCATCTCCATGCCGTGGTATGGGAAGTGCAGGGTGCTTTCACAAGTCCTGTATCACTTACTTACACAAAGTCAAGTATATGCTTACAACCAAGAGCCCCAAGCAGGACATATGCAGTAGGCTCATCCCTGTTCACTTCCCTGCCCCAAGCCAACACAGAGCTTGTGCCTTCCCGTCCTCTGTAAATGCTTGGGCTTGCTTGGTCAGTCTGACAGATGCTTGGGCATCTGTCAAGGCCAGTCCTCGAGCCCAGACCTTCAAAACAAAGGCCCATTCATACCCTCAGCACAGCACGTCATCGAGAGCACACAGGCTATCGTTATCCCTGACTGACAACGGCAGGCACAGACAACCAGTCTCCCCTGAACAGAGAGAGGACAACTTCCCAGGGGCAGGTGTGTCCTCAGAAAGCCAGACTCCAGAGTTGTTCTTTCTTGAGTCCTCACTTTAAGGAACACAGGAGGGAGGAACTTCCTGGGAGACAGGTGGACAGACTGACCAACAGACAGACACACTCACATCCACGAACACACTTTATGTTTGTATTTACTTTCCTGTTACCACTTCAGGCAGTTCTTTGTGCTACCAGGCAACGTCCAGTTCTTATCAGAGCATTAAAAGGGGAATGTCCTTTCTGAGGTCAGTGAGACCATGGCAGTAGGGATCAGGGAACCCCTCCGTGGTGCACTGTGTTTGAAGAGCTGCCCCACTCCCACCAGAAGTGTTCCACTGCCAGCCTTGGAAGATCTGGGTCTTGCTGAGGGAGATAGTCATTTTTTCATGGAGACCGAGTCTCGGAGAGCTTGTCTAAGATCACACAGGTAACAAGAGTGGGACAATCCGAATGCCACTTATAAAACTTGGTGCTCAGAAAGGAAATGTCTAATACCAGAGGCATGAGTAGGTACTGATGGTGGGGAAAGGATGGCTCCACATCCCTCAAATGCCACCCCAAACTCGCTCAGAAGGGCCAGACCAGGTCAACCAGGCCTTTCTGCTTCATGATGGGCGGTGAGAAGCCAGCTCCCAATGGATGGCATGTGTGGAGCCCCCTTCATCCAGGCATGGTGAGGCTTGGTAATAAATCCTCTGCTCCAAGGGCCTGCAGCTCCTGGAACACATCTGTTCTCCAAAACACTTCCTACCAGTCCTCTTTTCTGCCCCAGGCGGTGGTCCATGGCTTCCCACTGCTGCTCTTAGTTTCACCTCCTCTGTTCCCTTGTGATCACCCATTCAGCAGGGACAGAGTCCTTGATTCTTTCCCTTGACATCTGGCTTCCTGCTCCCGGCAAGTCTGAATTCCCGCGTTCACCATCTTCCGGGGTCTTGCACACGGTAGCACCTATACTTCCCAGAACATCTCCTGCCTCTCGCCAGCTGCCCTTCCCTGCAGACATTCTGCTTGTCCATGCACAGCCTGTCCTCTGCAGGATGTGCCATCCTGTCTCCCTGCTGCCAAGCTTGTCCCTGAAGACCAGCTCTGACAGTGTCCTCTTCAAAGGTTTCCTGGGGTTTGTCACTTTTCAGCAGAGCAAGTCCTCCACCCCAGGACGCACCACTGCCCTGAGAACAGTCGGCATGTGGTAACAGTGTGGACCTGTCCCCAGACTGCTCTCAAGGTCATAGTTGAGTCTACTTTATCTTGCCGTCTTCAGTGCTTGCTTGAGTCTGTTGCTTAGCAGAGGCACTCAGGAAATCGCCATGGTTTATTTGAAATTAGTGGTCTAGGATGGTGCGTGGGGGTGGGTGACTTTCTGGGTCCTGGACTCAGAGAAGGGGTCCCCAAGTCCATTATAGTGGCAGCAGTAGGAAGACCATGAGTCCTGTCACAAGCCCTTCCCCTGAAACTGGACTTCTAAAAGGGTCTTCTTTCCTCTGTTTTCCTTCTCGGGTCAAATGCTCCAGCCTTGTAGTGGAGAGGCAGCACGATGGGAAAGGAAAACATGAATTTCACAGTTAGACTCACCACATCATTCCTGTGTGTGACTGTCTTTAGGAAGGGGGCAAATATTTCTCTTTTGTGGGGTTGTTGTGAAGTTGGGATGTTATGCAGAGGGGCTCTGGCTTAGCCCCCAGTAGGTGGTAGGCCCTCGATGGCTCACAGTCCAGTCTGTATCAGCATGCATTGTGAGCAGCTCTCAGTGTCAATAGGAGATTTCTTCTGCTGTGAGAAGGTTCCCCACCATGGGTACCTCCTCATCCTATAAGGAAGGAGCTGCCTTGGGGCTCACAGGACTTGGGGGACAAGTATGGGCCTTTTCCTCTCTCTCTCCTCCCAGAGTTCTGTGGAAGGAGGCTGTGTAGCTACTTTGAGCTGACGGAGGTTTAGTGAGGTCTTTATGACTAAAAATTTGTGACATCCATGTACAGTGAAGTTTTAACCAGGAAGGAAATTCTGATACAGTCTTGAGGACATGCTGCTGAGTGAGGTACTTCAGTGACAAAGGACATGTATCACAGCCAAAGGAATACAAAGCACAGAGACAGAGAGTAGAGTGGGATGGCCAGGGGCCAAGGAAACCAAATGGGAGCTATTAGTGAAGGGTGCAGTTTCAGTTTGGAAAGATGGAAAAGGTCTGTGGATGATGAGATGATGCAAATGACTTCATGTCCCTTGACAGTGCACTTAAAAACCGTTAAGATGAGGCCCGGGGTATGGCTCAAGCGGTAGAGTGCCTGGGTAGCAAATGGGGCCAGAGTTCAACCCCAGTATCAACAGCAACAACAATAAAAAATAGTTAAGATGAGCCAGATGTGGTGGCTCACACCTGTAATCCCAGCTACTCAGGAGGTGGAGGCTGGAGGATCACAGTTTGAGGCCAGCATAGGCAAAGTTAGAGTGATTGAATCTGAAAAGCAAAATACAAACAAAAGTACTGGATGGCTCAAATGATAGAACTCTTGCTACCAAGCTCTGGGTTCCATCCCCAGTACTGCAAGAAAAAAAAAGTTTGGTCACTTTTATGTTATGCATAGTTTACTAAAATTTTTAAAAATATATGACAGCCAGTTTGGGAATGGAAAGTGAAGGAATGGAAGCATACACCTCACTCTTAGAAAAACAAAAGCATTTGTGTATGTGTACGCACAAGCAAACATGTGTGTCTTTCCTTTATCAAAATAAAGGGAGATGAGGAGGGAGGAACTTTGAAAGGACCCTGCCAGCCCCAGGGGCTGCTGTTTTCATAGCCTCTGGGTCAGCATCCTTCACCTGGGAGAAAAGCTGATATTGGTTGTAACATTTTGAAAGGTCAAGACTGCCTCAAATTCGGCCTGTTCTCTAAACGTATGATGATAGCAAATTTAAAAATTAATTACCAGGCCTCTCTTGCTGACCCAGATGTGGGCAGTGGGGTGGAGCCAGGAGGCTCAGCTGCTCAAAGGTGCCAACACTGAAGAAGGCTTTTCACTGTCTGCTTCTATTCTCAGGAGCCAGCTAAGCTCTGCTTTATGCCATTGTCCTGGACAACAATGAGCTTGAAATGAAAAATGTTCCAGCTGGACACAAAGGAGACACCTTTCAGATTCAAGCCCAGAAGGGAATAAAGGCGAGATTTATTGAGGGCAGGGAAGAACAATTCAGCGCTGGAGGCTGGGGACCCCTGTCACCTTTCAGCTTCCTGAGCTATATGGACGCCTCCGAGTGCACAACCAGTGGAGTAGATGGAGCACTAGGTGGGAGGCGGGCAGGGAAACAGGCTAAGTGCTCACATGTCATCCAACATAAACTCTCCCAGCCACCTTGTGGGTTGTACCATTGCCTCTGTTTTCCAACTTGCTTCCCATGGTCATCAGCTGTAACAGGTAATGCCTTGGTGGATTCAGTGCTTGTCAGCTTAGGTTAAGTCCTTTCCAGTTCTTAATGGTGTCTGCCTCTTGCTTAGGGGCCAAAGACTTTGGTTGTACTTGGGGAAGTGTGAGTTTTCATTCACTCATCTTGAAAACAGGAATTATTTCTGTATCAGTCAGTATGGCTGCTTTGCTGCAGTGACAAACACATTCTTTCTATGCTCATTGCTGGCTAACTGGACACTCAGTTCCATGTCTCCTCTCTTGGGGACCCATTTTACACCAAGGCAGGGGACTTGTGACTTATATCAGGAAGGCTTCATTCACATGTTTTAGGGGACATGGCCACAGCTAACCTCTTGGGATGGGAAGTGCTGCCCTGCCTTAGGGAAGAGGAAGAAGGGAATCAGGTACACTTGGTGACAGTGCTCATGTCTACTCAAGACTTTTCTTGCTCACTTCACTGGCTTGTTGTCATCAGGTCAAAGAGAGAGAGAATTGTGTGTGATGTGCTTTAAAAAATATCAGGCCCTCTGCAGATGTAAATTACACATGTAAAACACAAATGCAAAATGTTGGTGTATTATTACTGTTGTCGCTATGATATCAATAATCCATCCTGTCCTTCCCACCACTCCCAGAGTCAGCTGTGGCCTTCAACTCAAAGTCCTGAGAGGCGTCTGCTCCCGCCAGGACAGGGGACACGGAGGAGACCCTGCCCTGTGGCTGTCCTTGCTGCTTTTGACTTCTCGGTGTACTGACTGTCGTTAAGTTTTTTTCCCTCCCTCTGCTGAAGTTTCTGTCATTATCCAATCCCAAAGCCACAGAAGCATCAGAATTTTAATAGACTTGGGCCCCAGAGCCTGATAGAAATCCTTAGAATGTACAGGCACAGATGGGAAGTGCTGGGCCTGTAACTTGTGACAGGAGCACTGTTGTCTGTGAACCATTCTGGGGGCCTCAGGGAGGTTTCTGGAAATTGTTCAGTGGTAGAGAGCCCATCTAATTGGTTCTGTTTTGCTGTCCCTGGACCTGTCCCAAAGTTATGTCATAGGTTAGATAATAGGGCTTAAAAAAAAAAAAACCTTATTGGATTTGTAAACCTCCCAAAGTTTCTAATCACAAACACACACACACACACACACACACACACACACACACACACACAATGCATAACTTCTTTCTCTCTGTACCTCTTCTCTGATATAAGGTATAGCATAATATTGGTTTTAGGCAGATCTGAGTTCAGTTTATGACTCTTACTGGCTATGTGCTCTTGGGCCATTCCTTAACCCCTCTGTGCCTAGGTTCTTCACCATAGCATGGAGAAGGCAGAATTATGCTGACAGGCCTGCAAACAGGCCTGGTGTGTGACTGTAATTCACTTCTTTCTTCTGTACCCCTGTCCAGCCCTTTCTCCTACTGGCAGCTCTGGCACAGCACCCATGGCCCCCTCCTCCGGACTCTGCTGGGACTGCTGTGCTGATGGCCACCCCCATGGCTGTCTCTGCATCAGGCACTGACTTTCTCAATCTAGAGGGAGGAAGAGGAATGGAACTGGAGGCTGAGGCTGAGTCAGGCAGGGCTTTGGCTGCCCAGGTGCGGGGTGGGGTGTGAGAAAAAGTCCATCTCCAGGTCTGAGCTGTGAAGCCGGGCCTTCTTTCTTGACACTTCTGTGGCTTGGACTAGGCTCCCTGCCTGAACTATATTCAGAGACTGGACCAAGTGGGACCGTGACTCAAAGAATCACCCTTGAGTTGGTGTTCAGTGCCTATGTCTGCCTCCTTTCACAAAGGGAGCCTTCTTCTCTCTCAACTCCCCTTTTGCTGGGATCCTTGGCCAGTTTAATAGCCTGGCTCCCTCCACAGGGCCATTGTGGCAGTGGTTCAGGCATGCTGAGGGCCCCCATGTCCTCCAGGGCTCCTGCCTTTGCAGACAGCTCCTGGGCTACCTGCTCAGCCTTCCCTAGGCCCCCACCTGGAAATCTGGACTTAGGTGCTGGGCCCAACTTGCAGCCTCTGCAGGGGCTCCTTGAGCCAGCATGGGCCTCCCTCTCAGTCACCCCTCGGCCTGCTCCCAACATCCCCCTTGCCTTGAGACCAGAAGGAGGGGCCATACCTACCCCAACAACAACAAAAAAAGTGTTCCAGACACTTTTGAATTAGTCCCACTGGGCCATGGTCCTAACCTGGTCCCAACCCTGGCCTGCTCAGATGCTGTGGAGAGGCCCTCACACCAACAGGGGTGGAAGACTTAACTCTCACAGCCTGGCTCTGTAGAGCAGACCCGGAGGCCGCCTCCTTGAACACAGACAGAAGAATAGAGTCTTTCCTGGGCATCAGTCACTCCTCCAGTCTGGCAAGGAGGGCCCAGTGGGCAACCTTTCCTTGGCTCCAGGGACCCCAAGGTGGCTTTCATCACTCTCCAGTCCCCAGAAGGCTCATCTGACACTTTCCATATCTACACACCAGGCTGGTACCAACACCTCCCTGCAGAGTCCCAGACACTAGACATGAAGAGATCCTGGGTCCACTCATCCCAGGGCCTTACTGACAGCTGGGAACTGAGCCAAGGCCACTCAGTTCCTTGACTAACCTGGGCAGAATCCTAGTCGGACACAGGCCTCCCTTGTCTGCTTACATAATAGCTTGGGGACCTGCTCTGAAGTGAACCTGAGGAGGACGCAGGACTTAGCCATGGTGATAGCTCCCTCCCATACATAGCCCTGTGCCCTTAGCCAGGGCTCATGCTGACAGGGTCACTCCGGTGTTCCCTCACGTTGGCACTGCATGCTATCCCTCTGCAGGAGCCAGGAGTCTTCGGACCTAGGATCTTACCATACCATAAGGGTGATGCTCAGCCATGAGAGGCCCCAGGACTCGGGGGTCACCCCTACCTACTCCTGTGGAGGTACGGCTTCCCTGGTGCCCCTTGTCATCCTTCTCCTCCTTTGGCAGGCAGGTATGTCTGAAGCGTGCATATGGAATTAGACGTGTACCCTACAGGACTCCACTGTTTGTGAGCTGTAAAAGCCACGCCCTCAAGGTGAAAGTCACGCTGAAACCCAGGCCAAGGTCTATGGCTGCAATGGTGAGGAGGCTGGGCTGTGGCAGTGGATGGGGCCATTGCAGCCCATCTGTGCTCTGATTTGGAGAGAGCTAATTCATAAGAATGAAGTATATCCCTAAGTCGCCAGAAAGCAGCCACAGTGAAAGGCAATATAAAAGCGACTGTAATGGTGGAAATTGAACATGCCCTGTAGTGACGCTGTACCCAAAGAAGTTTCTAGAAGCCAATGAGGAAACAAGAAGGATAATGGAAAAGAGAGAACAGGCCAGAGTTTTAAAGCCACCTCCAGGGGACAGGGCACTTTGTCTCAGGTGTTCTGGCCTAATGGCTCTCTTAATGGATGGTCCCTAGGCTCTGCATTGACCCAGGCCCTGTGCCAAGTTCTGCTGACTCTGGCCTTGAGGGACCTACTCTCAGAAAGGAAAGCAAGAGACTAGAGAAGAGATGGGGGTCTCTGCTTACTTCTCTGACTTCCTTTTGTGTGGGTCTGCCATGCATTCAGGATGCCCTGGCTGACTGGCATTCTTAGTTGTTCTGCCTCGGGGCCTTTGTACATGCCAGCCTTTCTGCCCAGGATGCTGTTTCCTTCTATTATTTCAAGTCTCACCTCAAAGTCACCTCTTTCAAGGGGTCTTTCTCGATGGGTCAGACGCTCTGTCCTACTTTTATGTACTTCATAACTCTTACCACTGTCTAAAATTCTTATTTTCTTGTTTATTATCTTATGCCACCTAACTGGGAAAGAAAGGTATATGGGAACAGAGATCTTGTCTAGCATGTTCTGCATGAGATTCTAAAAGCTGAGAAGAGTGCCTGGCATACAGTAGGTGTGCAGAAAATGTTCATTGGTGAATAAAATTCCACAAACATCTCTTGAGCCTCATCTCTACATCTCTAGTACTGTGCTAGGCTTTATGGAATTGTCAGGCGATTAACAATGCATTGTGTTGCAGGCTGTCTCTCATTTAACCGCACCCGCCCCGTGCACCCAGTGCAGGGGACGCCTGAGCCTTGTACATGCACTCCAGCACTGAACCACATCCCGACTGCTCATTTAATTTTTACATGAACTGGAGTTCGAACAAGCTGCTGTTATTTCCATTTGTATAGAGGAAACAGAGCAGAAAGGGAGCCCACCTGTGACTGCAGATCATGGTATTCTTCCCATCTTTTGCTTTCTTGACTTGAAGGTGTCCCTATGACCCTGCCCCAGGGATCATCAACATATGACAGAAGCAACCTTTTGAGATGTGTTCAATGTCACGCTGTGGTTCTTTCCCCTTGGCATGAGAACATGTGCTGGAGAGAGGCCACCCCTTCATCCCATGGCCAAAAGGACGAGATATGAGTCAGGCTGCTGATGTGGAACCCAAGTGAGAAGTGAATCATAGCAGATGTAGCTGCTGAGAACCTGCTGCATCATCAGCCATAGCATTTGGAGGAGGGCTGGCCTCCTGGGGGTGCATCTGTGAGTAGCTGGAGAGGCCCTGAAGAAGAGCCAGGAAGATGCCAGGCTTCGGGGGTTGTGATGCAAGTGTCCAGGTCACCTGTGGTTTCCCCTTCCCAGGCTCATGGTCCCCAGGACATTGGACAGTGATAGTCCCAGGCTTATCAGCTGACTGCCTCACCGGCCTCTTCTCCCTGTGAACTTTATGCTCTTCCCTGCCTCCATGCTATGCCCACTACAGGTGGCACAGGAGGTGGCTGGGAGTCACTCCATCGCTCTACCCTCAGTGAGCGCTCTACCCTCAGTGTCCACATTGCATCTATAAACAGGAGCATAACAGGATTATTTTTACATTAAATGAGTTCACATGGGAAGGTGGGAAATTGCCTGGTCCTTGTAAGTGTTTGATGAATGAGTGAATAAGTAAACGGATAGACACTTGAAAGTCTGGAGCCAGCGAAGGCTCTAGCTTCTAGAACAGTCTTTTTTATCTGAGTTATACAGTCGCCTGTCTTTGGATAGGCTAATAAAGCTGGTGTTTCAGAACCTAAAATCGAGGTGGCAGAGATTAGGCAAGGACAGCTCTCCCACGAGTGTCATTTTGAAGCAGGCTGCAGCCCTACCAGCTGGAGGCAGGGGTGGAGGGGTGAAGGGGTGACAGCTAGCAGGTCACTGAGCAGAGTGAGCTTGCCCTGGTGTCTTGTCTTCTGCTGAATGCTGTTCCCTGGGATACAGGCTCCCAGGAGGAAGGCAATTGATTTCTGTATGGCAGACACAAAAGCCCACGCTACATGAGACCTGGAGAGACACTGTGACAGTCAAACAGTTCCAGGCATGGTGTATGGCCTATGTCCTTTTCAAAGAAGGCAGCCCATCAGTTGGCTCAGTACCCCCTTGGATTCTGAAAACCCAAACGTTGAAAAAGGCTTCCCCTTGTCAGTGAGTTCAAGCACAGATACAGCTACAAGAGCACATGGATGTTGCAGAGTCATCTAAATAAATACAAGGTCAGTGTAAACTCCGGGGATCATGCACAAGTTGTGGGAAACATGGAGCTGGGAGAAGGGACTGATATTTATCAAGCATCTACTATGTGCAAGCTGTTTGTAGACTCCATCTCACGTAATTTTTATAAGACCTAGGCAAGGTGAATGCAATTGACTTTTGTTTTTTGGCAGTACTGGGATTTGAACTCATGGTTCATGCTTGCTAGGCTGGCACTCCACCACTTTAACCACTCCACCAACCCTTTTTTGTGATGGGTATTTTCGAAACAGGGCCTTGTGAACTATTTGTACAGGCTGGCTTCAAACTGTGATCCTTCTGGTGATTTCTGCCCACTGAATACCTAGGATTACAGGCATGAGCCACCAGTGCCCTGTTGCAATTGACTTCTGATGCAAGGGAAGGAACAGAGCCTTGGAAAGGCTGAGCAGCAGGCCTAGTGTTGCAGAGCCAGGAAAGGGCAGAGCTAGACCCAAACCAGCCCTGTCTCACACCCCAGCTGGGCCCCTGCACAGTGAGAAGGGACAGAAGGGTCTGGCCTTGGGTTCTGCTCAGTTCCCTTGAGGTATGGACTTGGAGCCAGGTGGGTACCTGCTTTTATTAGAATGTCCATTCATACATATGTAGATGCTGTGTGTGAGAGAAGTGGGTGGAAGTGAGTACAGTAGCCTCCCTTAACCTGCCTTCTGAGATTTTTGGTTATCCACGGTCAACTTCAGTTCAAATGTATTAAGATTTGTCTTGATTCTTTCAAGAGGGAGATACCATGTTCACATAACTTTTGTTCTAGCATGTTATAATTGTTCTATTTTATTATTGTTAATTTCTTACTGTGCCTGACTTACAAACTTTATTGTAGTTATGTCTGCACAGGAAAAAATACAGCATATATAGTGTTCCTGATTATCTGTGGTTTTAGGCATCCATTGGGGGTTCTGGAAGGCATCTCCTGTGAATGAGAGGGGGCTATTGTACTCCTTCTGAAAAGATGTGCTGTATTTCTAACTCCAGGCACCTCATAATGTGACCTTATTTGGAAGCAGAGTTTTTAGAGAGGTAATGTAGATGAGCCCTAAGGCAGTATGACTGGTGTTCTTATAAAAAGGGGAAACCTGCAGACAGACTGTGTATCCACAGGGAGGATGTGAAGAAACAGGGAGAAGGATACAACCCAGGGCAGGCAGGAGAGATTTGCCTCAGCCTCAGAAGGAGCCAATGCTGCCCACACCTTGACCTTGACCTTGACCTTGGACTTCTGGCTTCTGGAACTGTAAGGCAATATACAAGCTACTCAGTTCCTGGTGCTTTGTTATTATGGTCCTAGGACACTAATACAGGGACCACGGTGGTGGTCTCAGTTTCCCCTCTGCTGTTGGAGTGATTCACCTCTGTTCTCAGCCAAATTGAAGCCTGCAGTGAATAGCTAGCACTCTGAGGGAGGCTTCATTGACATCTGGAAACAGCAGTTTCCCAAAGGAGCTGAGAAAGAGGATTTCTCATCTCACATTTCCAGAGCTGTGGTGTTGCCCAAGGGACAGATTAACACTCTGTATAGACAAGAGACTTGGGCACACATCCAGAGGGCTCTGGTTGGCCTTGCTGTAAAGACAGAACAGAGAGAAGTCTCAAAGAAAGACACATGCCAACTCTCAACCCTGTTCTAGGATTATTTAAAGTGTCTTTAAAATCTGCAATTATAATTAATTGACTATTAATATTCAAGCATCTGTATTGACTATCTTTCCACGTGGTCATGCTAAGCTGACAAACACTGCTATATTTAATGTTAAGTAGTAGATTAGTACCTCTGCAAATTGTGGCAGATCAGTCATTGAAATTCACCCTGATGATGACTGTCCTTTAAGCTGTCTAGACAAAATTGGTGATGACCCCCCCCCCCGGCCTCCCCCCTGCCCCGCTTCAGCTCCTCTGAAGGCTAGCAGAGGCACTAATGTGGTATAAAACTGTTTCCAGTAACTTTTACCTCTTTAGGGGAGGAAGAAAGATTAATGAGCCACATGAAAACACTAATTTCCATATATTAGAGATGATGAAATATGGTAATGTCTTAAACAAAGCTGATCTACAAGATTAAGAATACAGAAGACAATTTTAAGGGCAGAGACTCCATGTTGAGTGTGGGGCAGCTGTCAGGAGGCTGGATACTTCCCTGTGCTTTAGGGAAGGCACAGAAGGCCATGGAATGGATGGGAGAGGATGCCTCTTGTTATGGACTGAATGTTTGTGCCACCCCACCTCCACCCCAAATTCATAAATTGAAATCCTAACCCTCACTGTGATGGTATCAGGAGGAGGGTTCTTTGGGAGGTGTATAGGCAGCTTGCCATCACTGTAACAAAATACCTGAGGTGTTTTAGCTTATAATTCTGGAGGTTTCTAAGATCAAGTGGTCCTATTGTTTTGCTCCTATGGCAAGGTCAGCTTGTGCACCTGTGAACCAGGAAGTGGAAGGGCAAGAGGAGGGAGAGATCCAAGTTCCACAATCCCCTTTGGGTGCACGCCCACAGTTACCTAACTTCCTCCCACTAACCCCACCTCCTAATAGGCCCACTACCACATCACCCTGGGGACCAGGGACCCTACTCATATTCAGGAAGTGATTAGGTCCCAAGGTGGAGCCCCAGGGTGGGCGCTTATGAAAGAGACCCAACTCAAGAGCTCGCTTGATCTCGGAGGCATGGAAAAGTGTCACACCCTCCCCCCCATCACAAGTGTCCCAGAAGTCACTCATCTAACAAGATAAAAGCACAGCAGATTTACTGAATTAAGGTTTTATGTGACACAGGTGCCTTCAGACATGAATGGTCAAATAGAAATATAATTGGACAAAATGTCTATGTAATGGTAATAGACTGGGTGAGGGCAGCAAGGCCTGCCTGTTGGGATTCTTCTTGGCCCCCAGACCTCTGGGGGCACTCCTTCCTCCCAGGTGTGGGGCAGGACCCTTCTGAAATGGGTCTAGGACCCACTATCAGACAGGCAGGCTGGAGAATCTCTTTACAGCCAGCTCCTACACAGAAAGGTACGGGAAGGGTAGGGTACTCTTTCTAGGTTTTATGGCCTGCACTGGGGAAGAGGAATTCTGGTTTCTATGAACTGCTTTGTGGGGAGAAGACAGGTGGGAGCCAGGAAGACAGCTGAGGTCAGAGTGAGACTTTGCCTCTGAGGCCTTCCAATGAGAGCACTTCAAAGTTCTTAGCATGTCAAAGTGCCATGCTTTGGGATACCGATTTCTTTTTTTTTTTTTTTCATTTTTCTTTTATTATTCATATGTGCATACAAGGCTTGGTTCATTTCTCCCCCCTGCCCCCACCCCCTTCCTTACCACCCACTCCGCCCCCTCCCTCTCCCCCCCCCATACCCAGCAGAAACTATTTTGCCCTTATTTCTAATTTTGTTGTAGAGAGAGTATAAGCAATAATAGGAAGGAACAAGGGTTTTTGCTGGTTGAGATAAGGATAGCTATACAGGGCATTGACTCACATTGATTTCCTGTGCATGGGTGTTACCTTCTAGGTTAATTCTTTTTGATCTAACCTTTTCTCTAGTACCTGTTCCCCTTTTCCTATTGGCCTCAGTTGCTTTAAGGTATCTGCTTTAGTTTCTCTGCGTTAAGGGCAACAAATGCTAGCTAGTTTTTTAGGTGTCTTACCTATCCTCACCCCTTCCTTGTGTGCTCTCACTTTTATCATGTGCTCATAGTCTAATCCCATTGTTGTGTTTGCCCTTGATCTAATGTACACATATGAGGGAGAACATACGATTTTTGGTCTTTTGGGCCAGGCTAACCTCACTCAGAATGATGTTCTCCAATTCCATCCATTTACCAGCGAATGATAACATTTTGTTCTTCTTCATGGCTGCATAAAATTCCATTGTGTATAGATACCACATTTTCTTAATCCATTTGTCAGTGGTGGGGCATCTTGGCTGTTTCCATAACTTGGCTATTGTGAATAGTGCCGCAATAAACATGGGTGTGCAGGTGCCTCTGGAGTAACCTGTGTCACAGTCTTTTGGGTATATCCCCAAGAGTGGTATTGCTGGATCAAATGGTAGATCGATGTCCAGCTTTTTAAGCAGCCTCCAAATTTTTTTCCAGAGTGGTTGTACTAGTCTACATTCCCACCAACAGTGTAAGAGGGTTCCTTTTTCCCCGCATCCTCGCCAACACCTGTTGGTGGTGGTGTTGCTGATGATGGCTATTCTAACAGGGGTGAGGTGGAATCTTAGCGTGGTTTTAATTTGCATTTCCTTTATTGCTAGAGATGGTGAGCATTTTTTCATGTGTTTTCTGGCCATTTGAATTTCTTCTTTTGAGAAAGTTCTGTTTAGTTCACGTGCCCATTTCTTTATTGGTTCATTAGTTTTGGGAGAATTTAGTTTTTTAAGTTCCCTGTATATTCTGGTTATCAGTCCTTTGTCTGATGTATAGTTGGCAAATATTTTCTCCCACTCTGTGGGTGTTCTCTTCAGTTTAGAGACCATTTCTTTTGATGAACAGAAGCTTTTTAGTTTTATGAGGTCCCATTTATCTATGCTATCTCTTAGTTGCTGTGCTGCTGGGGTTTCATTGAGAAAGTTCTTACCTATACCTACTAACTCCAGAGTATTTCATACTCTTTCTTGTATCAACTTAAGAGTTTGGGGTCTGATATTAAGATCCTTGATCCATTTTGAGTTAATCTTGGTATAGGATGATATACATGGATCTAGTTTCAATTTTTTGCAGACTGCAGTTTTTGTTGAAGAGGCCGCTATTTCTCCATCGTATATTTTTAGCTCCTTTGTCAAAGATAAGTTGCTTATAGTTGTGTGGCTTCATATCTGGGTCCTCTATTCTGTTCCACTGGTCTTCATGTCTGTTTTTGTGCCAGTACCATGCTGTTTTTATTGTTATTGCTTTGTAATATAGTTTGAAGTCAGGTATTGTGATACCTCCTGCATTGTTCTTTTGACTGAGTATTGCCTTGGCTATTCGTGGCCTCTTGTGTTTCCATATAAATTTAACAGTAGATTTTTCAATCTCTTTAATGAATGTCATTGGAATTTTGATGGGAATTGCATTAAACATGTAGATTACTTTTGGGAGTATAGACATTTTTACTATGTTGATTCTACCAATCCATGAGCATGGGAGATCTCTCCACTTTCTATAGTCTTCCTCAATCTCTTTCTTCAGAAGTGTATAGTTTTCCTTGTAGAGGTCTTTCACATCTTTTGTTAGGTTTACACCTAGGTATTTGATTTTTTTTGAGGCTATTGTAAATGGAATTGTTTTCATACATTCTTTTTCAGTTTGCTCACTGTTAGTGTATAGAAATGCTAATGATTTTTCTATGTTGATTTTATATCCTGCTGCCTTGCTATAGCTATTGATGATGTCTAGAAGCTTCTGAGTAGTTTTTTGGGTCTTTAAGGTATAGGATCATGTCATCTGCAAATAAGGATATTTTGACAGTTTCTTTATCTATTTATATTCCTTTTATTCCTTCTTCTTGCCTAATTGCTCTGGCTAGGAATTCCAGTACTATGTTGAATAGGAGTGGAGATAGTGGGCATGGGATACCGATTTCTGACCCCCACATCTCTCTGGCATGTGAGGATACTGATAGAGTAATAATGTCACCATTTTGTGAATCAGCCAAAATGGCAGCCCCACCCCTTAACAGAAATACCCGTGCTCTAAGACAGCCCCACCCCTACCAGAGACTACCGCGCATGTGCTAACTTCCTTAACCTCCCCCTTCTATAAAAGCTACGCCTGGCCCAGAATCTGTGCTGCGCCATCTTTCCCTGGCCAGCCTGGTGGTTCGAGCCTGCCATTAAACTTTGCTCTTGGACGTGAGACTTTTCTTTTTTTTTCTTTTATTATTCATATGTGCATACAAGGCTTGGTTCATTTCTCCCCCCTGCCCCCACCCCCTCCCTTACCACTCACTCCGCCCCCTCCCTCTCCCCCCACCCCCTCAATACCCAGCAGAAACTATTTTGCCCTTATTTCTAATTTTGTTGTAGAGAGAGTATAAGCCATAATAGGAAGGGACAAGGGGTTTTGCTGGTTGAGATAAGGATAGCTATACAGGGTATTGACTCACATTGATTTCCTGTGCGTGGGTGTTACCTTCTAGGTTAATTCTTTTTGATCTAACCTTTTCTCTAGTACCTGTTCCCCTTTTCCTATTGGCCTCAGTTGCATTTAAGGTATCTGCTTTAGTTTCTCTGTGTTAAGGGCAACAAATGCTAGCTAGTTTTTTAGGTGTCTTACCTATCCTCACCCCTTCCTTGTGTGCTCTCGCTTTTATCATGTGCTCATAGTCCAATCCCCTTGTTGTGTTTGCCCTTGATCTAATGTCCACATATGAGGGAGAACATATGATTTTTGGTCTTTTGGGCCAGGCTAACCTCACTCAGAATGATGTTCTCCAATTCCATCCATTTACCAGCGAATGATAACATTTCGTTCTTCTTCATGGCTGCATAAAATTCCATTGTGTATAGATACCACATTTTCTTAATCCATTTGTCAGTGGTGGGGCATCTTGGCTGTTTCCATAACTTGGCTATTGTGAATAGTGCTGCAATAAACATGGGTGTGCAGGTGCCACGTGAGACTTTTCTAGTGAGCTTTCTTTGTGAGCGGCGTTTTTCCTAACATTTGGTGCTGTGACTCGGATCGGGTTGAGTTCCCGGCACTGACCGTGCTCTCCCAGCCTCCCCCACCCCATCCCTCTCTCTCTCTCTCTCTCTCTCTCTCAACTCCCATTCCTTTCCTCTGGGATCTGAGCTGCTTTGATGGAATCCCCAATCCTAGAAAATGCCACTCTCTCACAGCTCACAGGGAATTTCCTCCACCCCAGCGTGCCTCTAATTGCCATCACCAGTGGCCAGTCTTCCCTCAAGGTCCTCTCTCGGTGAGTCCTCCTCACATGCAGAGCTGTGATCTTGTTCTCATTTCCTTGAAATCCTAGTACTAGGCCTCAGCTCGCTCTCATCCCTGGGAACCAGGTTCCCCACTGGGGACTGTGGACCCCCCGTGGTGAAGACATTCCCTCTGGGTACTCCACATCTCTCTCTTCTGAGGACCTGATATTTCGGGGACACCCTCCATATCTCTCCTTAGGTCAGGCCTCACCATGGGAGTTAGACCATCCAAAATTCCTTCAGACTCCCCATTGGGATGTCTTCTGGCCAATCTTGGGCCCCTACGCCTCATGGCTGATCTTAAGCCATGAAAGCTCATTTTTCTCTGTAATCAGGCATGGCCCCAATACCCATTAGACAATGTCTCCAAATGGCCACTTAATGGCACTTTCAATCCCAGTATTTTAAAGGATTTTTACAATTTCTGTGAGTGTGCTGATAAATGGAAGGAAATACCCTATGCCCAATCCTTTTCCTATCTCTGCACCAAACCTTCCCTCTGTACTTCCTGTTCCCATGCACAGGTTTTATTAGCCTCTAAACCAGCTTCTAAACCAACCAAATCCTCTCCCAAACCTCCTCCTTCCCCTTGTAAGCAGACTTCTTGCACTGCTCAAGCTGCTTGTCTCTTCCTGTCTTCCTCAGGGACTTTCCTGTTATGGTGTCAAGCAAGCCACTCCTTGCCAACTCTGGCCTCAAGGCGATTCCAGCTCTGGGAGAGTTCATGCTCCCTCCCTGTGGGCTGAGACCAAGCCTGGGGTTTATTTAAGTATGCCTCATGCTATATTGGGGGAGTCCTGTTTGATTATGGTGGCTGATGACTGCTTCTCTTCCCTCCCCGACCATCTAATGCCCCTTTTTCCTGAGACAGTGACTGGAGAGTGGAGGTTTAATGTTGCTGAAAGTGTTCCAGTACCAGTCAATGGGAGCAACCTAGAGGCACAGGTGATGGCTAATCCTTCAGGTGTGTGTCATGCCTCCAGGCTCTGCCTTCCCCTCCCTTACCTAAGATGTCAGGACACCTTTTCTGCTTCCTCCATGGTCTCACCACATGTCCTTTGCCTCTGTCTGCCTTCCCCTCCCTGGGCTTACTGGGACCCTGCCTCCCATGAAAAACTTGTAGCATGGTACCTTATGACTTAAGTTTTTCCAACTAGTTTGCCAGGCCTCTCAGTCTAAAGTAACTTAAAGTCAGCTGCTAGGCAAAAGCGCTTACAAAAAAACTACAGAGGCCACAGTAATGCCCTAACTCCGCCCCCACAAGGGGAGAAGGGAAAGCACATAGGCACACTCATGCACAGTGGGAATGCCTGCTATAGCTAAGAGAATCCATAGGCCAACCCAACACACATCCTAGGCCACCAGCCACACATGGTGGTGGCTGCGGTCCACTGCCACTTCTCCTAGAATAAACACGTGCAGAGTACACAGGAAGGGGGGGGAAGGGCAACAGGCCAGAGGATCAGGCCTAGACAGTCAGGCTTGCTTGTCCCAGGTGTGTGTGGAGGGTGTCAGTGCTTTGCACAAGCCCTGCTCCTAGCCCCACCTAACACCTCGGGGCACTGGACCCAGCCCTTGTAAACCAATTGTTAGCTCAAGGTTATAGTCCCAAAAATCTCAAAATGGATAGTATGGCAGTGTTTTGGCCCGGGATGCCCTCTGAATGCCCTTCTCTAACTTTACAGATGATTTATTCCTTTGTTAAAAAGGTAGCCTTTATTAAAGAGGCTGCCTGCTGTTAGCTAAAAGACAGGATCCTAGCATTTTGTTCTTTCTAGATGGTATCTGCATCTTCCAGTCTTCTGGCTTGTAGATGTTAAAAGCTTTGTACTGAGGCCTGCCTCAGAATGCCTTGGGTGACCAAGAGAAGTGGCCTTCACAGGGTTCCTTAAGTTACAATACCATACTCCAATTAGACCTTTTCTATAAAAGGGGAAAAAGTGAACTGAGGTCCCCTATACAAATTTTCATTTCAGATTGGCTCCACAATTGCTATTTAGATATTCAGATGCTGGCCATTCTTTGTAAGCCACAGGATAAACATGGAAAGGAGGACCAGAAAAGCCCCTTATCAATGGCCAGGCCCACCCCTACTGCTCCACCCTCTGCCCTAAGCCACCCCAATATTCAGAACCTCCTAATGGGTGCTTCCCCCTTCAATAGGTAATGGTAGGAAGAGGGTGAGTCTATGTCCCCATCCAGCTATTAGATCTAAAGGAAATTAAAAAACATCTGGACAGCTATACTGATGCCCCAGACCAATACATTCGAGCCTTTATCTCCATGATCCAAACCTTTCAATTGACAGGAAAGGATATTATGCTTCTACTAGACCAGACTCTTTTCTCTTTAGAAAAGCAATGGGTTCTGGCTCAGGCCACTCAGGTTGGAAATGATTACATTTACAATCAGTCCCAATACTAGTGGCACCTGGAAATAAGGGACTAACTGTGCCTACCTACAGGGGCACAGGCAGTCCCCTTGACAGATCCACACCAAAAGGGCTGGTGATATGGCTCAAGCAGTAGAGTGCCGCTTTGCAGGCATAAAGTCCTGAGTTCAAGCCCCAGTACAGCCAAAGGAAAAAATATATATTTGGGGATAAGGACATAGCTCAGTGGGAGAGTGTCTGCCCAGCATGTGCAAGGCCCTGGGTTCAATTCTCCAGCACTGCTAAATCAAAAAAAAAAAAAAAGGTAAGAAAGATAAGTGGTGTTAATGTCACTTCAGCCATCTCATAGTAGAAAAAAGTAGTTTAACCTAGACCAGATCCCTCATTCTTCAAGTGAGAAAACTGAGGCCCAGAACAGTTCAGAGACCTGCTCTCCAGAGTATCAGGTGCCAATGTGAAATAACAACTTTGCTTTACAGCAATGCCCTGAAGAAAATCCCTTTACCTTTCTGCAGCATCCTAAGGATGCTATCAGAAAGCATACCACAGTGGACCCAAAGTCACAGGTCAGAGAGGTTCTCCTCAAAGATAAATCTCTAACAGTCAGCCCCAGATATTTGTAGAAAACTCAGTCTGTGGCTGAAGGAGAAAAGTCATTGGATCAACTTCTACAACTAGCCATGTCTGTATACTATAACTGGGACATTACTAATAGAGAGAAAGATAAGAGACATCGTGACCTCATTGCTGCCCCCACCCAACTGGGGCCTGTATCCTGAACTTGCTACCATGGTGGACAGGAGGGGCATTTCTGCAGAGAATGCTTAAGGGGGACAGCCTGGGAGTTAGCCTGGCCCCCAACCAGGACCCTGCCCCTCTGCAAAGGTAACCACTGGAGGTCTAAGTGCCCCTGCCTACAGATGGAAGGCAAGGTGCCACCTCCTATGGATTGATGGGTCCTGGCCCCCTGTCCACGCTCCACTTCTTGGCATCAATGTTAAGGAGCCTTGTGGTAGCCATTATGGCAGAAAAACTAAAGATCATTTTCTGGCTAGACAATGGAGCTCACTTCTCTGTCTTACCATTCTCTCCTGGTCCCTGGTCCAATGACAAGGTTTCGTTTGGGACAAATCTGGCCAGCCCCTAGGGCACTAGTTAACCCGGCCTCTGGCCTGCTCTTGGGGAGCTCTCATCTTCTGTCACTCTTTCCTCATAGTTTCTGAAACTCCAGTGTCTCTCCTGGGATGGGATTTACTGTCTCAACTAAAAGCTCAAATTTTCCTCTCCCAGGCAGCTATCTCTGCTGCCTCCTCCTTTAGGAACAAATAGATTCCACAGTGTGGACTGATGAGATGACTGTAGGGTGAGCCAAGATGGCCCTCCCTATTCAAATAAAACTCAAAAATCCCCCCCAGTTTCCACACCCAAAACAATATCCCCTCAAGCCTGAGGGACGATGAGGCTTTATGCCTATCATAAATTCCTTAAAACTTGTTGTTTTAGGGCTACTAATTAGTTTCTTCAGCCCCTATAATAAATCTAAAATTCTTATAAAAGTTAATTTTAAAATACAAGTTACAAAGTAAACAACTAGAAAGGATATCCTTTCCAGTTGAGAAGTTAAAGTTTGAGAAGTTAAAGGAAAAAAGGAATGTTTTTGAATGAGAAAGGATTTTGTAAAAAAGGGTTTGTCCTAAAGATTGTTTCAAATAGGAAAGATAAGGACAAACCATGAAAGGGTTTAGTATGTTGTATAAAGGTCTGAGTAAGTTTTAAAAGTGTATAATAAAAACTTCAGTGTGTGGTAAAGTTAAAGTTGACTATAATCTAAGAGTTGCCTAAAAGATTTTTAGGATCATGTTAAACTAAAATAAAATTCTCTATGTCTATAAAATAACAAAGTTATCTTAATATTGTTCTGCTCTGAGTAACATCTACAAAAAACCATTACAGAGAAAGATTTTATCAAAGAAATTATTTGTGTTTCCTACTGATCTTGTCAAGCTTTAAGTACTACTAAATCAGAGTTCATTTATGTATTTGCTTATGTGTCTTAAATGACCACCTTGTAACAGCGTTGTGTCTATACTTTATCTAAATATGGTACAAACATTTACAAAGTTAAAAATGTGAAGTTATGTTAAAAATGAGCTAGAGCTCTCTTTTATCCAAGAGTGTTACACTTAACCTAAATCCTGACAGCCCCTGCCTCCCACAGGTCACCTACCTAGGTGTGGCCTTAAAGGGACAGACTCACTCCCTGAGTCATGAGTGCATCAACCCAATCTTCTGTTTCCCTCTCCCCCATACCATAGGCAGCTTAGATCTTTCTTGGGAGTTACAGGAGTTTGCAGAATTTAGATCCCTAGGTATGCAGTCCCTTAGCAGACACCTTTTTATGCTCCTCCTAATATTCCTATTTGGGTCTTAAATAATGTATGGCCACCCGTTTCTCTTAGAAAACTTGCCTCCAACAGACTCTGCTCCTCTGGCTGACTATCTACCTTATTCTAACCTTCTCAGGGAACTTCTCAGACAGCATGCAGACCAGATCCTGCCCCACCCTATAACAATTTCTATTAAACCAGGGGATCTTGTTCTCCTAAAGGATCTTCTACCCTCTGCATTGGGACTTCGGTGGATCAGCCCTCATCTGGTCATTCTCACAACACTCACTGCTGTCAAGCTCAATGGGATCCCCCAGTGGCAGCACCTCTTAAGGAACAGAATCTTGGAATCCTCTAGGGAACAACATTTCACAGTGGTTCTCCTGGCCAATGCCCATCCTAATGCCTATGTTTCTCGCTCTCCTATTCTTAAGCTTCCTCCCTTGTATCATAACCAGTTGTACCTCCAGGGATATCAACCTCTCCAAAACCGTCCAGAGGACTGCTATGACGGCCCCCACCAGGACGCAGGAGTCTGAGGATCTTGCCACATACAGGGCCCCCTGCCAGCAGGAATCAGCTAAGAGGCTGACGCTTTGCCCCAATTCCCGATCCTCAGCCCCTACCCCCATCATTATTAAAGAAAAAATGGGGGAACGATAGAGTAATAATGTTGCCATTTTGTGAATCGGCCAAAATGGCAAACCCGCCCCTTAACAGAAATTCCCGTGCTCTAAGACAGCCCCACCCCTACCAGAGACTACCACGGATGCACTAACTTCCTTAACCTCCCCCTTCTATAAAAGCCATGCCTGGCCCAGAATCTGTGCTGTGCCATCTTTCCCTGGCCAGCCTGGCGGTTCGAACCTGCCATTAAACTTTGCTCTTGGACATGAGACTTTTCTCGTGATCTTTCTTTGTGAGCGGCGTTTTTCCTAACAGATACAATAGGAAGTATTCCAGAACTGCAAAAAAAGAAATAAGTTTTTGCTGTTGGTAAGCCACTCAGTCTATGGTACTTTGTTATAGCAGCCCAAATGGACTGAGATACCTCTAGCCTCAGAAATCCTGGGGGAGGCACCCTGCCTGCTCCTCAGAGCTCTGTGACCTGGAGCTGGTGGCCCAGCCTTTCTGAGGCCCCGCGCCTCCTCTGCCCGACTCTCCAAAGTGCTGTGAGACTAAATTGAGTATGTTTCCAGTGCTTTACCAACTATAAAGTGCTCTGCAAATGGCAGGAAGAGCAGGCCCAGGGGACAGACAGTGAGCAGTGGAAACCTTCAGAGGTAAATAACCAGTGAACACAGCCAGCTTGTGTGGCTTCCTAAAATACTTTAAAACGGAATCCACAGGCCCCAGGATGACTTGGCAGCAGACACCTACCTCCATGCAGGTAAGAGCCTCCCAATCCTTTGTTCCTGGGCTACACTGCCATTGTCGCCCCTGATGGGGACCACAGCTTGTGAAGGCAGTTGATGCAGCGATCCCCTTCAATAGAGCAGCAACAAAGGAAAGGCCAAGGCAGGGGAGCAACGTTTTTCAGGGGTTCCTGCAGACAGGCAGGTGAGGGAGTGAGCTGGGCTGCTTTAGGTGCAGATTAGATTGCCTAGAACACAGCCAGTCAGCCCTCGCCTCCCCCAGAGCCCAGTCCCCAGGACACAGTCTCTGTAAGGCTCATCCACCTGGACCTGTGAATGCCAGAGGCTGTGGGCTTTATGTTTTCTGATTGCCTAGGAACTGTGCTCCTCTGTGGCATCCCCCAGAATAGGGAAAGGGTCCCTCCTCCCTGTCTGCTTGCCATCCAGACCAGCCTCCCAGCCTTGAGCCAGCTTCTGGGTGATGTCCCACTGGTCCCTTTTCTAGGGCTTCCTGGCTGTCAGTAAGGCCCTGTGGCAGTCTGTCATTGACTTGCCAGCTCTGACCTTGGGTAGAACAGAGCTACTGGGCTCTGCAGTTAGATCGCCCTCTCTCATGGGGACAGCTAAACCTGGCCTCTTGCTTTGGGGGGGGGGTCACAGGTTTGCTCTCTTCCCTTTTGGTAATTTGGTAGTTCGCTTTATCTGTGCAATTTGTGCTTTTCAAGCTATGTTTATTCTCACACTTGGCTTAACCTGGCATGTGACAGTTTCTAGCTCAGTCTCCCTCTGGGCTTTGGTTTGGGAGATGGGGTGGAGGGGAACACAGTGGCATGGAATGAAAGCAGCAACTTTGGGGTTGGTGGCCCTCCCTGGATCTCCCCTCACATAGGTGTGGAGGGAAAGCAAGTGTCCCATCAGCAGCACAGAATAAGGAAACAAATCCTAAGGGACAGGACTGAGCACGCTCATATTATTATTTTAAGTATGAACATATCACTGCTTTATGTAACTGGATTCCAATCTAATTTTTTCTTTGTTCTGTTGGCTATTTCTGGGTTGTTCTGTGTGGTTTTCGAGAGCATGCCACATACTCCAGAACAGAGACCCATCAAAGTGAGGGCTCCACTGCTGGAATGAGCCAGGGCAAACAGTCCCCAATTAAAATCAAACTGCGTGTGTTGCTACCTGACATTCCTGAGGTTTAATTAGGTGGGAAAGATAGAAATTGGGACAGTCTCTTCATCTTCAAACCAGCTTGTAAAACGCTCTTACCCCCTACCCCCTCTCTAATTTGGGTCTTGACAGGAAAGGGGAAGGGAGGCTGGGGAGATAAGTGGGGATGGAGGCTGGCAGCAATTCAGAAACAGGGGGCTAACGAAGGAAGGCGCTGGGGTGCCTGGGGTGGCAGCTGAAGCAGAGCAGCTCATAGAGTTGGGATTGGGGTGATCTGTCTGAGTGGGATGTGACTGGGAGGAGGGTGGTAATGTGGAAGGCAGAGTCCCAGCTGCCCCCTTGGCAGGCACCATGAGGGCACCACAGCAAGGCTGAGGGTTCAAGTCTGACTTTGACCTTTTGATTGCCTGTGAGACCCTGGCTCTTCTCCACCTGTTTCTCATGGGGAACATGACAACAACACCTTTGTGGCAGGGTTCCTGAGAGGGTCTAAAAGGGTTGGGGACATCATTAGTGTTCGTTATGTGTCAGCTATGAGTATTACTAGATTGGAAGGCTGGAGCTCACCTTGACTTGTTCCAATCTCTCAACCCCCATTTTTAACTGGAGCCCAAGGCCCTCTTCCCTGCACATTTCTTTGAGCCATCAGCATCCCCTTTGCTCTCCACCCCTACTGCTTGCATCGTACCTCTGGTAAGCTGATGGTGTGATGAAGATGAGCATGCCTTTCTGACGCTGGTGTGTGCAGCATGGGAGCTAGAATGTGAAACTAGGGGATGGCCAGGGACATGGAAAAGAGGGAAAGGATGAATGCTGAGGGGACAGAACAGGCCAACTGTGGGGAAGAGGGAAGCCCACCACCCATTCCAGAGCTGCAATGCCGTGGTCAAAACAGCAAGAGGAGGGGGCTGAAGGAAGATGACAAACCCTATTTGTTGTGGGGTTTGAAACAGCAAACGTGTGCCAAGGTGCAAGCCATCCATCCACAGTAGCAAGCACGTGATCCATGGTGGACACAGGTTTCTCACCTAGCCCTCCCGCAGTTTGCTCCTTCCTTTCCACCTACCCACCAGCGAGTCCTTGGGGGGGTTCCCACTCTGCAGGGGCCTGGAATCTGCTTTGTCACTTAGCAGTTGGGCAGACTTAGGCAGGTTGCTTAGACTCTGTGCCTTGGTTTCCTCATTCATAAAGGACCATGGTGAGGACTGAGTGAGGACACACACGAGGTGCTTTGAAGACAAGACACAGCCAGGAGTGGTGCTCAGGAGTTCCCCTGTAGTGCCAGATGGTTTTCCTGCAAAGACCTTTTGCTGTGTATTCTCAATGATAGTGTGTGTGTGTTCTTTGAGCCCCAGGTCAGAGCATGCTGTTCTGCTCAAAGCTACCTATGCACCTTCCTTCAGAGTGAATGTGGCCTTCTCGTGGTCCACAGGTCCCCACTGTGCCATCCCTCCATTACCTTCTCTGTCTTACCCTGGTGTAGCTAGCTTTTCCTCATCTGTGAACATCAGCTGTAACCTGGCCTTGCACTGGCTGTAACCGTCACCAGGAAGGCACATCATGGAGACCATGATAGTGACCTATTGCCCAAATGTCAACAAACCGAAACCCTTGCCAGTTATCCAAGAGGAGGTGACTCTCCATGCTGGTCTTTGCAGCACGCATGATCACTGCCTGATGCCTGACATCAATCACTCATTACTGCGTGGGTTGTGGAATGCTCTGCCCTTCCTGGGAGAATGCCGTGCATGGAGGGCTTTTGAGACTATTCACCCGTGCATGCTGAACACCTAGAACAGACAGGTACTCAGCACCTATTAGTCACATGCATTCATTTTTAACAGTCAAGGCAGTCCTCTGTCGTTCAATCAGAAGCTCCCCACAGACACCATCAACAGTGGTGGGCGTGACAGACACACTATACTTTGCTCCTCTTCAGTCCTGCCCATCCCTCCACCTAGAATGCCTTGTCTGTTCCTCTTTGTGAATCTACATTTCTTATTTTAAAGGTGCTGATAGGCTTAGGCTTCTAGACTACTCATAGAAGGCATTTCCTACCTCAATTAAATGCTTCCTAAACCCCAGCTAATGTCATGTGGGGCCCATTCTGTTGGAGTCAGGTTCAGGGCAGTCTTAACAAATAAGAACTATGACCACAACTTAAAAATGCAGACTTACAGCCAGGCAAGGTGGTGTATGCCTATAATCTCAGCTGCTCAGGAGGTGAAGATTAGAAGGATCTTGGTTTCAGGTTAGCCCAGGCATGAAGTTAGCAAGACCCATCTCAACTAGTAAGCCAGGCATGGTATATTAGTTACATGTGTGTAGCTGTAATCCCAGCTATGAGGGAGGCATGGGGTGAAGATCACTGTCCTAGGGTAGTCCGGGCAGAAACACAAGACCTTATTTGAAAATAACTAAGCAAAAAGAACTGAGGATGTGGCTTAAGTGGTAGAGTGCCTGCCTAGTAAGCACAAGGGCCTGAGTTGAAAACCTCAGTACCACAAAACAAAATGAAAAACAAGAAGATTTTCCATACACCGTTACCTCTGCACCCACAGTGACTTGATAGTTATATTATGTTGATTGAATAATTTAAAAATGCTAACCTTACCAATCATGAGCTGAGCTTTCACCACCTTTGTGATGTGCTAAGAGCTCTGCAGCTAAATAAGTGTACTATCCAGCACAGGAATGTTAAGAACATATAACATCTTAGATTTCTGACTGTGCAATTAGTTTGAGAATTTGAAATGGACCTGACAGAAAGTTGGGCTGAAAAGGGCTCGGCGTAACCTGATGGCTTAGCCTTGCCAGGTGGTATCTGTCACACAGGATACAGCAACACTCCATCATCTCAGACCCCTGTGGTCGAGGGTCTGAGGTACCTCCTTCACGTTTGGGTTCGGTCCTAAGACATATGCAGTGCAGAGTAGAGGGGACAAGTTCTCAACTCAGCATAACTGACTGCATAGATTGTGATATTTTATAATGGAATTTTACTGTTTGAATAGCTGCAAATGCCCAAAGCCATAATTCTGCAATAATTACCATAGCTTTGAGAACTTTCTGCACCATCAATGAGAACACAGAATTCAAAATTACCAAACAAAATCATCTTGAAAACCTGGTTTCTTCTGAGCCAATTTACTCTTCCCTAAGCCTGCCTGCTGATAAAAGGTGGCATGTCTATGCTGGCATAACAATAATGTGCCTGGCCTCCTCAAATTACTTGGTGTTCTGAAAGAAATAAAAATCTCACAAGTCCACATCTCTACACCCTTTTATCATATCTAGGAATCCACTCTATTAAACAGAAGGCAGAACTTAGAAAAAGTCCCCAGAATAGTGAGTATGTAACCGATCCACCGAGCTGTTCTCCATGTCCCCTTCTCTTTAAAATGAGGACACACCAAAAAAGGGGCTCCTTGCACACTCTCGGGCACAGCACTGTCACAAGAAGTTCATTTGGTGGGAAGATGAGTCACCAAGGCCTCAAAACCCCTTTAAAAGTCTATTTTTATCAATTTGTGCATGGAGTTTGGAAACCTGTTCATCCCCAAACTTCTATGGCATTTTATTTTCAATATGCTCCACTTACTTGTCACTCAGTCTTTTCTTGGATGGCACCTGTAAAGGCCACCTGAGAGTCACAATGCCCGAAGCTGAAAAAAGTGCTCAAATTCCTCACCCACCACTTCTGAGCATTCCAGATTCCAACTTCCTGTTCTCTTGCTCCCACCAGACATGCTGCCCTCTGTACCTGGAAAGCCCCATCCCCCACCCCAAACTCCCTGCCTGGCTACCTCCTGCTTATCCTTCAGGATTCTGTGTGGATTCGTTTCCTTCAGGCAGCATTCCCCGACTGCCACTCAGAGCTGGTTGGTGCTCTTTACCAGGACCTGTGCCCCCAAATCCACAGGCGCCACACAGCATGGTGCCACAACCCATCCCTCTCTCTGCTTGGCCACTGAGCTGTCCTCTGAAGATGGGGACACATCCATCTTGTTTACCATTGTGTCCCTGATGTCTGGTAAATTGCCTATTCATAACAGCTGTGTAATAAATATTTAAAGAATGAACACAAGAGCAATATGACAGTAAGTAAACTGTAAAATACTTTTATAACTGCCTTACAATAGGATCCTCAAGTTCAAACTAAAAAACGTATGAGAATAACATCTAATGAAGTATTTTTAACCTGAGATAATGGCAAGTCAATCAGAATATACCCCTCTTAATTTAAGCCAAGTTTATTCTACTCATTTAATGGAGTTGGCTAAATAGAAACTCAAATGAGTGCTTGTTAATTATACTAATTAACAAACTGCTGCACTAAAATATATGAGTTATGCAACACCTAGTTAAAATGTGAAGTGATTCTGTGCATGGAGTACGTATGAAATAAGTGAGGTAGTTTCTGGAAAGGGTAGTTTTGTGGCCTCAGTTACTTAAAGAGTTCTGCAAGTGTTCAAGATTCCTGACGCAGCACCTTCTGAGATGGGGGTGGGGAGTGCTGAGTCTGGGAGGCACTTTTTATTCTCCACTCTTAGTAATGGATAATTAAGACGCCTCAGAGCCAGAACAAAAAGGAGATATATATCCTACCACCACCTAAGAATCTACTGGATCTCCCAGATGAAGAAAATCAGAAAATGATGTCTTAAGGTATCATCCTTATTTTACATTCTATTTTAATTCATAAGAACTTTATTTGCTCAACATGTCATCAGCACATCTATTTCAATAATCCTGGAATTCAAAATGCAGCTCAAAAGTTACTTCTTTAGATAAACTTTACCCAGATTCTTGACCAGGTCAAATTCTAATGTTCTCCCCAGAACAACTAGATTTTTACATTTTGGGGTACAATTTGATTAATCTGTCAAACTCCTCTAAAACTCTGTAACTCACACCTTCTAGGAAAAGGCACTATATCTGTCTTTACTCCCCCTCTAATTCCAGGGCCTGGTGTCCAGCTGTACAAATAATAGGTTCTCTATAAGGCAGAGACTTTCCAGGTAAATGGTCACAGAAGCCACTTTTCCCTAAGGGCACTTGTGGCTTCTAACAAATTCAAACTCCCATTTGTATGGTCATGAAAGGTGAAAGAGACAGAAGTCACCCTGCTCATGACAGGAAGTCTATAAAGTCACAGGCACAGAAACAAGTCATTTCTGATGAGGAATTTCAGTGTGGGATTAACCTGAGCATTCTGGAGAACTTCAAGCCTTGATTTTGATTTACTTAGCCAGTGTGGTAGTGTATGGCATGTGGCAGAAGCAAAAAACAAGTTCATGTGCTTTCTTAAAAAGCATTTTTTAGTGTCATGATCACCATGCAGTTCATCCTCTTAGAAGGAAACTTGACATCATGAGTATAAAGTAGCAGAGCCAATGGAGAGCAGAAATATACCCACAAAACTTTATCAGACAGTAAAGTATGCTTGGAAATCAGGAAATGTACTTCTATACACCTTCATGACAGGAATTAGAATGTATTTTGAACCAAACTGGTATGGCCACTTTGAAAAATCATTTAGCAGCTCCTCAAAAAGTAAAACATGAGAGTTACTTCCTGACCCAGAAGGTCCACTCCTCAGTACATACCTAAGGAAAACGTATGTTCACCCAAATGTTCACAGCATTATTCACAGTGGAAAAAAGTGTAAATAACTCAAATGTCCATCAGCCGATGAATGGCTAGCAACATGTGGCATGCATGCATGATGGGTATTACTCACCCGTAAAAAGAGATGAGGTACTGATACTTGATGAAGTGCTACCATATGGATGAGTGTCAGAAATGTTCTAAATGAAAGATGTCAGGCACAAAACCCCCCAAATTACATGGTTACATTTACATGATTACATTTATATCATAGAGACATGAAAATATCATAGAGAGAGACAGGAAAGCTGTGGTTGCCAGGGACCTGCAGTGGGGGGGAGTGGAGAATAGCTGCTAACAGGAATGGGGCATCTTTTTGTAGTGAGGAAAATGTTCTACTAGAATTAGGTAGTGGTGATGGCTACTCAACCTTCTGAATGTACTAAATTGTCCTTAAAAGGGCAAATTTCATGCCATGTGAATTATATTTCAATTTCTTAAACTTTGTAGGATTCACCCAGTAAAATAAATAAAGCTTTAAATAATATAGAAAATTATTCTTGCTAAGAATACTCTCTAGTTAACTTGCTATTCTTACTCGTGAGAATTCGATACTGATTTTCCTACTGTTCTTACTAGTACAGATATGCTTGAAAATATCTGCAAGAAACATTAATCTATGAGAAACAACACAGCAGATTTTAAAAGAACCATGCAGAATTCTAAAAATGAAAAATGTAATGGCTGTATTAAAAACCTGATATGATGATTTAACAATAAACTAGACATAGCTGAAGAGAGAGTAAGTGAGCTGGAATGCAGGTTGGAAAAGAATTGCCATTATTCACGTGACTGAAGTATTTGGTGATAAAGTGTCATGATGTCTGCAACTTACTTTCCCATGGTTCAGCAAAATCTTTATGTATGCAATATTAGGTATGTGTGTGTCTATATAATGTGGAGACAGTCATAAACATATTTTGTGAGAGAGGGAGATAAAGTGAACATGGAACAGTGTTAACAACTGATGAACTGGGTAAGGACCTAGGGGTATTCAATGCTCACTGTATGTGCTTGGCTTCCAGATGCCCTGCACTATCATTTTGCTCCTGCCTCAGTGGTGGCTTTCTTCAGCCTCTTCTGTTGGTTCTTCAACTGCTTCCTAATCTCTTGAGCTAACGGCCCAGGGCTCAGGCCTTCAGCTTCTCTCCACTATTACACTCAGTCTTTAGTGAGTTCATCCAGTCACACACCTTTAAATAACAATCTAACGTTGTCTGCCAGCCTCCGCTCTAATCTAGACCTCTCAAACCCAACTCCCACATCCAGGTCTTAATTAATACCTCTACTTGGCTATTTAAGAGACATCTGAAATTTAACAAACCCAAAAGTGAACTCAAAATCTTCTCTACTTGCAGCCTTCCTCAACTCAGTTAGTTGCAGGAACTTCATCTTGAATCTCAGTTGTGCAGTCTAGGATCTGTAGTTCATCCTTGACTTCTCTTTTTATCTGATATATTTTGCTCTACCCATCATTAAATCCCAAATTAGTTCTCATGTACCTTTGCAGTGCCCACCCCACTCTGAGCTGCCATCAGCTCTTAAAACTTGCAATAGCCATCCAAATGGCTTACTGCCTCACCCTGTCCCTACACCACTTCTGCCAAAGCCAGACTGACTATTTAGAATCTAAGCACAGCAAGTCATAGGATGAAAAAATTAAATTTATTTCTTGAAAAAAAAAAAGTATGTACTTGAATTCACTTTGCGATGTATACTAACAATAAAAACACCTGTCCCATGTCCCTACTTGCTTCAACTTAACTCTTGACAACTGTGTCTTGAAAAGAAGTCTTCTGGCCCTTGGTTTGTAGAACCTGCAACTTCCAAGAAAACTTGTGAAAACACCCCAAGCTCAGTCCTTCTACATCAAGATAGTGGCCTGATTGCAATGAAGCCACAGACAGCTGGAAAGTAAAAGGTCCTTCATGCTCTCTTATTCAAAAGCCTTCAAACAGTGAGTTGCAGTTTAAAGTCTTGATAGAACTTTCACTAATGCTTAACCCATTTTGAGGTAAAGAGCACAGAAGAATGACATTCTTGTTTCAACTGAAATAATATCTAAATCTTGAAATTATCAAAGGTGACATCTTTTTCTTGGAAAAAAACCATACCACTCAAATGAATCTGTTGATGTGAAAGTTACTTAACAAACCTGATGAGGAAAAACTAAACCAGCACCTTTCCCCCATAGTAATGAGAATCTGCAAAATGTTAACTTGTGTATCCAAAATGGCAACCGAGGTGATTAGGTATGATCTGAGCTCTCCTCAGAAGACGGAGGGTCCTGCAAGTATCTGTTGGCTTTTGGACTGTTGCCCCCCATTCTTACCAGACGGCTGCTGATGACACCGAGCTCTTGTATCACCATGCTCAGATCCTCGTGAAGCCTGACTACTGCACTTTTCACCTCCCCTAGAAGAACTCCGATGGAATTGTTTGACTCAGGCTCCCTGGGTGAGCCCTGGGTAGCTTGAAAACTAGAACAAGACACGGAGGGGAGGTGACCTACAGTGTGAGTGGAAAATGCTACCCAATTCCTGCTGGGAATAGGACTTGTCTTTTTTTCAGTTGAGTCGGAGTTATCTGGAAGAATTTCCCTCAGACTGAGGCTGTCACATTCCTCCTCATCAGAAGATGTGGGGCCCCTGGTAGGGCAGGGGTAGTGAGCCCTGGCTGCTTTATTTCTATGTTTAAAGGAGGCAGAAGCTGACTTCTGGTGGGACAGAGTCCAGAAGGAAGGTCCAGCCAAAATCGGGGGCAAGCAATGAGCTGACTTCTCTGGAAGGGCTGAATCAGGAGATGATATGGATAAAGTGGAAAAGGAAGATGTTCCCTCAGAGGTAGTTGAAACTAAAATGTACAAATGAGAGAGAAAGATTTATGTAACATACAAATGAATGTAATAGCTAGAATCATTTTACAATGTAAATGCCTATCTAGAAGGTCTCAATATAAACTACGTAGATTAGATTTTTAAGTGTTAAATATTCATAATAAGTCTGAAAAAACCCAAAGTAGGGAACTGAGAAAATCTACAGTTGTATTATATATCAATAATGCTATGGAAGTGAACCTAAAGTACAATTATCAATACTCATCTTGACTTCCAAACCCAGCCCAACATATTTTTACACTACAGTAAACTTTATCAGGCAGAGGTGAGTATTAAACCCCATTCTACTGACTGCCAACATTTTAAGTTGGTACAAAAAGTACAAGGTCTGAGAAGCTGTAACTTAGTCTTTCATCCCCCACCCAACCCTGAAACCACTATGACAAAGTGAATTACCAACTACCATTAAGTATAAGTGAGTGAAATTAATCTTTTTCTCTTGATGGTCAAATACAATCAAGACTTAAGTCCAACCTACCTAAGATCCAGAACACTTTAGCCCACAATATAATCATTTTTCTTACCAAGAAACTGTAAGTTATATAAAAGGTACTCTAAACCTTTTCTGCAAAAATTAAACATTTAAGAAAATTTTGTTTCCTTTCAGGTAAATCATATTAAAGTTCTTCTCTCATACTTTACTCCAAATCACCAGTTCCCACACTGTTCTGAGGAACAGTATACTCTTTAAGACATCAGATGTTTTGCAAAAACAGGGCTTCGTGGTCAAATAGTCAATTGCAATATTCATGCCTCTCATTAACAATGTCCATTAGCACATTTAAAACTGTGAGAAATCTAGGGCCTTACTTAAGTGTTTCTGAAATTTTCTTAAACACAGACCTCTTTTTACTTCTTGAAATATCTATTTGCATTCATTTATGGACACATGTACAAACTGGTGAAATACAGTTCTCAAGTCTTTGCACCTCACCTCACTCTGAACTTGCCACTTTAAAAAGACTTACTCCCTATAAGGCATAGAACAGGAAAACTGATGCTGGCCACTTAGCATGCATGACTTTTCTTTGTTATTTTATTTTGCTCTACATATTCATGTCCCTTCTAAACTAAATTGGAACTCTTATAAAAATATGGCCAGGGCAGGTGGCTACTCTCTATTTTTTGCCTCCAAGCCCTTCATGGCCCACCTCCAGTTCTCAGGAAAAGTTCCAATCAAAACCTCTTTTGGATGAAGAGTATTCTCAGCTGTGCGGCAGCAGGACATGAAAAGGAGGGCAGGGACTCAGCAGCACGTGGCCACGCCAGGCCAAGCACACTTGAGAATCTAGGGCAGGCGATCTGGACAGTCTCTCCTTGAATTAAAAATATTGTATGATGCCAGTGGGCACATCCATGATGGAAGCTTCACATGTTGTGTCCCGAGACTCGGCTACAATGAACATGAACTGCATGGGCTGTGTCTGGATCATAGATGTCACCTGCCAGATTCCTTCACCATCCTACTAAGTTGACTGTCTATGACCCATGTCTTTCTCTTTCTAGGTTTACCATCCCTTTAGTGTAACCCATTGTCCAGTAGGCCAATAGAAAGCATGCATGAGGTGAAGGTCTGGGGAACTTGCATGTCTGAAAACGTCTGTTCTGGACTTTTAGGCTTTAATGATTACTTGGTTAAAAAATTCCAGGCCAGAAAACCTTTTCTTTCAGAACTTTGAAGGCCATACTTTTACTTGGTCATCTTGTTTCCAGCATTGCTGCTCAGGGATTGGAACCATTCTAATTCTTATTCATTGTATAACCACTGAAGCATTAGAGAAATTCAGTGCTGTGTCCTGAAATGGGACTATCTTCATTCCCCGAGGTCAGGGGAAAGTGGACTTTGAATCAGGCAATTCCTTCCCTTCAGCTTCAAAAGTTTTTCTGGATGACCTAATCAATTATTTCCTCCTCTGCACCTTCTCTATTCTCTCTCTCTTTCTGAACCTCTTGTTCAATGTTAAACCTCCTGGAATGGTCTTCTCATTTTTCTTTCCTGTTTTCCCTACCTTGTCTCTTTTTTTTTTTAATCGAAGCTTTTTATTACACCTCCCTACCTTGTCTCTTTGCTCCACACTTCCTTGGAGATTTTGTTAGCTTTAGTTTCCAATCCTACTAGTGAAATTTTCACTTCTGACATTATATTTTTAATTTCCAAGAGCTGTATTTTTTTAGTTCTCAGAAATTCTTGCAAGATCCTATTCATTTTACGGATACATCCTATTTTCTTATCTCTTTGAGGATATTAAAGTTTTAAAATTTTTTTCATAGTATCACTTGTTTCCTCCAAGTTATTTTTTTTTTTGTTTCTGGCTCACTATTCCATGTGAGCTTTCTCCATGTCTCCTTATGATCTTGGAGGACTGAGAGCTGAAAGGAAGCCTTGAAAGTGAGTTGAGGGGATTATCAGCTTTGAGGTTTGGTGAACAGTTGTTTGGGCGAGTTATTAATTGGGCTACTGATGTATCAGTATCTTTAGCTCTTGCTTCTGAGGCAGGTTAGGTGCTATGAGAATAGTTCTCCTGCCTCCTGCCTCAAGGATAAAGGTCTGGCTACCAGTGTGAAAGGCGGTTGCATTGAGCATTTGGTTTGTAGGTGGTCACTTATTCTTGTAGTTTTGGTCACAGTACCCACAACCTCAACTATCCTTTGCATCTCTCATTTCAGAGCTCTCCCAACTACTCTCTCCACAAAATGAATTGCCAGACTCTGCCAAGGGTTATGGGAGTGAGTGGCTATTGGGGTAATTTTTCACCTCTTTGGCAAGTTGAAGTCTAAGGATTTAACTGCTTTTCAAATAGCTGTTTTCTGTTTGGCACCTGCCAGGACTGGATGTGGTTTTATCCCCCACAGGTTAATGTGCTGGAAACTTGTTCCCCAGTATGGCAATGTTAACAGGTGGGGGCTTTCAGCAGTTGCGGTTGTTGGAGGCACTGCCATTGGAAGAGATCAGTATAGTTCCCATACTACCCAGGTTAGTTCACACGAGAGTGAGTTTTTATAAAACAGCAAGCCTGACCCCTAATCCTTCTCTGGCTTCTTGTCCTGTAATAATACATTGGGTCAGTGGGGCCTTGCGAGAGCCAAGCAGATGCTGCTATCATACTCCTGAAACACTCAAAACTGAGCTAAATAAACCTCTTTTATTAACAAAGTATTCAGCCTCAAGTATTCTGTTACAGTAACAGCAGACTATGAAGTAGAGTTTTTAACCTCATTTTAAATATAAAGCAAAGGAATCTCAAAAAGGCTGGAAATCACAAGGCTAAAAAGGCAGAGAGGGGATTCAAATTCCAGCATCTCTGATGTCAACTCACAGGATGTGAGTCACTAAGTTACACTTCCACACCACCCTGCTATCTGAATATTACTTTCACTCTACTAGAGAACTGTATTACATTCTGGGTATAAAAGTTAGGAAGCAAGCAACCAGGATGGTATTGGTACTTGGCTTCTTATCTGTGAGGAATGATTAACAAATATGCTAATCTTTACCCAAAAAGAGGTAAAGGAAGAAAGGATGAGAGGATTTCTCTTATTATTTGAAGACAGTCACAAAACCTTAGAAATAATACCTTCTATTTCTCTTGTTGTGCAAGAGTTGGAATTGTGACCAATAAGTGATGCTTATAGGGAAACAGATCTTGGCCCATTACTAAGAGGGCTTTCCAACAGTGATGGTTCCCACACATGAGGTGTGCTGACTGGGAAGTTGTGAGTTCTTGACACCAGGAGCTCATATACAGCCAGACTGACTCTTTGGCAGGGATATTTCATGCACCAGGTGGCAGAACTGCATGTTCTTGCGAGAAGAGTAAGATTCTAGGACCCAAAACATGTTTGCCAGAGTATAAGAAACTATTCTAGAGATAGAAGAATCTGAGTTCACTACAGTCAGAAGGAAGGATTTAATGAGACTCCTAAGTAGGCCAAGAGAAAAGTAATATTGGAGTCAAATATTAATACAGTGCTATCATCCACATACAGATAAGGCAGTTACATTACTCACGCACATCTAAGGTGACTAAAGCCCGTGGCACTTAACTTTATGCTAGTGGTTTGCAAACTGTGGTGGTGGCAGCAGCATTTGGGAACTTGTTAGAATTCAGTTCTTGGGCCGACCTGCTGAATCAGAGAAAGGGGCCAGGGCCCAGAAAACAGCTTTAATAAGCCTCCATGTGTCTGATACGTGCAGAAGTTGGAGAACCACCACTTTCACCCTGTGTCCACCTTTCTTTGGCTGTGTGGCTACAATGCTGACTAAGTAGTTCCTCACTGTGTGCAGATCTGCAGCCTGGCTTCCCAGGCTACATGATGCTGTATGTGAAAAGCCACTCATCTCTAATGGCTGCACACCAATTTACTTTTGTTTCCAAACACACCACAGCTGCACCATACATTTCAAGCTGCTCTTCAGGGAGCTCACTGCTGCCCATTTGGTTCCCCTTCTCTGGCTCCTCACAGAAGTGATTTGGGTATCTTGTTAGCATTTGGATCTTCATATAGACTTCTCAATAGAGCTCACATGCAGCAAATAAAATGCAATAAGTTTGCATTTTCAAATTCACTGTGTGAGATGTGCACAGGCCAACTGTTGAACCTGCTTGAAGACAGCACTGGTAAAAGGACTGCAGATTCTTGTAAATAATAGAGGCTAGTTAATTAAGATGTTACAGTTTTTCAACTTAAGAAGAATTGTGCTACAAAATAAAACAACAGATACAGTTCTAGGAGTATTTTTTTAAGACCTTATTATCTATAAATGTAAGTTTTTCTGGAAGCAGTTGGTCCCTGGATGGCAAAATATAGAGGGATTTTTTTATTCATCCCTAAATTCATCTCTTTCAGTGTTTCAATGACTATCAAGTGAACTCTACCTAAAAATTAAAGGATTCTAATTTTGTTCTGTCATTAAAGATGTAACATTCTATATAAATGTTTATAGCAAAATTATAATTTTAAAATTAGAAACAACTCAAGTGTTGATTGATTGACATGTATAGCTCTCCAATGTAATATTAATTCAGTTATGAAAGGGATTAAATACTGACACATGCTCTAATATGGATGAATTTGAAAATACTACAGTAAGAAAAAGGGTTACATAGTGCATGTTGACATTTATATTAAATGTCCAGAATAGGCAAACCATAGAGATGGAAAGTAGATTCCAACCAGGGGAGGAGAATGGGGAGCACCTACTAATAATGGGTACAGGTCTTTCTAGGATGATGAAATGTTATGGAATTAGTGGTGATGGGTGCATAATTCTGAGCATATACTAACAACTACTAAATTACATATTTTAAAAGGATACATTTTATGGTTTATGAATTAAATCTCAAGTATAACATTAGACAATTTATTTTGATGTCATCAAAAACAAGCCACACAAACACAAGACAAAATAGATTAAGGAAGTCTCTAAATCACTTAGGTTAAATTTTTGCTGGGAAAATTGGAATATGGGATTAAAGATGAATTTTCTCACTTACCTACAAAGTATAAATTTGGTTCGTTCCATTTAAAACTCAAATCGGTCTTTCTTGCCTGCGCACTAGCAGCAGAAGTGGGCCAGCTCCAAGGTCCGGGTGCCTCCCTGTCTTCCCTGGCTGGGCGTGGTCCTTTTGCATTTGCCCCATCAATAGCTCAGAGTTTGAAGGCACACTTTTCCTACCAATTTTATCTTTTTTTTTACAAAGGGAAAGGGCACAGCTTACAGGTCTTTTGTGTGTGTGTCATTTTTGGTTTCTTTCACTGGTAAAGGTGAACTGAAAAATTGGGTTATATAGGACACTCCTACCGGGACAATGAGGCAGAGACAAAGGGTGAGGCCCACATGACAGACTGGAGAACGGGTCTGTTCCCCTCCAAAAACATTAGGAAGTGTCCAGTGTAGTTGACACCCTTGCTAGAGCCTGCTGCTATGCAAGCTCCTAGGCATTTCCTATCTCCTTCATGTTCTTTCTGGTGTGCATGAGGAAATATCTAATGACTTAATAGTTTAAGTTACAGATAAATAACTTCAAATTAAACTGAGAAGTGATGGGCCATTCCAGGAACAGTTATTTAGTATCAAAGATCAGGAGGATAGTGGTTCAAAGCCAGCCCAGGAAAATAGTTCCTCAGGACTCTATATCGAAAAAACCCACCACAAAAAGGGGGCTGGTGGAGTGGCTCAAGGTGCAGGCCCTGAGTTCAAGCCCCAGTACTGCAAATAAAAAAGTCAAGTGTACAGGTGGCAATCTCCTTATTTGGTGTCCACTAAAATATACACATGCAAGTATTTTTTAATTTGCCCTGCTCATTACCTCTAAATCGATAATGTCAGACCTGGACTTTGCATATAAACAAATACTTCTTAAAAAACCAAAAACAGACACTGCCTTTTCTATTCTACATCACCCTGAGTGACAGTCCATGGAGACTAGCCATCCATCCTAGCTTCGTCATTTCTTGCATTCCTTCACTGTGGCCTTCAGCCACCTGGAACCGGTCAGTTCTCAGAACCACCCTGCTCTGAAGTCTTGGTTTCCAAGATTGCTTTCCAGGCTGGTGGAGTGGCTCAAGTGGTAGAGTGCCTGCTTAGCAAGTGTGAAGCCCTGAGTTCAAATCCCAGGCCCACCAAAAGAAAGATTGCTTGCCTTCCCACTTACCTCCAGCTCTCCACTCCTCTTGATGACTGTCCACTTAGGCCTCGCAGAGGCAACAGAGTCAGTGAACCTTTTGCGTTCTCTCCACTATCAATGCTGCCTGGCTCTGCCCCTTTCTTACCCAGTCTAGATCCCCATTAGCATCAATTCAACCACATTCTTGCTACTCTTGCATGGTGCTGCCATGCATTCTGTGTCATTTGCTAACATGTACTCTAGCCAACCATTTTGGTAAGGACCTCGCAGTAAATACTGCAAGCTTTGGGAGTAGGACAGTCAGCTATTGTCCTCAACTCTGTTGCTGCAGCATAAAGGCAGCCAAAGACAATCTGTGAACAAATCAGCTTGGCTGCATTGCAGGACCACTTCCTTCACCAACACAGCAGTGTCCAGATGTGGCTTGGAGGCTGGAGCTTGACCTGTCCTTATCCTGAGCAGCTGAAATCTCCACCATTGTCATGCCTATGTCCAGGCCGCTCAACACTACTGGAGGAAAGCCCAGAACTCTACAAGGCAGGACAGCACAGATGACTGTCTCAGCAGCAACTTCTCCCATTTCCTATGGCAACTACTCTGCATCTTTTCCACTCTCCTCACACCCCGTCTACCATCCCAAACCCCTCAGGCTTGGCAGCTGACCTCTGACAAGAAACTGAGGCAATGACTTACAATGTGGGGCACACAAATGCTCAATGCATCTTAATTATTAAAAACAACAGTAACAACAGGCCTTCCCTCAGCTGATACAGCCTCTTGTGTCCCCTTCTTTTTAGGTTCTGGGCTCCAGTTCACCTCTCCATCATGCTCTGCCATGCTGTGCTGCCTCCTCCTACCTCCTCCCCCATGATCTCTACCTAGTTTCCTACAACAGCCTCCAGTATCACTCCAAATCAATCCCCCACATGCCAAAGCACATTTGTAAGGTCAATCACCTGGCTTAACACACTGCCTTCAAAACTTAACCTGGCACATCAGGGCTTCTCACCATTTGTCTGTTTAATTTACCAGTGGTTTTCTCGGTCACTTCCTGCATTTCCCATTTCTGCCTTCCTAAGCTGCTTTTAACTCCTTTACCACATACTGATCACTAGCCATGTGCAACGCACTGAGCTTGGTGCTGGGGAAACAATGATAAACCGGGTAGGCATGGGCCCCATTCCTGAGAAACTGACATTCGGGGATAGTGGGGGAGGCACACATGAAACAACCAAGCACAGAGGTAAGGATTATTAAAAGAGAATGAAGAAAGTACTAAAAAGGACAACCAGTACAGCTGGGAGGATGTGGAATACGCTGAGGGACAGGGGACCTTGAAGAAGCACATTTGAGCCGCCCTCTGAAGGGTGAACAGTGACCTGGGGCAGGAGTGGTGGGGGTTTTCTGGTCAGAGTGAAGAGTAGTACAGGTGGTAAAGCAACATGGTTTCTCTGACGCACGGGAACATAGGCTGTTGAGAGGCAGGAGCCAGGCTGCCTAGGCTGGGAAAGCTGTTTGATTCTCACTCTAAGAAAAAGGGGAGCGGATCATGGGCTAAGTGGTGGGTACTAGTGGTTAGGTCACCCTGGATGTTCTGTGGAAGACAAACTGGAGTTTTTCAGAATCTCTTTGCTCAGTTACAGCTCTGTACTCTTCCTCAGCCCTTTCTGGAAAGACAAGAGTCTACCTGTTCTGAGAATGATGAGAAACTCCTGGGTGTTTTTTAAAACAACCTGAGGGGTCTTAGGTCTACAGTTCTAAAAGTAGAACTATATATATGCATGTCTGATTAATAGTAGCACAATTAGATTGCATTTACAGTCTCACTCAAGCACTTCACACTGTTAACTTAATGTGGCAGCACTGTCATCATTATCTCTGTTCCATAAATGAGGATACTCACCCACACACAGGTCAGGGCCTTGCCAAATGTCTCACAATTAGGGGTTGAGCTGGAGTTACAAACCTAGGCAGTCTGACTCCCCAGTCTGTGCCATTAGCAACTAGGCTATTCAGCCAATTATGAGCCCTAATTAGGCTTCATGGTGAGGCTTAAGGACACTTGATTTTTTTTTTCTCCAATCTTCCTCTAATACTGGGAGCTCTGCCATAATCCCCTATCAGGTTCAGTCTTTCTTCTGGAGATTGAGACAACTTTCAAATTGGGGTCCTCAATCATAGAGACAAGTCATGTTCTAAATAAGCCATACAGAAATGATTTGATCCTAACTTATCAACAGAGAAAGTTTAACAATTTATGATAAATGTTAATTGTATCCATGTCACACAACTACATTACGTTCATCTATTTCTCCCTTCTATTAACAAAGTTCAAGGGAAAAATTAAGGGCCAAATTAATTGTTTTTTGGTGGTACCAGGATTTGAACTCAGGGCGTCATGCTTGCTTATGCAGGCACTGTACTACTCAAGCCATGCCTTCAGCCCTCCAGATTATTTTTTAAAGAAATAAAATACAGAATATAGAATTAAGAATATAACAAGTAATAAGACAGGAGGGAATATCAACTCCGTTACTCAACCAGCCATTCTGTCTGACAATTAAGGGATTTCAAAAAAGGGCCAGTATTTATAAAAGCATCACAGAATTTATAAAAATAACATGATATTTTTAAAACAATGTGATAATATGTATTGTGCTGCACTGTCTTGGTGATTATAGTTTTATGATAAGTCTTGAAACTAGGTAGCAATTCCATCTTTGTTCTTTTACTTTCAAGATTGTTTCAGTTATTCTAGATACTCCACATTTCCATACAAATGTTAAGATTCAGCTTGTCAATTTCTATCACCACCATCAACAACAAAAAGCCTTCAATGACTGCACTGAATACAGAGTAACTCAGACAGAAACGACATCTTAACAATAACAAGCCTCCCAATCTATGAACATAGTATATCTCTCAATTTATTTAGATCTTTAATTGCTCCTAGAAATGTTTCATAGTTTTCAGTGAAGAGATTCTGCATTGTCTTCTGTTAATATTTTTTAATGCTAACTGCAAGTAGTACTGTTATTTTATTTTCATTTTCTAATTGTTGATGGGGTGAATTTGATCAAAGTATATTATATGCATATATGGAAATATCACAATGAAATACCCTTGGAAAATTAATATATGCTAATAAAAGAGAGAATTTTCTAACTATTCATTATTGGTGAATAATAATGCAATATTTTTTGCAGTTCTGGAGTTTGAATTCAGAGCCTTGTACTTGCTAGGCAGGTAACTCTACCACTTGAGCCATGCCCCCTGCCCTTGTTGCTTTAGTTATTTTTCATATAGGGTGCTGCCTTTTGCTCAGGCTAGATTAGACCACAATCTTCCTATTTATGCCACCAGCTGGGATGATGTTCACCCACTCTACCCAGCCTTTATTGGTTGAGATGGGGTCTTCTGAACTTTTTCCCTAGGCTGGCTTCAAATCTCAATCCTTTCGATCTCTACCATCTGAGTAGCTAGGATTACAGGTGTAGGCCACCACATCCAGCTTCCTTTCCTTTCCTTCCTACCCTTCTCGTCTTCTCTTCCTTCTCTCCCTCTCTTCCTCCCTCCTGCCTTCCTTCCCGCCTGTCTGCCTTCCTTCCTTCCTCCATGTCTCTTGTTTTTGAGACAGGATCTTGCTATGTTGTCTAGGCTGCCCTTGAACTTCTGGGCAGAAGCAACCCTTCTACCTCACCCTCCCGAGTATCTGAGACTACAGATGTTTGCTACTGCAACTGGCTGAAAACTTGCTAATCTTACTAGGTCTAGCAGCTATTTTGGTAGATTCTTTGGGATGTCCTACATAGATAATCATGTCATCACTGAATAAAGACAGTTTTATTTCTTCCTTTCCAAAGTATATGCCTTTTATTTCTTTTTATGGTTTAACTGCACTGGCTAGTCCCTCTAATACACTGTTGAATAAAAATGGTGAGGAAAGACATTCTTTCCTTGCTGCTGATCTGACTGGAAAAGCATTCAGTCTTTCATCATTAAGTATGCCAGCAGTAGGGTTTTTTTACATGCTTACTATTAGCTAAAGGTAAGTTTCCTTTTGTTTCTAATTTGCTTAGACTATTAAAAAAATCATAGTTGAGTGTAGAGTTTTATCAAATGCTTCCTCTGCAGGAATCAAGATAATTTAAATCTTATTCTGTTGACAGGATGGATTACAGAGATCTATTTTCAAGTATCAAAGCAATCTTACAGTTCTGGGAAGAACCTCACTTGGTCATGATATCCAAGTTTTATAAATTGCTGGATTGGATAATATTCTATTAGGGATTTTTGCATCTATGTTAATGAGGAATATTGGTCTACAATTTATTTTTCTTGTACTGTCTTTGTCAGGTTTGGACTAGCCATCTTCATAAAAGGAACTGGGAATGCTCCACCCTTCCATATTCTGAAAGAACTGGTAGAGATGGACAAATGGGGGTACATAAAATTAAAAAGCTTCTGCAAAACAAAAGAAATGGTCTCTAAGCTGAAGAGAACACCCCCAGAGTGGGAGAAAATATTTGTCAGCTATACATCAAAGGACTGATAACCAGAATATACAGTGAACTCAAAAAACTAAACTCTCCCAAAATCAATGAACCAATAAAGAAATGGGCAACTGAACTAAACAGAACTTTCTTAAAAGAAGAAATTCAAATGGCTAAAAAACACATGAAAAAATGCTCACCATCTCTGGCCATAAAGGAAATGCAAATCAAAACCACACTAAGATTCCACCTCACCCATTAGAATAGCTATCATCAAAAACACTACCACCAACAGGTGTTGTCGAGGATGTGGGGAAAAAGGAACCCTCATACATTGCTGGTGGGAATGCAAGCTAGTGCAACCACTCTGGAAAAAAATATGGAGGCTTCTTAAAAATCTAAACATAGATCTGCCATATGATTCAGCAATCCCACTCTTAGGGCTATACCCAAAGGAATGTAACTCAGGTTACTCCAGAGGCACTTGCACACCCATGCTTTTTGCAGCGCTATTCACAATAGCCAAGTTATGGAAACAGCCAAGATGCCCTACTACTGATGAATGGATAAGAAAATGTGGTATTTATACACAACGGAATTTTACTCAGCCATGAAGAGGAATGAAATCTTATCATCTGCAAGTAAATGGATGGAACTGGAGAATATCATCTTGAGCGAGGCTAGCCAAGCTCAGAAGACCAAAAATCGTATGTTCTCCCTCATATACGGACTTTAGATCTAGGGCAAATGCAGCAATGTGGTTGGACCTGGGTCACACGCTAAGGGGAGAGCACATAGGGGAGGAATGGGGATAGGTAGGAAACCCAAAACTTGAAAGTGTCTGATGTCCCCACTGCAGAGGAGCTAATACAGTAACCTTAAAATGACAGACGTCAATATTGGGAGGATGACTGGGAAGTAGTGAAGAGGTCAGGTAGAGATGAATCAATTCGGGTTGTAATACACTTGTGCATGGAAGCAATGCTAGGAATCTCTCTGTATAGCTATCTCAACAAAAACGCTTTGTCTTTCTTATTATTGCTTATGTCTACTCTTCAACAAAAGTGGAGAAAAGGGCAGAACAGGTTCTGCCTGGAAGTGAGGGAGGTGGGGGGGAGAGGGAGGGGGTAGGGGGAGAAATGGCCCAAATAATGTATGCCCATATGAATAAATGAATTTTAAAAAAAGGAAAAAAAAATAAAGAACTGCTATAAGATGAGACTTCTTTAGAAAATACTAGCAAAACTACATGGGATAGGTTTTCTTTGTGAGGTGTTTTTTGTTATATTCATATATATGCGTATGGGTATGTGTATATATTTCCCCCACTTATATACATATGTATGTTTATGACCTTTGGCAACACGAAGCTCATCTCAGGTCAGTTCCAGCCAGTTGTCTTAACATTTCAATTACAACTGCTGTAACATTTTATACAATATTCTCTCATCATCCTCTGATGTTTACAGAGTTGGTATTTATATCCTGTTTTTCATTCTTATAGTTGATAATTTGTGATTGGTCTCCTTTAGTTAGGTTTGACATGGTTTATAAAATTTAACCTTTCAAATATTTATATTTTGGATTTTGAAATTCTTAAATTTTGTCTTTATTTATTTTTATTCTTTATTGTTTACTTCCTTCTATTTACTTTGGGTTTAATTTGTTCATTTTTTTAAAAAAGTATCTTAGATTAGAACCAAGTATCATTCATTTTAAGGTGTTCTTCCTTTCTCTTACAAACATTTAAAGCTATGATTTTTCTTTCTAGCAATTTCACACTAGTTTTGCAGAATTTTTTCATTATCATTGTTTAAAAATATTCTCTGATTTATCTTTTGATTTTTTCTTTGTCTGATAGGTTATTTTGAAGTGTACTGCCAAAAGGCTAAAGATTTTGGGGTTTTCTAAGTATTTTATTAACAGTTTCTAATTTAATTCTTTTGTGGTCAGAGAACATATACTTTAAGATTTTAAACTTTTGAAACTTACTGCTTTTTGTTTATAACAGTGCAGTATATATGTTTTCTTTTAGTGAATATTCATTTTGAACTTGAAAAAGACTGCATTCTGCATAGTTGAATGAAGTGTTTTTAGATGTTAATTAAGATTTTGATAGTGTTAATTTATCTTCTATATACACTTACACAATTTTTTACCTATTTGTTCCATAAATTTCTGAAAGGGCTAACACTTTATGACTATGGATTTGTCTATTTCTCCCTGTAATTCTGTCAGTTATGTCTCATGCATTTTGAAGCTGTTATTGGGCATACATGCACTTACTATACATTCCTGGTGTGCTGACCCACATTTTACCTGTAGTAATAACCCTTGTCTTCAAGTCTATTTTGTCTGGATATTAAAATAGTCACTCTTGCTTTCTTATGCTGCTGCATAGCATGAACTTTCAAACTTCTTACTATCAATTAAATTATATGTTTATATTTAAGGTGATTCCCTTATATAGCTGAGTCTTGTTTTCTATCTACTGTAAAAGTATCTTCCTTTTAATTACAATGTTTAAATGTTTATTCCATTTATATTTAATACAATTATTAAAATGGTTGAATTTAAATCTATTTTGCTATATGGCTTTTCCTCCTTTTCTTCTCTCTTTTGTGTTAAGCAAGTATATTTGAAGTATTTCATATAAATGCCCCAATAGGATTTTAGCTATTCCATTTTCCTTTTTTCTTCTTTTTACTTTTCTGGGAATTGAACCCAGGACCTTGCAAATGCTCATCAATTGCTCTACTACTGAGCTACATCCCAGCCTGTATTTTTTTCTTTTGAGACAGGGCCTCACTATGTAGCTTAGGTTGACCTTGAACTTGGTATATAGCCAAAGCTGGCCTCAAACTCACAACCCTCCTGCTCTGCCTCCTGAGTGCTACGATTATAGGTATGGGCCACCACACCTGTCCCACACTTTCCTTTTTAAAGTGTGATTAAAAGGTTAGGTGCATTGGCTCATGCCTGCAATCCCAGCTCCCAAGATAGGAGGATTGAGGTTCAAAAAAAGGTAGTGAGACCCTATCTCAAAGAACAAATGGGGTATGGTGGTGCACACCTACAGCTGTGCAGGAGGATTGTGGTCTGAGGCCAGTCAGACTAAAGCAAAATGGGCAGGAGGCTCAAGTTGTAGAGCGTTTGCCCTGAGTTCAAACCCCAGTAGTGCCAAAAAGTAATAAAGTATGAATAAATGTGCATGTTTAACTTACTATGAATTATAGTTAATACTGTACTGTTTTGTATAAAATATAGAAATCTTTCAATGCTTTAATTCCATGAACTCCTCCATTTTTTGTGCTATGTTGTTATATTACATCTACATATGTATTAAATCCCAAAATATAGTAGCATAATTTTTGAGCTGGGCAAGGTGGATCAAACCTGTAATCCTAGCTACAGGCTCCTAATCCTAGGAGACAGTGATTGGGAGGATTATGGTTTAAGGCAAGCCCAGGCAAAAAGTTCTGAGACCTCATTTCGTCAATAACTGGGCTCAGTGGTGCATGCCTGTCGTGCCAGCTATGCTGCACAAATAGGATTGTGGTCTAGGCTGGTTCAGGCATAAAGTAATACCTTATCTCAAAAAAAATAGATAACCAATGCAAAAAGGCTGGCAGAGTGGCTCAAGTGGTACAGTGCCTGCCTAGCAAACCCTAAGTTCAACCTCCCAGTGCTGCCAAAAAAATACAGCTCTATGTACTTTTTAATTAGGAAAAAATATATTTACCCACATATTTATTATTTCCAGTACTCATCATTCTTTTTTGTAGATTCAAGTTACTATCTGGTATAATTTCTTATTAGTCTGAAAATATTTCTTCACTGTTTTTGTAGTATAGATTTCTTGATCATTAAGTTTTTATTAATTTGGATATGTCTTTCTTACCTTCATTTTTAATTTTTCTAGGTTCATAGGTTTTTGTCTTTTAATACTTGTAAGATGACTTTTTACACACTTATGTTGAAAAGCCAGGCATCATTCATATTGTTGTTCTTTGTATGCAATATGACCATTTTTTTCCTTGCTGCTTTCAAAATTTTATGCCTAGAATTCAATGTTCAACTATAATGTGCCTAAGTATGTTTTACTTTGTATTTATTCTGCTTGAGCATTTTGAATCCAAAAGCTTATTTCTACCACAAACTTGGAGAGATTTTGACCACTATCCCCTCAAATAATTTTTCTGCCTATATCTATTTTCTTAGAGTGCCTTCTGGAACTCCCATTACCCCAATGCCAGACTGCTGGATATTCTCCCATAAGACTGCATCTCTTTAGTTTTTCGATCTTCTTTCCATTTTTCAGATTAGATAATTCCTATGAATTCATTTTCAAGTTCGCTTACCTGCTTCTTTATTTTCAATTTGCTAAGCACCTCCAGTGAAATTTTCATTTCAATTATTTATTTCTCATCTCTTTCACTCAGTTCTTTTAAAATAACTTTTATTTGCTATTGTCCTTTGTCCACTCACTGAGAGTACTTTAAGTAGTTGAATATATACTATACTGAGTTAGGGTCTCACTATGTAGACCCTAAATTCACCATCCTCCTGCCCCAACCTTCCTACTGCTGGAATTATAGGTGTGTGCTACCATTTCTGGCTAAGTCCTTAAATAAATTTCTAATAGCTTTATGAATTGTCTGCTAATTAATTACAACATTTGGATCACTTAAGTAAAGGTCAGCTTCTACTGACTTCTTATGTCTTTGTTACAGCTCATGCTTCCCTATTTCTTAAAATAGCTAGTAATTTTTAAAATTTATACTGTACATTTGGAGTATATATTATACTTCAAATATATTATATTATACTCTTGATTGTGTGACAGTCTTTTAAAGAGTGACTATTGTTTTAGTAGGAAAATAACTTTCTTGGACTCTTCAAACTGTCACTCTTGCAGTAAGCAGAAGCTGAAGTACCTTCTCAGTCCTTTTGGGTTGGCTTTCAGGATTCTTTTGTGTGCAGGGAAGTCAGATTCACTCGGATTCCCCTTCATCTGTAGTTTTAGTTGTCAGTAAAGACTTGGACAGAGTTTACGTACAACTTATTGGGTTCACCCCCTCCTTTTTTATTATTTATTTATTTATTTATTGGGGCAGTACTGGGGTTTGAACTCAGGGCTTCACGCTTACTAGGCAGGAGTTCTTCTGCTTGAGCCATGCATCCAGCCCTTTTTTTTTTTTTCTATTTATTTTTGAGATAGGGTCTAGCTTTTTGCCTGGGCCGGCCTGGATCTTGATCCTCACATTTATGATTCCCAACATAGCTGGGATGACAAGTGCACACTACCACACCCAGATTTTTCCATTGAAATTTGATCTTATGACTTTTTTGCCTGATCTGCAATCCTGATCTCAGCCTCTTGAGTATTTAGGATTATAGGCTTGCACTACCATGCCTGGTGGGGTTCACCTCTTCTGAGTGTCCTTCCCTTTTAGGATTTTCTTCATAATCTCCAGCTTCTCTGTTAGCACTGAATCTCTCACTTTTGATACCCTAGGCCACAAAGCCTGAAGAGTACCCTCAAGGTCTTAATTTCAAACACAGCAATTATCAGATATAAACTTTTGACTTTTTAAAAAACAGATACTAGTATTATGATGAAATGCTCCCTCATGCCTATGTTTTCTTGATATTAATCATAGTTATTTTAAAGTACCTATCTTGTAACTTCAGAGTCTAGATTACCTGTAGAGCTGCTTCATTGTCTGTTTTCCTCTGATATTTCTGTCCATATGTTCATTTCCTGTATGTCTGGTAATTTTTTGTTGAATGCCAAAAATTTTTCACAAAAAATGATAGACGCTCTTATGAAAAGGTTCAATTGTCTTCTGAACCGCAAATGAAATACAAGTAGTCACTCACTTTGCTGGAGGTGAAGCTAGTTTTCAGTATTTGTGAGGACCTCCTATTTCTGGTTTGTCATTATTCCTATAGTGTACTTTTGCTTTAGGATATAGCCTGATAGAGGGACCAAATGAAAGCCTGGAGTATTTACCAGGGCCCCTACAATCTGACATTTCTTAAACTACACCTCTGTTGCCAAGCACCACAAAATTATCAGAATCTCTGCTTAGCTTGCTGGTCTCTTAGAAGCTGTTTTCACATTTAGTACCTTGGTATCACATACAGAACACATGTAGTTTCAGAGGAGTCAGCTACATAGAGACTTATAATTTCTTCTCTGTGACTCCCTATGCTCTAGAATTCAGGCCCCTTGAGTCCCTGACACTTTGGAAAATCCAAACTCTAACTCTGTCTCCCAACCCAATGAAACTGGAAGCACCTAGGAAACCTCGGTCTCTGATTCAAGAGTGGAAAACTGAGGTGGATGAGGAACTCATCTCGATGTCCTTCCTCTGGGATCTTGATCCATTATGAGCTTTCTACCTTGGTTGTGTTATAATGATCTTGACAATTTAATAATAACTGATGTGTTGGTGGTAGGGTCAGACTAATACTATATTTCATTACAACCAGAAGCAAAAGTCCTTCTTGCATTAGATAACTGGTTTTAGAGGAACTTCTTCCTAAATTTTATTAACTGTACTTGGTACACAGACAGTGGACAAACAGCATTTTTAATTATTTTTTGTGGTACTTGTGAAAGAAATGACCCAAAACTAACAACTTCCCATAGGACAGCCATGCATATAAGCCATCACAATTATCAGAACCCGTACAATTGGTTTCCACATTAGCAGTTTCAGCAGAAAAGTTAATTTGGTGATAAAACTGTCAGTTTTCACTACCTTTAGGCTATTCAGTACCAAAAAATTCTTGAAAGTGAGAGAATTTTTTCTTATTCATTGACTTTACTAGAACAAAGGTAAATTTCTTTAACCTCAACATGGTAGCTTCTATTGTTTGTATTTATATGTACTGTGATTTGTGTTTGAAGCAGCTCAAAAGATTTATATCAAAAGCTTTGAGTTTATATGAGTTGTTAAGCATTATCATATATAAGAACCAATAAAGCTACTACTTAGTCTTTGGAAAATGCATGAGCAAACAAATTATTCTTTTACTAATTATCTATAAAGAGGAAAGCATAATTATACAATGCAGGATTTAATAACTGACAGTCAGCAACTTGGAATCCCTACTGGTTTTTGTCCTGTATTACCCATTCTAAACCCTCTGAATGTTTTTTGTTTTATGAGACAGTCTTACTATGTAACTCAGACCAGTCTCAAACTCCTCTGCTTCAGCTTCCCAAGTGCTAAGATTACAGGTGTGCCTACTATGCCCAACCCTCTTCATGTTTTATATAGAGAGGAAAATGACATGATCTCTTGCCCCTTTTGTGCAGTCAGTACAGAACCTTTTTAAAAGAGCCCACATACCTGTGTGTGTATACACACAAATACATATAATAACCTATCCTTTTTCCTATAGTTTCTCTATTTTTTTTTTGGTGGTACCAAGGTTTGAACTCAGGGTTTCACACTTGCTCAGCAGGTGCTCTGCCACTTGAGTCACTCCACCAGCCCAGTGTATAGTTTCTTAATAAGTAACCTAAATATCTGACAGGAAGCACTGAAGTTAATGCTAGTTTCTTCTAATTTGGTTTGCACAAAATTACTCAGAACTTACGGTAATATATTCAGTCAAGTACTTGGTAACTCACCATGATAAATTATTGATTAGTTCTTTTATAAAAGGTGTACTTTTATAAAACTTCTTGTGCTGAAAAGCACTGACTCCTTCTTGAGCCCATGAATTAACTATTAGCAGGAGAAAAAGCATGGCACCTCTCCTCCATTTTGTATCTGTCTCTGCTCTAACCCATTCTCTCTGCAGTCACTTTGTAATCACTTTGGACTCCAGAAAGGATAGAACTGATAACATCTTTATGACAAGGGACTGAAACTTCCCATAAAGAGCATGCAGGACAGACTACCCCTCCAAATGAGGACAATTACCTATAATGATGAGGGTGCATCCTGGAGTGAAGTAATCATCTCATGGGAACCAGATTGCTCCCCTTAAGTGATGACAGTGATAACATCTTCTCGGGAACCCCTGGACCTAGATAATGGTCAACCAGAACACACCTGTAACTGGGACTATTTAACTATGTATACTTTTGTGTGCCCTGTCCCCAGTTCTTTTGTCCACTTAACTCTATAGCTCATGTCTGTACCCTGAAGATGGCTGAAGATGGGCTGAGTGCTTATTCTGCCTCTTCCCACGGCATGTCCCAAGCTGTGTAATAAACCTCCTTTCTCTATCTTCACCATGCCTCTTTATTTGGCATTTAGGGGCAGGTGGATGAACCTGGCATACAGAATCTTAGGAGTTTGGGCCTTGGGTCCAAAACTCTGGTTTCACTTTCCCAACTGAGAAATACCTCTATGGTATGAACATTTAAATATCGCTGATGAAGAGTGAACAGAGGGAACAAAAAAAGGAAGTAGAAAACAGAAAAAGGTAAAAGAAGAATGCTCCAAAGAGTGCATTTTCATTTGGTTGGTTGGTTAGGTTTGGGGTAGACTCACCACATGTGGTCAAGGTCCTGAGGTTTTCGTCCTCCATGTGAGCGGTGCTGGCTTGCTCTGGCTTTTGAAGGCCCTTACTGGTTTTGATCTCCTTTACTGGGCTAAATGTTTCGAATGAGGGAGAGACATAAAGTGTCTCTATAGAGGACTGGTTATAGAAAGTAGATTCTGACTTTGATGGTCTTAAATTGGGACTGACAATCTCTTCTTTACTGGATGACCAAGATGCTGGTAAAGTAGTCAATGTTTCAAAACTTTTTGCTGCTGCCTGTTTTTCCCAAGGTGTTTGCAAGAGGTTTCCTGTTGCAGTATCTGTAATGGTATTATCTGATCTCTTGTCTAAACTCACATTTGTCTGCAGAGATGGGCTTTTTTCGGAGAGAGTAGGCACAACATCTGTAAATTAACAGGAGAAAAAACTGAAACTTGTCTATTTGAAATCCATTGCAGTTCTTAATAAGTAAGATTTTTAGTGCCGTAACAGAGTTCTTTCCCGTTGAGTCCTCTGCCTTCTTACTGTGCTTCTCTACTCTATTTAAAGTGGACCAGAGCTATAATTGATGCCTTAGTCATTTGGTGACTGCCTTCTCCCTCTCTCCTCACTAAAGCACAAGGCAAAGAAAGCTTCAAATAACTTGTCTTTAAATATTTCTCCCTTCACCCACTTATCTGTCTCTGAAACCACCATATTTTTAGTATCTTCAAAGTTTCATTTTTTACAAGATAAACTTGAGAAAATATGCCACATCATACTGGTCTATCCTTACAGAACCTTTAGCTACAAAATAATCTTTTTCTTCTGAAATGAAAAATGCTGTCTCCCCTAGTGTCTAGAGGAGGCACGGTAAAGAAACTCAGTACTTTAGATAGCAGCATAATTTAAATAAATCCACTCTTTTAGAGTGGTTCTGACGATTACTAAAATAAAAGTTTCTCTGGGTCAGGGACTGCTGTCCATAGTAGTCACTGATTCTACTAAAGTGCCTAGAACAGAGCTTGGAACACAGCAGACACACCGTATGTATTATACATAGGGAAGGGACTGACGGACATGTAAAAACTTCAGCTGAACCTGAATATCTACTGGATCCATGAATTATGGGCATGTTGTAAATTTCTAGATGCAAATTGTTATCAATACTCAATGCCTGCTCTCAAATAGTTTCCTCTTAACTTGGATAGGGAGAGAAGGAATTATTTTTAGGACACTGAGTTTATGAAATTAGAAGTGTAACTCAGTAAGAAAGAGCAGAAGGAGGATTCTTATACTTGAAGCTCTCACAAGGGAAGAGGATGAAGGAATTATGGAATTCGCTGGAAGTGATTCTTCATCACAATGCATACACAGTGCTCTTTATAACACATAAACACATGCTCTCATCATCACTTCAGGCTTGGTTATTAAAGAAAAGCAAATCTTCTCTGACACGAAAAACTTTCCTTTCTACTTTGATTCATAGTTGTAGGCTAGATAAAAGCTGCTGGTGGGTACCAAGAATTAGACAGCTCAAGACACCTGTATTGCAATCTCCACCAAGGATTTCACTGCTCACCCCCAACCCCTAATCTTTGCATTTTTTTTATTTTTTGGTACAGGATCTATTTAGTCCAGCCTGCTCTGGAACTCATGATCCTCCTGTCTCAGCTTCTCAAGTGCTGGATTATAGGTAAATGTATGAGCATCTATGCCTCGCTTATGTTTTTTCATTTTGTTTTGTTTTGCAGTACTGAGGTTTGAACTCAGGGCCTCAACTTGCTAGGCAGGTGCTCTACCACTGAGCCACTCTCCCAGTCCCATTCCTATCCCTGGCTCTTTTCTTTTCTTGTCCCATCCTATTATTGTCTATCTTACATTTCCTGTTTGGAGCCTGATGAGAAATTATAACCTTCATTCATTACAGTCTTGCCCCCTATGTGAACAGTCACCTCAAGGAGACCTGAGTAGCAGCTCCTATCCCAGCACTTACCAGTGCCAATCTTAGGGATGCACTCAACCAATGATTTTTCAGTGAAAGGAAAAACTGAATCATAAGGATTAAAGAAAAACTAATGCTTTTGTTTTTCTAAAATGAATATGGCTTAAGGAATTAATGAATAAAGGAGACAGAAAGTTGGTAGATGAAAATAGCCTCTTTTAAAATATTCCTAATTTGCATATGACCCACTTATAGTTAGTTGATGAAAGGTTCTATTAAAATACTAATATATTCCTAATAGGAAACTAGATTTATGAAATTTGAAAGTGCACATGTATATCACTTTATATTTACATAAAAGCATTCCTTAAAGTGAATTTTAGTTAAACATTTTCCACTGACTTTCCCATTTTACATGTGAGGAAAAACAGAAAAAGTATTTTCTTCTGTATGTGACAAAATCATTTTAAAATTTAGCAATATGTAAACTAGGATAATTCAGGATGACAATGACTTTCTAATGAAAATTTCTTAAGAACACTCAATTTAAATCTCAAAATTGGATGAGATATATAAAATCATCTGTAAAACTATTATTTTAATGTTTAGTACAAAAATTTCAAATTGAAAAAAACCATCTTTGAAATCCCAGCTACCGGGAAGGCAGAGGTAGGAGGATCACAATCTGAGGTTGGCCCTACCAAAACACAAGACACTACTTGAAAAACAAACTAAAAGCAAAAGGACTGGGATGTGGCTCAAGTGATGGAGTGCCTACGAAGGGTGAGGCCCTGAGTTCAAACACTTGTTGGGAGCTAGAGGTGTAGCACAGTAGAAGCATGCTTGCTAGGATGGGGAATGTCCTGGATTTGATCCCCAGCACTGCAAATATACAAACATACAAACAAACAAAAAAGAAACTCCTTTTGGTATACACTGTTCACACTGGACTTTATTAAGACTCTGGAAAAGATACATAAGTGGAAGTCATAGTTCCTATTGTCAGTGAACTGAAGATCAAGTATGGATTATGTACATTATATATATACATACACACAAGTATATATGATAAACATTAAAAATAACTAATAATTAATACAAGCTACCAGTTAAATTTTACAGTGTCTAGAAAATCATAGTTTCTCAAATAAATATAGAAAATGTATTTGTAAAACACAGCAATTTGAACATGGGTTAGTTTAAGCTCCCTGAAAAGTAGACTATGAGAAAGACTGATGCAGGTAGCTGAGTTGGCCAGTGATCATAAGAAGCACCACTGAGAGGAGGAGAATGTTCATACAAGGAAGGGACAAAAGTCACTATAGAGTGTATTAATGAGCAAATTATCACTGGGGGTAAAAGAGATTTGATCCTACTAAGTAACTCAGAATTGTCCTTCCAGGGAGGGAAGGTGGACTATCTCTTTGATTCTTGACCCCCACTGTTGAGGGTTGACCCTGGCACTCCAGGTTGCACTGCATTTACAATGAACAAGCCTAAGGCTCCAGAGAGGACTCTGAGAAAAGCAGAGAGACACAGTGCATATGGGAGCTGCAGACATACTGTCAAGGGAATATATGGCAGGTGTAGATATAATCTGCTATAAGAGGTATTCACTCATCCCTTCGTCTAAACCCACGGAAATGACAGGAGTGGAATAAAAAGGTACAAAGCTACATGGGGAAATGGAACAGAGGAGTGAATGACAAAAAATGAGCAATATCAACAAAATTTTAGAAAAGGGAAAACCTGGGCCTGGTGGCTCATGCCTGAAATCCTAGCTAGTCAGGAGCTGGAGATCAGGAGGAACATGGTTTGAAGCTGGCCTGGGCAAAAAGTTTGTGAGGTCCCATCTCAACCACTGTTTGGTGTTGTAGCTTGTGTGTCATCCCAGCTTGGCCTGGCAAAAAGTGAACTGAAAAATAACTAAAAGCAAAATGGGCTGAAGGAGTGGTTCAGGTGGTAGAGCACCTGCCTAGTAAGCATAGGCCCTGACTTCAAACTTCAGTACTGCCAAAAAAAAAAAAAGAATAACAGAAATGGAAAAAATATGCAGGTAAATATAAAAGATTGCTTTTTCTCTTAATTTCTTTAACACACATATATATAAAACACTAAAAATTATGCTATGTATAACATACTTTTAAACAAATGTAAATATAACTTATATGACAACTATAGCATAAGTGATGGAGTGGTTAATAGGCCTGTATGTTTCAACATTCTTATATTTTATATCAAGTGATAACACAATATTACCTTAAAATAGTCTGTGAATACTTAAAGATATATAATTTAATCCTTAGGGAAAACACTAAAAATAATTCATAGATATATAACTAAGAAAGCCAACAGATAAAATGGGATTCTAAAACATACTGAATTTGCCTAAAGAAGGCAGGCAGGTAAGGAGAGAGGAGGGAAACATAGATGGGCCACACACAAAGCAACAGTAAACTAGCAGAGCTGAAGCCAAGCATTTTGATCATTACAGTAAATGCAATGAAAAGGCATATGGATTGAATAAAAAAAATCCAATTACATGGTGTCTATAAGAGACATACTTTAAAAACAAAGTAACAAATAGATTGAATGTAAAAGGTTTCAAAAAGACAAACTACTCAACAAGCCTAAGAAAGGTAAGTGGCTATATGTCTATCAGACAAAATAGACTTTAAGACAAGGGAGATTAGTAAACATAAAAAGGAGAATTTTATAATGACTAAAGGGCCAATCATCTAGAGATATAAATGTGTACATGTTAACAACAGAGTTTCAAATACATAAAAACCTGACAAAATTAAAGAAAGAACTGGACAAATCTAACTCAGTCTGAGCTTTTAACATCCCCCTCATCAATTGATAAAACAAGTGGATAAATATCAGTAGGGATGTGGGAGACTTAAAGTAGGGATTGAACCCAGAGCTTTGCACATGCTAGGCATGCAGTCAACCACTCAGCTACATTCCTAACCCTCGAAAGTTTTAAAAGCTTGAAACCTTTAATTTGTTTCCCTGACCAAATGGAGTTGGAAATAAGTAACAATACACCTAGAAGAAACTCCTAAATATTTGAAAACTTAGAAAATACATATGGGTTAAAGAAGAGATTTAGGCACTTTAAATATGCATAGTGTATTGAATTATAACCTCAGCAGATCTGCTAAAACTGTAACTTGCATTTCTTGGTCTCCTGACCCAACTCTGGCTGATATGATGCTTTAGGAAAATTGCTGCTGTATCTGCTACAGAAATGCTCTGGCGTTGGGAAGAACAGAAATAAGGAAACCAACAAAGCAACCAAGGAAATAATTCAGATTCTAGGATCAATTTAATAACTAAACCAGTACTGAACAACTACAAATTCAGGCACCGTGTTAGGTTTAGAAGAGCAAAAATGTCTAAGAATCTCAAGGAAGTCTGAAAGTGGTGATGTCTGAAATAACCTAGAAGGATGAGAAAAGGTTAGGCCAGAGAAGAAAGATGGGAAGGTGCCCAAGTAAATGGAACAACTTCAGCAAAAAATGAAGGCTGTGAACAACATCTGTGTGGTAGGGACAGGGCAGATACAAACCATTCAGTGTTTTTAGTGCAAAGTGTGTGGCAGATAGTGACGCTAAATCCAGAGAGACAGGCAGGAGCCACGGCTATGGACTTCCAGACCAACAGGCAGGAGTGATGAGAAAGAATGAAACAGAAGTCTTACGATAAGTTTACCTCTTAGACACCCTGATGGAACTTCGCCAGCTCTCCTCCTATTGTCTCTAAGCAATCTTCTTATATTCTTCCCTGGGCCTCTTTCCTCTGACATGAAGGCAGTCTATCCTTGATCCTTTTCTCCTCTGCCTCCGAAATAGTCTCCCAGGTTGGTGTCATCTATTACTGGACTTAAACTAGGACTGTCACTTGTGTACAATAATTCACATATTTTAATCCTGACCTCTGCTAAGATGTAGCCCCAAATATCTACCTAGTGCTCTGAAGAGGGAGGCCTTACCATCTTCCAGCCTCCCTGTTCTTGGGTGTTTGCTTTTCCTTTATTGATATGACAATGAGCTTCCCAGTCACTAGTGTTACTTTGGAGTGCTGATTCCTACAACAGCCTCCTACTTGCCTCCTTAGATTATTCCACACATCCCAGCCAGAGCAACCTCTCTAAAGAGAAACCACATTACTTCTAATATTTCTTCAAACTATTTAACATGGTTTACAAGGCTGTGCATACATCAGTCCCCATTTACCTCTCTTGCCATATCTTGTGCCACTTACTCTTTCAGTTCCTCAATTCCACACCCCCTCTTAGCCCTAAGCCTTCCCCCAAGAGTTTGCCTGAAATTCTCTTCCTTCTCCTTACATCAGGTTGGCGTCCCTTAGACAAGCATCCATTTTCATGCCTCTGTGTTTCTGCTCATGTTCCCTCATCATCTTCTCCATTAAAAATTATTTCATTCTTCAAGGCCCAATTCAAGCACTAACTCTTTTGTGAAATTTTTTAAATTGTCCAAGTTAAAATGAACTCCTGTTTTCTTCATTATAATTCATTACTACTGCATAATAAATAAAATATGAATATTCACTTTTTTCACTGATTTCATTATTTCAAATATTAGCCACTCATTTGACAAGCATTTATTATGTAGGAAGATATATCAGGAAATATTCTAAGCTCTGGGAACACAGTGGTAAACTAATTTGTTTGTGACTTGTTACAATTTCTTGTTTATAGATCTGTTACCTCCAGTCCTCTGAAACCCCTCAGAACACAAATCCTGTTCAATTTGCTTAATCCACAGGTGACTAGAGCATATCTGATAGTCATTTGACAGAGGTTTGTTTGTCTGGATCCTATCAGTCATTAACAAGAATTCAGCTGCAGAGTAGTCAGAAAGGGCATCATAATTCTATCGATTCATGATACACGAGAACTAGGACATCAGAGATTGAGCAACTTGTGCAGAATCACATCCAGATTAAAGGGTACAATGAGGACTAGATTCCCAGATTCCTGAAATGTTCCTTCTCACTATGGGAATAAAAGAAGGAACAAAAAAAGTATAGTGGATCAAGCTGTGCCAAGTTCTTTTCCACTGACAATCCTAACACCTTGATGTGTGAATGTGTCCATAACCATCAGTGATTCAGCCTTACCTCGGGGCCACTGCATTTGTCCCTGGTGCTGCTTTCAGAGACTGAGACTGTGAGTGGGGATTGATCTGAGTAAGTACAAAGCTGGCTTACAGATCTGAGCCTGTTTATCACCTCCCTGTAATATGGAAGACGGCATTGTGGTAGATGTTTTTCTGGACATACATAAAGAAAGGAGGGCATTCATGAAAAATTTCTTAAAGCCCATAAGAACTCAAGAGGCTCTGATAGAGAATGGCAATGAATACTGCCTTTCTCTGTTTGAAAACAAACCCATGAATGTACACTCAGTAACACTGAAGTGACTGTTCCATAAGGGCTTCCCAACCTTTCCAAGGAGAGAATTTCTCTGAATTCCACTGAAAAAGCAGGGAAGAGTACAGAGTGAATTAATTTGGTTGGCTTGCTTTATCTGGTTTCTCATTTTCTTTCAATTTAAACCTGAATGTCAGAGCTTTGTTCTCAAGTATCTATCCAGCTGACTCGTAGATGGGAAGCTCAGTATTAAATCTTGAGACCGTACTCGCTTGCTTTATTGCACAGTGCTTTTATACCTGCCAATATGCTTGATTAATGCAAAATAGGACCTTGAAACATGGGTCCTGTTAAAACGGGTTTGATTATTCTTGATAGTTATCCTTCAGGAAGAAGCTATTCTCTGTGTAAGATATCAGGCTGCAAACTTAAATGTAGACTATCATGAAAATGCCTGAAGGAACTAAAACCCAAAAAACACAGCAAAACACCCCTACACTTTGAGCCTAAGGACAAAAAGGAAAGGATGCTGTTAAGGGTACTAAGAATGTTTTTGCCTTCTTGTGGATGATTATGAATCTGTTGAAAGAGAACTTCAGGTTTAGTTCTGAGTGAAGAGACTTTGCCTACAATAGGAACACTTCACACTAGTACCTCTTTTTCATTTTTCAATAACCATACTGCCTTGTTCTAGATACTATAGTCATTGTATATTATTTTGTGTTTGTTACTGTAGCTCTAATAATGGGTGCTCTACTCCAACAGAGCTATTGCTGTGCTCCATTTTCTTGTTGATCTGACACATAAGACCCAATTACAGCTACAAAGGAGAGAGCTGGCAGGCATGACAAAAGATGGATGCCAAAATACATCTTTTCTTTAGTTTAAAAATGTATAACAGAAGGAGCTTTTACTCTAGCAATTAAGCTAATCAAAGGAAATGAGATCTTAAGATAATAATGAGGTCATTTTGCTCAGAGGACACGGTTTATAAATTATTAATATAGAGGAATGATTTAAATTTCTTATTAATATATTGGTTTAAAATAGACAAGTCACTGTGCTAAAATGGATATTGAATGGGAAACTTAAATACACATGACATGAAAATCTTATATATTTTTTCTTGTAGTATACACATGAAACCCTAAATAATCTTAAGTTAGAATAGCTATACTCTTCCTGTAATCTATGTTAAGGAAGGGGAGGGGAGAGTATTTTTACACACACAGTTTTAGGTCCTGAAAATTTCATTTCATCAAACACCATTACATTTACCTGTAGTATATATTATACAGATATTAAGAGAAGAAAACACACTTGAAAAATGTAGTTGTGAAATATGGCAAGTATATTTACTACTTCTTTCAATGTAGCCTTAATAGAATGGCTTCATTTCTGGTTAGGAAAGTACAGATATGGACCTATGTAAAAATGCTTTAAAAAAAATCTCTTCAAGTGGGACAGCTAATGGGTTTTATGCCAAGAAAACAGATCATAATGAACGGATTACAAAATAGGTGCAGTGTTCATTATTAAATTTTATATCATAGTTACAGCTCTACCATTAATAAAAGTCATAATTTCCCTCAACAGACTGTAGTTACAAAAAACAGGCTGAAGTGGCTTTGTGAAGCTGGGGATCACTGCCCATTCAATGTATCTTGTCTCTTAGGCTCCTGTGGAATGGAAGCTGGTCTCTGGCATGTGAATGAAGGTCTTCCTGTTTTATGAGCATAGTGTACCCCAGGTTCAGCCATATGAGCAGGTGCCTGAAGGCACCTCAGCATCCTCATCCTTATAATGACAATAAAGTGGTGACTCTAGAAGAGTAAAAATTTAAGCTAAATTGTGTCAGAGGCTTAATTCTGACATGACTTACATATATGAAATGCCTGAAACAGTGGCTGGTCCACAGTAAACACGATCGGATTCCTGGGAATTATTAGTAGGAAACAGCATGAGGAAGTGAATTTTAAGGAGTTGCTACCATGACCCCAAGCGGATGGGAATTCCCTCCCCGCAGAAGTCTTGTATATGTAAACCAAAGGCACATTCTTAGCAGGTGGTATTTGAGACCAAGAGAACCACTGTGCTGTGGAAAGATGATAGTAAAATGAAGAGCTATAGTTCTCCAACATTCTCCCCATTAGGTATACAGACCAATAATAAACTTTTCTACTTCACAGTAAAAATCACATCTAAGTTTGTAACATTACAGCCAATCTTTAAATTTCACTTAAGTCCTATGAAGTATTACTTCTCATGAATCATGACTATTGTACTATTCAAAGTTAGCCAAGACGACACCTATTAAAACTTTAAATATTATTCCAGAGAATATGTTCCTTTGGAAACACCTTACTGAATAACAGGATGGCACATACCATTTCTTTCCCCAGACAGAGACAGTTGTATGGTTCTATTCTTACAGCTTATATTTTTATCATATAACCTACAGCACTTTACTGTAATTTAGCTATGTTTTATTTATTCTTTTTATTCCAGAACCTTCCACCTACTTCATTCATTCATAACATTTTGAAAATGGAATATATACTATGCACTTTTCCTAAGAATACAAAAGCCAGCAGAATTAGAGCTAAAAATGCCTTTAGACACTGGAATTACTATACACAGAATATAACAAAACCACAGATATCTTTCATGTGGCAAAAGAAATAAAATCTTTCTGGCAGATGAGTGAGGAAAAAGATTACAAAACCAAAACCCAAGATTTGATAAAAATCCATGTAGAAAATGAAAACTAAAACAACTGAGATTTTAAACTGAATTGGAAGACGGGTGCAGAAAAATTACTCAAAGATTCAGCACAGAGATGAGAGATAGGGGTGTGTGTGTGTGTGTGAGAGAGAGAGAGAGAGAGAGAGAGAGAGAGAGAGAGAGAGAGAGAGGAGGAGGAGAGAGAGAGAAAAAAAGAGAGAGAGAAGGAGAGGGGAGGGAAGGAGAGAGAAATGGCAGATGGAGTCAAAGACTAGCGTCACATCTGAGTTCCAGCTCTCCTCCAATGTCATTACCTTCTCTGTGACATGCCATGTGCTCTCACCTGTGTTTTCACACTGGCTGCTCTCTTCTTGGCCTGTTCCCTTCCTTCCCTCACCCTGAGGTTCACTTTGATCTGCTTATGCAGCAAGTCTTCTCCTACACACCCATGCAGAGCTCAGCTCTCTAGGGTGTTAGACCAAGGAGGGAGAGTAAAAGAGGCCTGTGACTGTCTTTTCCTCTCTGGCCTCCGTGGTGTTCATGTATCTGTGGGTTGTTGCTGTTGCTTTGGCAACTATGACCTTCCAAGAAAGCCTCCCAAATTGTATGAGACATCCAGACTTGGTTGCACTTAACTTCAACTCTCCCTACCTCCTGACTTTTCATCTCTGTATCTAACACTTTGGGACTGGTGACTAAGTACTCATGGAGGAGATTCACCACTGTACCCTCATGGTCTGTAAGTAGTCTGGGGCTGCAGGAGTACCCACAGTCCTTTAGCATTCTTGTTATCTCCAAGACAATCCCAAACCTTTACTGCTCTCCTTGAGCACCTTTGTCAACTTAACCTTGCCTCTCACTTTTAGTAGATGATCTTCTTTCCTAGGCACAAAGGAAAGAGAGGTTTTTAAACTGATCTGCTGCAGTTTCTCCCTCTCCTGCTAACCACCTAAACTGTTCCTTACCCTTCTCTTCAGTCACAAGGTTTAGGATCCCTTTGTCTCATCTGTTCAGGTCTATCCTGCCATCTGATAGACTGATAGAGCCTCTATCAGTCACTGAGGCTTCCATTCAAGTCAGTTCTCTTCTTTCCTGCCTTCAACTTCCTTTTTATTAGTTTTCTCCCCTGAATTCACAGAGGTACCCAGTCTCTTCCAAGTCATTCTTCTCTATATTAATGTATGATGGACACATAAGAGTTGTGGTGTACAATATGATGTTTTGATATATGTATACATTTCAAGATGATTAAATGAAGCTAATTAGCATATCCATCACATTATAGACTAATTACTTTTTGATAAACACTTAAGATCTACTCCCTTAGAAATTTACAAGTATAATACATTATTATTTACTACAGTCACCATGCTGCACAGTGAATCTCCAGCACTTATTCTTCCTAACCAAAACAGTGTCACTCTTTGACCAACATCTCTGCATGCCAAATCCATCTCTTGGAACCACCATTTTACTCTGCTTCTGTGTTCAACATTTCCAGATTCCATGTATAAGTGGAGTCTGTGTATTCTTTTTGTGCCTGACTTATACCACCTAACGTAATGTCCTCCAGGTTCATCCATATTGTTGCGAGTGACAAGATTTCCTTCTTTTTTTGAGGCTAAATAGTATTTCATTAGGTATACATACCATGTCTTCTTTATCCATTCATGCATCAATGGACACTTAGGTTGACTCTGTGTATTGCTATGAATAATGCTGCAAAAACATGGAAATGCAAACTGGTCTCATTTCCTTTGAAATGAGAAGTGTTATTGCTGGATCATATAGGAGTTCAATTTTATTTTTTAGAATAGTCTTCCATTTTAAATACTTGTTCCCTTGGTCCTTCTGCAGTGTTTCATCATTCTCTTGCTCCACTCACTTAAACATACTGAAACAGTAATTTTTCCATTTAATTCTTTTTCCATTTTTATTAGCATTTATTTGTTGTACAAAGGGGTTTCATTACTATGTTTCCATATATGCAGATGATGTACCCTTATCAAATCCATCCCCTCCATTACTCCCCCTCCTGCTCCCTCTCTCCCTTCTTGGAATAAATTTAACAAGTTTCATTGTTCTATTTTCATACATGTGTATAGAACACTGAATTAATTTCTTTGCTATTTAACTCCTCAAAACACTGTAACTTGGCTTCCATCCTACCTCTCACTAAAGCTGCCCTCTGAATCCACCACTGCCTTTTTCATTGCTAAACCCAATGGAAAAGTTTCACTCCTATGTCTCAGGACATCTCTGTGGCATTTAAGATTGACTAGTCCCTCTTGTTCTTCTGCACCCTTCATTTCAATCACTTATTCAAAAAGATATTTATTGGGCACATACTATTCTAGGTATTAAAAAAGTAACAGTGAACAAAAAGACAAAGTCTTTGCCCTCTTAGAGCTTACATTATATAGTGGGAAGAGAAGAAATGAAAAATTAACTAAGGATTTATATTTAGCAAGTCAGACAGAGACAAATCCTATGGAGGAAAATAAAGCAATGAAGGGGTAAAGGGTTAGCCAGGGAATGAGTGGGCTTGTAGGGGCAGCATTACTATTTTATATAAGGTGATCAGAGAGGCCTCACTGTTAAGGTGACATTTGAGTCAAAAAAGGTGAGAGAGAAAATCACGTGGACTAGTGGAGGGCAGTGTTCCTGAGAGGAAAGAGTCATTGCAACATCCACAGGCAGGAGGGTGCTTAACATGGTCCAGAAATACCAAGGGTCCAAGACAGATGTGGCAGAGTGAGCAAGGAGGAAGGGTGGGTGGGGGGAGAGTGAAAGGCTACAAAGGACAAGGAGAGAATCAAGGGTACATGATAAGAGGTCACTGTAATAACCCATGGAGACATTAATATTGGACAGTACCAGGGTGACAGTGATGGAGGTGACCTGACTGTAGATGCATTATCTATTTTGAAGGTAGAATTAACAGGAGAGGAAGAAATGAGTGAGGGATGACTCTAAGGTTTGGGTTAGATGCCTCTCTAGTCCAAGTATCTCAGTGGCATCTTCTCCTCTGACTTCTAGTGTCTTTCTACTGAGGTCTTTCTGTCCCCAAGCAGCCCTACTGGACAAGACCCAAGACGTTCATGATGGCTATTTCTCCTGCCTAACCCACCTCTGTGGATCCCATGCTCTGATCAACTCTGAGAGCACAGGCCAGTCTCAATTCACCGAGCCTCTGTGGCTTCACTACTAAAGCTACTGGCCAGCTTTTCCCAATTCCAGGCCACAGTCAGATCCTGACTAGAATCCCCAGAACAAGTCAGCTTCTAATCTTTAAAGTCTCCAACTCTTGGAAACATACTTTAAAGCCTCTCACACAAGCTGGGTTAGGGAGCGACAGTCTTCCCACCATTGATATGAGATGGACAAATGAGTCAGGGATGACTCAGGTGTGGGTTGGATGCCTCTCTATTCCACGCAGCTATTGATGGCACTCTCCTCTCAGACCTCTGGTGTCTTTCCACTGAGATCTCTCTGCCCTCCAAAGCAAGTCCTACTTGATAAGACCCCAGATGACTATGATGGCCAAAAAGGGAAAGGTGAGACTCACAGCATGACAACAGCTCCTTCCCAAGAAATCTCATCACTACCTCCTTATTAGACCCTTGCTCCTCCATCACACTGTCCCTTTATAATATTTGGAAAATGTGGGAGGGGACTCAAGAGTCCTGAGGCATGTTTTCATCCATTTCCTTTTAAGTAGCCATATATGGATTTGATATCCTAGATCTATTTTATTATTAAAACCTAAAGCAAAAGACAGGCAGAAAGAGCCTCATTTTAACATCCTAATGCACATACATAGTCTGGCAGTCTAAGGGTAGTATATGAATCAACTTTCTGAGACTTAGAATTCTGTAACTGTAATATACCCTTCCCCCGTCAGTTATACGGTATTGCTACTTAGCAGTTTCATTCTTTTTTTAACACCATAAAGTAATTTTTTTGGTGGTATTGAGGTTTGAACTCAGGGCTTTGTTCTTTCTAAGTAGGCTCTCTACCACTTGAGATACACTACAAGCCCTTATTATTATTTTTGTGATTTATGCCTGAGCCAGCCTGGATCAGGAGCTTCCTATTTACGCTTCCCTTGTAGCTGGTATGACAGGAGCACACCACCACGCCCAACTTGTATTGGCTGAGATAGGGATCTCCCAAATTTTTTCCCCAGGTGGCCTGGAATCACCATCCTCCCAACCTCCATCCACCTCCTGAGTAACTAAAATTACAGGTTTGAGCCACTGTGCCCTGCTATAATTATTTTTTAACCCGTGACTTTTGTTTTTAATGACTTTAAGTCTCATGATCACATAAGTCACAAATCTGTGCTGAGAATATATCTCCTCTCCCTTAACCCTCCTACTGAATTGGCAAGATATTTTAGCAATCTCACATCAGCCGTCCTTCAGCCCTGTAACCTGCCTGTTCTGCTTTCTTCACACCAGTCAAGACTATATTTGTTCCAGGGAGGTATTTCCTGAGATTCTCCAAGTATTTCAACAGTGTTTCCTCTCCCCACATGATGCCTTTCCTCTTGCTGATGTCCTCATCACAGAATCCAGGACCTGACCTATCTTCAGTCTAAACAGACCTAGAAATTTGGCCCTTTTTGTGCTTGCCTTCCTCTCAATAGCTTGGCATCAGGCACACTTAACAAAAATCTTGCCCTTTTCAACACTAACCATTTTCAATTCATTCTTCCTCCTTGTACACTTTGATGGCCACCATTAAGAAGCATATCTGCTCTCTCAGATGTTATAATTACTTTATAAAGATTACATTTGCTTTGATTTACCTAGTGTTTACCAATTTCTTGACTCACCATTCCTTCCTGCATCTCAGATCTTCCTTCTGGAATCAGTTCCTTCTTTCTAAAAATCGTGTTTACAAGTTATTTAGTGAGAGTCTGTGGTGGTAACTTAGGTTTTGTTCATTTGAAAAGTCTTGTTTTGAAAATGTCTTCATTCCACTCTGTTCTTAACAGATTGCATGTTGAGGTTTGCAGATATTTTCTCTGAGCACTTATATCACTCACTGTATTTAGGCTTCCAATGCTGCTATTGAGGCTGCTATTAGTCTAGCTGTTATTCTTTGATAGAAGCTCGGCCTTTCTCTGTCTTTTGGTCTTCTACAGACTTACCATAGTATATGAGCTTGTAATTTTTAAACTCATTTATCCTAGTTGGTATATATTATGCTTTCTGTATCTTTGGATTCATATCTGTCATCAATTCTAGAAAAATTATCTTCTACCATCTTAGCAAATTTTGCCTGTCTTTCTACATATATTCTCTCCTCTGGGATTTCTGTTGGTTATATTAAATTTCATTTATCATTTGTGCCTTTTAACTTTTCTTTAATATTTTCCATCTCCTTGGCTTCTTTGCTGCATCCTGGGGAATTCCTTTTTTTTTTAATTTTTATTTTTTTATTATTCATATGTGCATACAATGCTTGGGTCATTTCTCCTCCCTATACCACCCATCCCGACCCCTCCCTCTCCCCTGGGGAATTCCTTTTGATACACAGCCCAATTCACTGATTCTCACTTTAGTTTTATTCTAATTATTGTTTAACCCATCCACATTTGCTGAACTTTTACTTTCAGATTTTTTCTGAAAGTTTTCATTTAGTTACTTCCTAACTCTGTCTAGTCATCTGTCCCTTATTGATTCCATATTTTTTCTACTTCAAACATTTCATACTAAGCTGCTTAATATTCTACAGTGAATAGTTCATAATCTGAAGTCTTTGGAGGTTAAATCCATTGCTTATCTTTGGAGACTCCCACTTATGCAGACTTATGCCCTTATCTTTTTAGTGGTCATTATCTGCAACATATGTTGGGCTGAAGGTTAATCTTTAAGAGTCCTGGGGGTCCACACTGGGCATGCTCCTTCAGAGGGACTCTGGGTTTATCCCAGGAACTGGGGCTACTGAAGCCAGGTTATTACCCGCTGAGAGCTCCAACTTGAGGAAGAAGTCTGAGGTTTGTACTCTGCCCTTACTACTGGTCCAAGTCTTTGTTCTTTGGCTATGAGGCTGGTATCATCAGTGGCCTTCCAGAACACATGACTTTTGATTCATTTGCATTCATAGTTCCCTGCTTCAACAGGATTTCAGATCTCAGGTTTATTTTTCTCCTGTTAGAAATTTCTTTTGGCTCCCATGAATCCAGCAATACATTAAAAGGTATCTTTTATCCACAATCCAGGACTTCTTATTTGCTTGCTTGAATAGCAGGAGAATCTGCAGTCTCTAGGCCACTACACTGCTGGAAAAGCTAACTTGAAATGAAGGTTGTTTTGAAGAGGAAGGGATATGATGATTGACAGGAGTAAAGCCCAGCAGGGAGATCACTAACAAAGGTATCAAAACAGCCCACACAGCAAGGGAAGGTAAGGGGCCAAAGTAAGGAGAGAGATAGCATTTAAGAATTAAGATATTATTACCAGAGAATTGTGACAATTTAGTGATTGAGAATTGCTGAACAATCACTAGCAACTATCATTATCAAATGTTAAGTACTCATATCTGAGTTTTCTAAGTTGAATGAATCAAATTTAAAATAAGGAGCAATCAAAATATCTTTCTAACTACATTTATTCAAAGCACATGATCCTGGTCAGAGCCACAACTGAACTCTAACTGCTGTAGCCTTTGCTCATCAAGATTTGTAATTGCTGCAACCCTTTGCTTTTCATTTTGCCACATTGTGTGCTGTTCCAACAACACAAAAGAAAAACCTGCCTCAGAACTCACTTGAGAGGGAGAGGGAGAGGGAGAGGAAGAGAGAGACAGAGAGAGAGGGAGGGAGGGAAGGAGGGAGAGAGAAAGAGGGAGGGAGGGAGGGAGAGAGAGAGAATCAGTCAGTCTTTAGAAAGGAACAAAGAACATTTGTATGAGCCTAACCAATCTATCAGACATTAGCTCATTCACTACTTTGCCTGGTCCTCTCGTTTAGATATTGAACATCCCCCAAAGGCCCATGTGTTGAAAGCATGGTCCCTAGTATGGAACTATTGGGAAATGGCAGAACCTTTAGAAGGTGGGCCTAGTAGGAGATCGTTAAATCACTGGGAGTAAGTTCTTGAAGAGGAATATGGGGCTCTAGCCTCACCTAGTCCTCTCTTTTGCTCCCTGGACATGAGGTGAGAGATTTTGCTCTACCATTCACTCCCACCATGATGTGTTGCCTTACCATAGGTCAGAAGCAGCACAGCCAAGTGACCATGGATTGAAAGCAAAAAACTGTGAATCCAATAAACCTTTTCTCTTTATAAAAAAGGATTTTTTGTAGCCATGGAAAGCTGACTGACATCCTCTAAAGTATCTATAGTATGTTGTAAAGGAGACAGTAATATAAAGAGAGCAAAAAATCAAGTATCACTACTTACATTTTGCTAAAACTGCTAACTTGAAAATGAAGCAGTAACTTGGACAGGCTAACTGTAATCAAAAGGTCAACTGTTAGATTTCTCCCAGAATTTTATTAAGAGACTGGGCATGTTTAGTGATGACCTACATTCAAGGTTGTTGTAATATATACATAGATAGAGATCTATCTATCTATCTGTCTGTCTGTCCATATGGAATGCTCAGATTTCTGAAGTGTGCAGCAGACATACAACCACCATTTGGAAAGCACAGTTAGAATTTTTAAACACTGGGTTTTTAAAGAACAGAGAGCCTGATTATAGAAACAGGAGAGACAACTACTTAAATTCTGATTTAGTTATTTTAGTGCCCTGATAGACAATATTCCCAGAAGAATAAATAGGTAGTGTTAACTGGGTGTCTCATAGGCACTCAAATGTAACATCCAAGATACAGCAACTAGTATGTTCCCAAACCTGTTCTCTCCCCCACTGTCCCCTTGTCAGTAAATGGCACCATCACACACTCGCTTCTGAAAGGCAGAAAAGGGGTCATCTCTGTTTCCATCACTCTGACAACCACTCATAAGGAACTGCTGGGCTGAGCTATCTCACATCTGCCTACTCTTCGCCACAACCACTGCCTCCATCCTTAGCCAGGGTCACCTAAGTGATTAATATGGTACAGCTGCTTCTTTGATCTCTCTGCTCTTGCTCCCAACCAAAACTCTTTATATTTTAAGTAAAGATAAATCAGATTCTCCTCTGCTTCTAATGGTACCGCTGTCCTCCGCATCCCCATCAAAGTCCTCCCATGACTCGCACTGCACACGATGCTATCTTTCCCTCATCTCTTCTCATCCCACCCTCCCTCATGGGCTACATCCTGGCCTTGCTAACCTCCTCACATCTGTAGCAGCAAGCTAGCCTTGTCCTACCTTGGGCCTCTGGACTTGCTCTGCCCTCTGCATGGAATGCTCCTCACCAGGCTTCTCCATCCTCATCTCACACCATCTCTGCAGAGAGGCCTCTCTGACTGCTCTCACCAAAGCTGACACCCTCACCAATGCTCCCTGTTTACTTCCTTCATGGCTTGTGTTACTACTTATAACTATTTTATCTGTTTATTACCTGCTACTTCACCAGAAAAGAAGCTCCTAGAAAGCAGACAAGGTCTGCAGTACTTACTGCCATAAATCCATACCTACCCCTGTGCCTGATACATGGTAGGAACTCAATAAGTATTTGTTGAATTAAAACCTAATTTCTCAATCTTTCATTCTGGAACTTTAGTTCTACTTTACAATTAAAATCTAGTTGTAGATAACTATTTGTGTTTCTGATTATAGTGAGTTGAACAATCTCTGGATTCCAACTCTAATTTACAGAGTTAGTTTACTAAGTTGAGGTTTAGAGAGTTCATACCATCCTGCAAATCAATAAAAGTAATAGCAACATTACCCATTAGTTCAAAATTAAGTTGTATGGCTTCGCTGAATAGGATTCATTTCAACAGAATCTCTGTCTCCCAGCCCATCTTTACCCTTGGACCATCTCCAAACTTCTGCTCTCTCCAATCTCTTTCCAGTTTCTGAGTCATCCAACTCCCAATCAAACAAGTATGAATTGAGAGTCAAATGCATACAGGACATTGTGCTAGAAACTGGGGATACAAAGGTGAATGGAGGATGACTGAAGTATTAATAGACACAGTCTTCTCTGTCCCCACAGCTCTACACATCACTAAACCCCCAGGTCCCTCCCCAAGCATAGTCACCTAATATGAAGACACCACTGGCCAAAAAAGTGCATGATGAGTCCAGAAAGGAAAGATCTCAGTTAAAAAGAAACACATAAAAGTCAAATTAACTTGTAACAGAGGAAGATTTGAGAAGACTAGTTTAGCTTATAGCCACTGCTTCCAACTGTAAGCTTCCAGACCAGAAAGTCTGCAGAGGAAGCAGATAAACAGAAGCAGCAGCAAGAGTTAGATGTGGGGGAGGGAGGTGTTTTATCCCCGGTCTATCCAGGGTCAAGTCTTGGGAGCAGGGGAGACCAAGGAAGGACTGGTCATCCATCTAATGTTAAGACAGCTACTGTTCTAGGCAGTGAGCATTAAGCAGTAAACACAAATAAAAATTCCTTCTCTCTTGAGAGGCTTTCATCCAGGGGGAGAAGATTTACCCTTGTTTCCCAGGTGGAGCTTGGGACAGTGAGCAATGTTTCAGTCTTCTCCTATAGTCTTCACTTTTCAGCAGAGCAGAATGGAAGCAGTAGAGAAGAAATGGCAAGAGGGAGGCTGGGAAGAAAATAGTCCCTACCATGTGAAATGTGACAGATATTCCAGCAGTTGGGGCACGGTGGAGGTGAGACTGTGGGAGTTAGCTGAGGGTGGCAGAAGTGACAACACTGAGTCAGTATTGCTAAGACATAAGTGGAGAAAGGCAGGCAGATGGGGCAATCCAAGGACAACGCCATCAGTTTCCTCTTAGCAGAAGTCAGTATGAAGACATGCCAATAGCTAGGGACCCAGTAATTTCCCTTGTCTCCAAAGCCACGATACCAAGAAAGTCCCAAAACTGTGATGCCAGCATCAAGATGAGGGAAAAAGGGAAATTCTGCTTTGTCTGAGTTGAAGATGGAAATGACAAAAAAGCCAGAATAACCAATGTTTTATTTTCTGCCATGAGGAAATTTAAGATTATCTTGAATTATAAAAAATATAGTTAGTCCTTTTGGCACAGTAGAGGTCATGGCTTGAAAATACCATGCCCACAGTTCAAGCATGAGCAAAATGCCATTTTTACCTCTGAGGGGCTCTCCAGCTTCCTGACAGCCCTATGCACCTCCTCTTCTAACTCACCCTCAGCAGACCTTCTGCAGGCTTACCAGCAATTTGGCTTTTGCAAATTACTCCAAAGCCTATTGACTTGAGTGACTACCCAACATCTAGAAACTGGGGGGAAATTGAGGCTGCCTCTCTGGGCTCCTGTAACACTACAGATATGTCTTGGTTTCAGATCAGACTTGAAGAGATCTGAAAAAAAAAGTTAAAGGAGACAAAGCTTCTGTATACTCCCTCACTATGTCTGTGGATACTGTTTCCAATTCTATGGGTTTTGAGCACTTCCTCCTTTCAAACAGACTCTTGTTAGCTAATTTAATAATCAAGTGTCAGCCAGGGATAGGGAAGTTCCACAAAGTTTCAAAAGAGGACTCTGTGGGTGGCAGTGAACTCCAGCATTCCCATTGTGCTGCTCCTCTGCTCTTCCTTTAAAAGCTGTGACAAATCTTCTTTGAAGACACTTTCAAAGGATATGCAAAAGGCACAGGAAGAGCACCTGAAGATGGCTGGATTCTATTAAGAGGCATATCAAATGCTACTTACTTAGCCAAGAAATATTTAACAGAGCACTTACTATGCACTAAGTACTGGACAAGAAGCAGAGACTATCATGATGAACACAGCAGTCTAGCATCCCAACAGTTATAGTCTAGTTGATCTGATGGTGGGGGAAGCAGCAGATAAGGACAACACAACAGGATCAGCACTTATGGTGGCAGGGACAAGGTGACCTGAATATCCTGTCTTAGGCACTCAGGGAAGGCTTCCTGGGAGAAGTGATCTCTTGGTTAAGCACTGAGGATGAGCAGGACTCAGACAAATGAAAACGAATGAAAGGCGGGGATAAGGTAGTATGGCATGTGCTCTTATTAGAGAGAACGGCCTAAGGTCCAGAGCTGGACTTTATATGGGAGGAGGAGGAGGCGATGAAAGGTGAAGCTGCCAGGGAGCAGAGGCCAACAAAGGGCAGAGTTTACCTGACTTGCTCACCTTCAATCCTTTTCTTTTTTTTTTTTTTTTTTTTGGTGTGACAGTATTGAGGGTTGAACTTAAGATCTTGTGTAAGAGGGGCTCAAGTTGTTTTTGCTGAAAAGCACTGACTCCTTACTTGAGCCCACAAATTAATTAAAAACAGGAAAAGCTTGACATCTTTGTCTCCATTTTGTATGTCTCTGCTCTAGCCATTTTCTTTACAGTCAGTTTACAATCACCTTGGATTACAAAAAAGACAAAACTGGTAATATATTTATGACAATGAACTGGAGCCACCTGGAGCTGCCTTCCTCCAGCAAGGACAATTATCCCAAGAATCCTCACAAACAGGAACCAGATTACTCCCTCCAGGTGATAACTTTCCAAAACTGGGCCAGACCACCTGCCTGACCAACACTGATGGCCCCATCAGTCATGAGACAAACCAGACCACACCTGTGACTGGACTGCTTAACTATGCATACCTTTGTCCCTTGTGCTTCTTCTGCCTCTTCCCACATGCCCTGAGCCGTGTAATAAACCTCCTTTCTCTGTCTCCACAATGCCTCTTTATTTGGTGTTTAGGGGCGGATGGCCAGACCTGGCAGATGGAAATCTCAGGAGTTTGGGCCTTGGGTCCAAAACTCTGTTTTCACCTTTGGCCAGCTGCACCAGGAGAAAATGCAATCTTCAGGCGGTAGCCACCTGTAGCTAAATGACCTTGGATGGAGAAGAAGGATGGGATCAGTTCCCTGCAGCTACTGGAATTACTTTCATTCCAGGGACCTTATCTCATCCTTCCACTCCAGCCAGCATCAACTGCTTTTTACCACCATTCGGTGAAGTGTAGAAATGAGTAAACTTTGAGTTTAAGTCCATTTTAGTGGGACCCCTGATGGCCTCTCCAATAGTGCACAATTGGACCTTGCTTTTCTTGTTGCTTGTACAAGACGTTTGTTTCGAAAAGAAATCTGAAATTTTGTGATCTTTGTCTTATTCCTCTGTTGCATGAGCTCTTTTGGGCTATTTGAGGCTTAAGCCATCTGTGTTGTTTGCAGATGGAAAAACTTGAAAAGCCAAATAGTAAAGGAGTGACCCAAGGTATGGTGACCAGGACGTGTGGGAGATCTCTTTTGCAATTTGTGTAACCATGAGACATAAGTCTATAACAGCTTAAGAACAAAAAGCACTAAGTCCATCTTGCCCCCTAGGGAAAATTCTAGCTGACTAGTCTACTAAGAAAGAAAAAGACAGTTTCTAAGAGTGCACTCAAAATTAATGTAATTGTTTTTGCATGTCTTTGTGTGTCTATTATTGTATGTCTATGACAATTGGTTTATTAGAGGCTAAAATCTGATAGCTATGGTAATAGTCTTATCGAAAACTGAGACTGACTCAAAATGCTTCCCTAGTAGTGACTCTTGTCTCAGCTATCAAGCCTCTTAAAAATGACTACTAAAAGGACAACACGGGGCACATTTCGATTTACTCCTATAATTTTGAGAAATAACTGATCAGTGTACCTGTAGTCACTGAATTAATTTTTGCATGTTCGTGAGCTCATGAAACTATGTATGCTTAAATTGACATTTATGACATGCCTAACTTGGAACTTTTTGCATATGCATGTATTTGCATGTGAACATCATTAAGATGATTCTTACTGCAGAATGTAAAAATTGTTGCTTCTGTTCTCTCTTTCCCATGACTTCTACTGCAGGTGATGGTAGTTTTTTTCCAACCTATTCCTTCATTTCAATGAAAGCCTTTAAAAATTTCATTTATGTCCAAGTTTCATGCATGAATCATGCTTTCCCATGTTTTTAAAGTAAAAAAGAAAACTGGGCTGAGGGTGTAGCTCAGTGGTAAACTGCATCCCTAACACACACAAAGCACTGAATTCTATCCCCAATACTAGGGGAAAAAAGAGAATTAAGTTCAAAATGGACTTGAACTTAATGGATTTTTAATACCAACCAGTTTACACAGTCACTATGCTGATAATCTCTTAAGTGCCTACAGTTCATTCTATAATCCCAGGCATGCTTTGCAATGCTCTGACAACTGACATGAAATTGCTTGCTGGGAAACATGAAGGCATATGACAATGTCCTCAAAATAGAAGACATTAGTAAATGCACTCAATTCATGAGCAACACATAAATTCTATATAGTTGCTTAGAAAACACCATATCCACATAGAAGTGGCCAGAGTTGCTACTGCACTAGTGTAGACTCACCATGGTGGTCCCGTCACCTGTCTTCAGATCTACACACATGATAAACAGTCTGTCAGATGTAGGGAAGTGATACAGAAAAATCAAACAAGGAAGATGGACAGACAATGCCACTGGTAGTAGGAGGTAGGTGCTAATTTTTAATAAAATGTTCAAGAAAATTTCCTTGCACCTGTAACATCTCAGTAGGATGAAGGCACAAGAGTGTAATAGAGAATGTGCAAGTGAGTAGGACCCAAGGAAAAAGGCACTTCTCTGGGACACTGGAAAGGAAGCTCAAAGGATGAGTCTATTATATACAATGTGCTCAGTCACCTTCTAACTTCCCTGGAGGATACTCTCTTCACTGAGGCACTAAGAAAGTATCTGATGGCCAGGTATGGTCGCTCAAGCCTGTAATCCTAGCTACTTGGGAGGCGGTGATGAGGAGGATCACAGCTAGTATAGGCAAAACGTTTGTGAGACACTCAAATCAACCAACGTCTGGGTACACAGATGCATGCCTGTCATCCCAACTAGGCAGGAAAGCATAAACAGGAAGATCGTAGTTCAGGGCTGGCCTGGGCAAAAAGTGAAACCCTATCTCAAAAATAACTAAAGCAAAAAGGTCTGGCAATGTGCCTCAAGTGGTAGAGCGCTTAGCTAGCAAGCACGAGGTCCTGAGTTCAAACCCTCAGTACAGCCTTGTACTGAGCAGGGCACAGCATCACTGTTGAGCGGCCATCTACAGGCTGGAGATAACCACAGGCATGATGCAATGAACTGGGTTCCCTAATCTCAGTGGGAATACTGGGATCCCAGAGCAGCAACAGTCAGATAGCAGCATTTAACTCTGGGAGACAAGCTGGTTATGATAACCACGGTAAGCCACAGGGAGGCGATAACATCAGTTTTTACTTTCAGGAATGTATGGTGCCGGTTAATGACTCAGGATCTATAGGAAGGAGAAGAGCAGCCTCCTAAGTGCTGCCTGACAGATACAGGTAGGAAACTACACTAGTGTCATTATGGGACATTCACAGCCTCTTAGTTAATTCCTAAACTGAAGCCAGTTCAGAGGCAGAATTTCACTGTTCCCTTTGAGGAAGACTCCTACAATGCAGTCACAGATGTACATAGTACATCTTCCCTGAGCTTTCCCTAGAGATACATGAAGCCATTTACAATAACTGTACTTAAGAGAAATGCACAGGCATGCCAGTTCCTATTACATACTCATCTGGACCTCTAACAATGCTGCTACAGTCTTCTGGCCAGAGTAGGAATTTACGGAAGTGAGATAACACAGGAAGTCTTAGTTTAAAATCCAACTCACAGCAGGTCTTGCAAAACCACAGACTTACTTTATTCCATGGTCTCAGAACATGCAGGGGGACAGATGCACTTTGCAATGGGTAGAATCGCCACAGTGGTTCTACCATCCATGAAGGTCAGGCTCTTATGGTTACAGGGACCCAACAGAAACTTGTAATTATAGCCCCCCCCCCAATCTTTCTGGGGGATGTACAGAGATAAGTGCTGCCACAAAAGACTCAAAAGCTGTATGGTGGTAATTCTTACGTATTTTAGTATAACTCGTCTGTTCTCTTAAAAAGCAGGTAGACTGTGGAGGATGGCTGTTGATGACTGCTGATGTAATTAAGTGGTGATGCCCATAACTTCTGTAGTTCCACTTAAGGCACCTTTACTACAGCAAACCAATGCAGGTCCTGGCATCTAGTACACAGCAATCAGCCTAGATTTTTAGATTTTTTTAAATCCCTATTACCAAACATAGAGTCAGTTGTCATGTGACAAGGACAACAACATACCTTTACTGTCTTGCCTTACAGTTGTGCCAACTCTGGTATGTCTTTCAATACAGGCCAGAGAGACCTAAATTTTCTTTCTATCTAACCCACAGAAGACCATATCATGTTCAATGATGATATAATACTGGGTGGACATATGTAGCCAGGAGCAAGCACTCTTGGTGCTACACGGCATGCAGAAGGTGGGAGAAAAATCTTGAGAAAGTTTAAGGCTTGCCACATCTGGTTTTTAGAGTATACAGTAGTCTGGAGCACGTCAGAATACCTTCTCCAAAGTGAGAGCTAAGCTGTGTGCAGCCTGAATTACTCAACATAAAGAAGGAAACACAATAACCATGGGCCTCTCTGAGTTTTGGGGGACATGGGTGTGCTTCTCTCACCAGTTACAGCCCACTTTGAGTGAAGACAAAAGCGAGAAAAGGCTCTGCAGTAGATCCAAGCTACTGGACACCTGGACCACATGAACTAGCAGAGCCCATGGTACTTCAAACACCTGAAGCCAATAGAGATGCTCACTGAAACCTCTCATCAGCCCTGTTGGAAAATCACAGAGCTGACCCTGGGGCTTTGGAGTAAGGCCATGCCTTCTTCTATGATTATCATCTATTTGAAAAGCAACTCTTGGCTTACTACTAGGCCCTGAATGTTTGGCCACAAGACACCAAGTGACTATGTCTCCTCATGTAATGAGCGCTATCTGATCTGCAGAACACAAAATTGGACATACATGGCAGCATTCTATTGTTAAATTGGATTGACATATATGAATTAATCCAATTGGTGGAGCCAGTTCAGAAGGCCATGTAAACAAAACATGCAAGTGGTTCAGACCCAACGATATCTGTTCCCGCTCCTTCACTGCTCCTCCCTCAACCTGAACCTACAGATTCATGAAGAATTCCACACTGTAATGAAAAGGGGCACGGGCAGGGATAGTTTACAGGTAAGTCTGCCATACTACCCAGAAGTGCTAAACTATAGCCCCACTGAGAAGTGCCTCTGGACATCAGAATGAAAGTCCTCCTAGTACAAGGTACATCATGAAAAGCTAGACATCTAAGGTATGCATCAATGGCAATTCACGAACAGTGACTAATGGGTACTAATCAGGGACTTGGAAAGAGCAAGACTAGAAGACTGGTGACAAGGAGGCATGTGGCTGAACTCTGAAGATGTGCATATGAGATGAAGACATTCATGTCCCTATGCCAAAAGACATCCATTGTGGAGGAGAGTCTCAAAAGCCAGGTGGGAAAATGATATATTAAGTAGCTGTCAATATTTCTTCTTCCCTACTTACTCAGTAAGTTCCAGCCATGCAGCAAGGATGGCCTTGACATATGTAGACTGGACAACATGAACATTCCCTCACCAAGGTGATCTGCCTACCTTGAATGCTGAATGCCCAAAATGCTAAGAGTGAAGGCAATATTCCACCACAGCAGGGAAAATAGCCAGTTACCTGGTGGCAGGCTGATTAGATTGGAGCCCTTCCATTACTGAAGGAGCAGGACTTTGTCCTTATAGAGAGGGACCCACATTGGAGGATGGATGGTTCTCAGCCTGCAGTCCCACCTGCAGAACTGTAAGTACATTAACAGAACACCTTATCTATTTCATAGCATCTCACCAGCAAGCCTGCATAACCTAGCCTAGGGTACAAAAAAGGTGCAAATGCTTCCCAACTCCTCCTTAGAATGGTCTCAAAACACGGCAAAGAGAATTTAAGAAAAGGAAATCCTGATTTCACTCAGTCACAGATACAAGACTCCTAAATAAATCATTGGTGAATCAAATTCAACAATATATGAAAAGATAATATATCACAGCCAAATTGAGTTTATTCCAGGAATTCAAGGTTGTTTTAATATTTGGAAATCAACTAAGTTATAAAATGAACAGTAGAAAGAAGAAACCCTGTAACTGTCCATATAGATGCTAAATGAAGAAAATTCCAAATATAGTCATGATAAAACTGCTAACAAATTAGGTTTGGAGATCTGCAAAAACATACAATAAATCTTTTACTGGCAAAATGTTGCACTCATTCTCCTGAAGATATAGACCAAGTCTAGGAGTCAGGGACTGTGCTTTCAATTCAGCACCACAAGTAGCTCCTCTCAGCATGGCGAGGCAAGAAAGCAGAATACAAAGTATATGGTTTGCAAAGGAAGATGTAAACCTGTTATTATTCACAGGCAGTATGATTTTCAATGTAAGAAACCCAGAAGACTCTGGGTAAATCAGGGAAATTGGTAAGAGTCAAGCAAGGCGCTTGCACCAAAAATTAATTTCACTCAGTTGCATCATCAACAGAAAGAAAGCGCAATTTATAAAATGATACATTTTATAGTAGCAATGAAAACAGATACTCAATTTACAATGTGATTAGATCCTTACAGACCCATTGTAAGTTGAAAGTATCTTAAGTGAAAAACGCATTGAATATATCTAACCTACAGCAACACAGCACATATCACACAACAGAGCACCAGTGGTTTTCCCCCGTGATCACAGGATGGATTGGAACCTGCAGCTCACTGCTGTTGTCCAGCACCACCACAGAATATCATATGGCATACTGCTAGCCTGGGAGAAGACCAAAATTCAAAACTGAAAGTATAGCCTACTGACTGTATATTGTTTTCACAATACTGTAAAGTTGGAAAATTGTAAATTGAACAACCATAAGTTGAGATTGTATGTATATCAAGCACTAAACCTAGCAAAAAATATATAGTAAACATATGTAAAAACTATGAAATTCATTAAGTAAGAATTGAGTGAATGGAATGATTTGATATTGTAAAAATGTCAATTGTCCAAATTGATTTAAAGATCTAATGCAGAGCCCACCAAAATTCCAACACGTTTTTTAAGGAACTTGACAGTCTTTTCATGTGGCAAAGGGCAAGAAATAGCCAAAACACTCCTGATGCAGGAAAAGTCATCAAGAATTATTACCCAGGTAAAATGACTAAAACCATTTACTGTTACAGGGATACTAGTATAAATGATGGAACCAAACAGAGAGCTGAGAAAAAGATCCCTACATGTATATAAAACTGCTAGAGGAAACATATGACATTGCAGATCACCAGGAAAAGGACAGTGTTTTCAAGAAATGGTGACAGGAGAGCTAGCCATCCATGGAGAAATCAAATTGACTCCTACCTCAATCATAAAACAAAATCAATTCTACATTAATGAGTTAATTGTGGAAAGCAAACTATAAAAAAATTTTAACCTACAAAGATTTATGTTCAGGTCTCAGGACAAAGAAGAAAAATTTTAATTATATAAGATACAAAAATATAAAACATAAAGAATAAAACTCTGCCTTATTAAAATTCAGAACTTCTTATATTCAAAACTCCATCTGAAGTGAAAAGACCAGTCATAAACTGGAAAAACATGCATGAGATGGAATGCTTAGCTTTCAGAATCAAGAACTCCAATAGATCAATTAAAAAATACAAACAACCAAACAGAAAAATGGTCAAAAGACATGCACAACATTTCACAGATGAGGAAACATGAGTGAGTCATATCAATGAAATATTTTAACATATGAAAATATGCTCAATTTCATTTTCCAAGAAAATATTTTAGAACAAATGAGATATCAATTCTTAACCACTAGATTGGCAACTTTTGAAAAATGGCAAGACCAGGGGTTAGTGAGGACTTGGAGCATCTAGAAATATGGAAAAAAATTGGCATCACCTAGCAAATGTAAAGATGCTCATATCTAACCATGCAGCAATTTTTTCACAAATATATGTCCTAGAAAACTTCTTGTCATGAGAACCTGGAGTCCTGTACACATTATACAAGTTAATAAAACAGCTCTGTTTGGAATACAAAAATGTGACACACAGTTCTGATGACAGTATTCTGCAGTATAGATAACAAATACTTTATAATAGATACATACAATGAAATACTACACAGCAGTGAGAGCAAATGACAACCACACACATACAGATGATCTTTAGAATATAATACTGAGTGATATGTCAGAAAAACAAATTTAGAATGACTATTTATACAAAATTCAAGAGCCTGTAAAACTAGAAAACATACTGTTTAGAGTACAAACCTATGTAATAAAACTATAAACAAAAGCAAGGAAGGAAGAGCACACAATTCAGGACAGTGACCTCTGTGGGCGAAGGAAGGGTAGGGTCATTGAGGCAATCACGAGTGCTGGTGCAGGGCAAGGGAGTAAGGTTTCCCATCTACACAGGCCAGCCCAGAGTGGGACCCACAGATCGCTGTGCCAACTGAGGAGAACAAAGGCAAGGAGACAAGGAGCAGAGCTGAAGATACTGTGCCAGAATAACTTCTTTACTTTATTTTCGCCTTAGGCTGAAACTGCCAAAGTCAAAACGTAGAAATCAGAACCAAATGTTGGCAGGATAAGTCAGTGAATTTGACAGAATTTGCCAATAGAAATTCAGAATAATGTAGCTTAGAATCTACATCAAATTGTGGAACAGCACAAATAAAAGTCTATTTTATTTGTGATGGGAGAAATGGTGTTACTTCATCAGCTATATTAAAAACAAAGAAATGGGACTGGAGGTGTGGCTAAAGTGCTAGACTGCCTGCTTTGCAAGTATGAAGTCCTAAGTTCAAACCCCAGGGCCACAAAAAAAAAATTATCAAAAAGACATAGAAGTGACCATTAATATACTAGTTAAGTAGAATAGGATACATTAATATGGTAGTATACTATTACAATAGTTGTGAGAATTAAAAACAGACCAGGAACAGAAAAAGGATAGATGGAAAAAAATAGCTGTTAAACAGGTACTAATTTGTACAGGTTAAAGAGTCACTTCAAAATAATAGAGAAAAGCTGAGTAGTCCATAAGTATTGTGAGACTACTGGCTGCTCCTACCTCTATCTACAACTATTCATAACACTTGAAATCCAGATGGATTAAATAACTCAAGCGATTAAAATAAAGCAATGATGAATATGCATTATGAACTTCATATATGGAAAGCTGCCTTTTAAAAACACACACCCAGAAGTGATGAAGGAAAAGAGTGCTGATACAAAATATTCAACTTCTATGAAGAGATGACTAAGAAAGCTGAAAGACAATTCACAGCCTGAAAGATGGTATTTGTAACACAAATTACAGAGGAAGAAAGGATTAGTAACATATATAGACATTTACATATAAAATACTACAAAATCAATTTAAATGAGCAATAAACAACACAAAAGAAAAATAGTTAATTATATAAACAGGCCATCTATGGAAGAGAAAATACAAGTGATCAATCTGTGGGAATATTCAAATTATACCTGCTATGTCATGCATTTTCAAGTGATAAGAACACAAGGCTTGAAACAAGAAGTGCCAGTGCGTGAAGGGTGACATCATACACTGCAACCTGGAACGTGAACTGGCACGGATATTTTGAGGAACTATTCAGCAGCATAATTAAAATGGAAACAGAAAAAGAAAAAAACAAACAAAATAAAATGAAAACAGGCATACATTATGGTCCAGGAAATTCCATTTTCACCCTAAAGGAACATATACCTATGTGTACAAGGCTATTTCCATTGAAGTATTATTTATAACAGTGAAAAATATACAATACCAAAATCGTCTATCAGCAGAGGAATAAACTATAATACCTAGTCACTACAGGAGTTTTTAAGAGAAACCTGGTAAATCTCCAAATATTGACACACTGGAGGATAGTGAAATGGTATTCTCAAGTTTAATACTAAGTCTCAGGAACACACAAAATAATGTTTTAAAACAAAATAAACTCAATTCTATATACTTAGAAAAATTTTTGGCAGTATTGGGTCTTGAACACAGGGTCTTGCACTTTCTAGGCAGGCACTCTACCATTTGAGCCATGCCCCCAGTCCTTTTTTCTTGCCTTTAGTTATTTTTCAGGTAGTGTTTTGTGGTTGTGCCCAGGGCTGGCCCCAAACCTCAATTTTCCTCCCAGGTAGCTATGACCACAGATGTGCACCACTATACCTGGCTTACTGATTGAGATGGGGTCTCTGGGCTGGCTTCCAATTGCAATCCTTCTGATCTCTGCCTCTCAAGTAACTAAGATTATAGGCATGAGACACTATGCCTGGAAATTCTATACACTTCTAAATGTATATGTAGGTATGTAAATGCAGGAGAAGATCTAGAAAATAACCACAAAATTGCTAATTAATTAACCCTGTGGAGGGAATCATTTTGGGGTCAGAGACAAAGGAAGTGGTTGCCTTTATGTAGATTGCTTGAATTTTGGAATATAAGAGTATATTCACTTATTAAATTAAATAATTGTAAATATAATCTGTAAAATTATTATGGTAAAAATTTAGAAGTTACATAATAGAGCTATGGGGAAATTCCTGTAGAAACATAGTGAAAGAAGAAATTAGCTTAGGGTATAGAAAGATTTTACAGCATCACTGATAGGAGTTTGTCAAGCATTTAAAATTTAGTGGAAGACTGTGGCAGATTACATTTTCCATTTAACATGAGGTGGAGATTCTCTGCGCCGGCTGGAGATGTGGAGGGGTCAAAGTTATGCCTTTTCTCAGTGATTATGCCTGCAAAGTGTGTCTCCAGCGTCTCTCCAAGATTTCACTATAGGAGGCTCGCTTTCTGCTTCCTACCTCTAGCCGCCATCTTGGAATCTCCCTACATTTTCCAGAGGTAACTGTAATAATATACATCCCATCCAATATGCCTTTCTTTCAATATAACACTGGCCCTCCTCTATGGAGAGATGGGTCTATATTCCCTGTCTGTTGAACTTGGGGAGAACTTTGTGATTGTCTTGATGAACAAAATGTGATGGAAACATCACAGCATGACTTCTGAGATTATTCAGCTCCTACTGGATCTTTACTTCACAGAATGCTCACCCTGGGAACCCAGCCACTATTCTGCATGGAAGCCCAAACTAGCCTGAGTGGAAAGACCACCGGGAGCAGGCTCACGTGGAGAGGAACTGAGAGGCCCCTGAGAACAGCCAACAGCAACTGCTGCACACCTGAGGGAGTAAGCCTTAGAGGGCTCCTGCCCCAGCCTTTACATTTCCTAGCTCAGGCCCAGACATACATCATGGAGCACAGATAAGCCACCCCCACTGTGCCTTGTCCTAATTCCTGATCCAGAGAACCCACAAGCAAAATAAATGATTACTTCACACCACAAAGTTTCAGGGTATTGTGTTACCCTGAAGTAACCCAGGGTTACCCAAAGTAACTGAAACAAATACATTTTAAAGAGAAGAATACAAGTAACAGAATGTCACAGAGCACTGAGAGTACTGGCAGTTTTGGGTAATAAGGCCAGAAATATTGGCATAGGACCAAACTATGAAAATTTTATATGACAATATGAAAAAAAATCACACTTGTCAGTGAAGAACTGCTGAAGGTTTTGAAGATAGGAAGTGAAGTGGTAAGATGTACATTTTGGCACATATTTAAAGTCCCAAGAAAGACTTACAAACAGGAAAAGATCCCTGATTAAGATGGATCCCCTAAATAGTGGGATCATCCTTCAATCAACATTTTCAACTTTTTCCTGTTTAGGGTTGCCTCTGCTGCTCATTTTTGTTCAATTTCACACGTATTAAAATGTTAGCGGGGAAAATTCACATTCTCATGAACACCTGCTTCAGATGTTTATAAGCAGCTTTATTCATAATTGCCAGAACTTGAAGCAGACATCCTGCAACAGGCGAATGGATGAACTGGGGTCCATCCTATTCAGCACTCAAAAGCAATGCGCCATCAAGCCATGAAAAGATGTGGCAGAATCTTCAATGCATATCACCAAGTGAAAGAAGCCAATCTAAAAGGTTTATAATGTATGATTCTAATTCTGACATTCTGGAAAATCAGTGGTTGCCAGGGGTTGAGGGGAAGGAGGGATGAATAGGCACTACACAGAGGATTTTAGGGCAGTGAAACCACTCTGTACAAAACCTTAATAGTGTATATGTGTCATTTGTTCAAACCCACAGAACATACAACACCAAAGTAACCCTAGCATGAGCTACAGACTTAGAATGACAATCATGTGTCAACACAGGCTCATCAGTTGTAACAAGTGTTATCACTCTGGTGTGGAATAATGGTAGTGGAGGAGGCCATTCATGTGTGTGGATACAGGGCATATAGAACTCTGCACTTTCCACTCAATTTTGCTGTGAATCTAAAACTGCTCTCGAAAAGAAAGTCTATTTTTAAAAAACTGTTAGGAGGGAAAAATGTTAGAATACAAAAAAGTTTTCCTTACCATTCTTTCAAGCTTCTGGATTTGGGATTTGTTTACCTCATTATATATATGATAAGAATATCAAACAAGCTATCTAAAAACTGTAACCATTCATAATTAACCATGTAAATGCCATCATATACAAACCCCCAAGGCTTTGGTTTTGGTTTATTAAAATATCTTCATCATTCTCATAACTGGCTTTATAGTAAATATTTATAAATATAAACTTGTAAAATAAGATCTATACTAATGCAGCACAGCATTTATATTTTGGATGCTGAGGGAAAATTTGAAGTGCATGGTCCAAGTAGAGGGAGAAGACAGAACTCAAACCAAGAGGAGTCACAGGATGCTTGGATACACACAGACGCAAAGACACGTAAGAGGATGAAAGGTAATAATGAGAGTCACTCATTCCTACTTGGCAAGAAGACCGTCCACCCGACTTGCTGAGAATATTGAGAGGAAAAGTATACTGCAAACTGGAGTTCAGGGAGAACACAAATAGATTGGATTGGCTTACTTGGGAAACAGATCCTAGAGAATTTTGATGAACCACAGAGCCCAGCTAGAAATTAAAGGTGCAAGTTACTGGCGACCAGCTTTGTGTCATTTTATACTGTGCCTTTCTCTAATGTTAATTACTCAAGAGCTGATTAGCAATTCATGGGATGTATGCTGTCCGTCTGGCCTTTGCACATTTTTGCTTAATGACTACTTTAAAAGATGTCATGCATCAAAAATAAGTTAAAGTTAATAAAAATCTAAAGTTAATTTTCTTCTTTTTAAAACCTGGCATAAGAGATTTAAGGCTTTTAGTTAATTTTGAAAAACTGAGCGGGAGAAACATTGAAAACAAATGGTAAAATGAGATTATAAGACTGCGTGTAGGCTGAATTATCATGACAGTCCTTTCCCTCTTTACCCACTACTGCCAAATGAACAAAGCCAAATCCTTCACTTATGTGTGCTTCCTTTGGAGTACTTCACACTCATGTTTGTGAATAAACTTCCTTCCCTCCATCAAATTACCTGCATCCCAGAGGTTGCAAACTTCTGCTTCCCCTTCTGACAACCACGTAGAGGAAGGGATGACACAAGGAGGCATTGTTGGCAAAAGTGGCTTTGGATCCTCATCATAAAATAGCATCAGGTCCTAACAGAAAATAGGAAAAAATATGAGAGTTAAAAAAAAAAAAAAGCAATCATCGTATGTTCTCCCTCATATGCGGACATTAGATCAAGGGCAAACACAACAAGGGGCTTGAACTTTGATCACAAGATAAAAGCGAGAGCACACAAGGGAGATATGAGGATAGGCAAGACACCTAAAAAATTAACTAGCATTTGTTGCCCTCAACGCAGAGAAACTAAAGCAGATACCTTAAAAGCAACTGAGGCCAATAGGAGAAGGGGACCAGGAACTAGAAAAAAGGTTAGATCAAAAAGAATTAACCTAGAAGGTAACACACATGCACAGAAAATTAATGTGAGTCAACTCCCTGTATAGCTATCCTTATCTCAACTAGCAAAAACCCTTGTTCCTTCCTATTATTACTTATACTCTCTCTTCAACAAAATTAGAGATAAGGGCAAAATAGTTTCTGCCGGGTATCAAGGGAGTGGGGGGGAGAGGAAGGGGGCAGGGGCAGGGGGGAGAAATGACCCAAGCACTGTATGCACATATGAATAATAATAAAAAAAAAGCAATCACATCTGGGATACTGACTTCCACTCAGTCAAGATAGAGATCATTTCCGTCACAACCATGAGGCTCCTTCCTGAGGTTCTTTTATAACCATGCCCACCTCCCACTGCCCCTAGATATCTGTTCCTACTAATCTGTTCTTACTTTCTATAATTTTGACACTTAAAAATGTATGTAAGCTTTGAGGATTGACTTTTTTCACTTAGCATAATTACTAGAGATTCATCCAGATTGTTGTGTATATCAATAGCTCCTTCTTTCTCACAGCTGAGAAATATCTATGGCATGGATGTTTAAAGCATTAAAGGATATCTGGGTTGATTTAGAGTTGGGCCATTACAAATAAAACTGCTGTGAATATCTGTGTACGAGGTTTGGTATAATGTAACTAAGTTTTCATATCTCTAGGATAACGAGTAGTGGTGCAATTACTAATCACATGCTCAGGTTTTATTTTGGTGGGACTGGGTTTGAACTCAGGGTTTTGCACTTGCAAAGCAGGCACTCTACCACTTGAACCATGTTTTGCTCCAGTTACTTTGGAGATAGGGTCTCACGAACTACTTGCCCAGTCTGGCCTTGAACAGTGATCCTCCTGATCTCAGCCTCCCAAATAGCTAAGATTACAGACATGAGCCACAGATGCCCAGCACATGCTCAGTTTTATAACAAATGGCCAAGCTGTTTTCCAGCACAGCTATACCATTGTGCATGCTTACTAGTAATATAGGACTGATCTGATTTTTTCCACATCCTCACCAGCATTTGGTATTTTCATCATATTATTTTAGCCATTCTGCTATTTCACTGCATGCTTAGACTATATTTTCCTTAAGGCTCACAATGCTGAACATCTTTTCACATGTTCATTTACCATCTGTACTTGCTAAAATTACTGCTCATACCATTTTTGATTTCCAGTTTGCATTTTGTCAAATGCATCATGAGATCTATGATTTTTTCTTTAGTTTATCAATAGCTTATCAAAATATGAATATACTTTCAATTCAACTCAAGTCTGTTGGGTTATGACCACGTCTTCTATTTTACATTCCTATCTGCTTTCTCTCATGCTAAGAATCCCAGTTCTCAAGGATGTCAAAGATGACACAAAGAAAGCATCTCAAGGTTACCTATTTCATTCAGCCCACACTGTACTCCCAGTAATCTCAGAGCAAAAATATCAACATTACAAAACAAAAACACCAAATAACTGCAAGGTACATTTATTTATTTTTACTTTATACTTTTGTGGGTAACACTTTGTAATTATGTAAAATCTTTCCAGGTTTTCAATGACAAACCTAAAAACAAGGTACATGCAATGAAATTTAACTCCTATTCCTCCTTTCCACCTTATTCCCTCTGTCCTATTATGGATAATTTTGTATTTTAATTTTATGGTTTACTTTTACATGTTAGTTCTTCAATATAAGCAAATGAGAAAATCCAGGAATGGAGCTAAACATAAATGGATACTATGTAATAAAAGCCATAAATTAAAGGGGAAAAGATGGATTATTCAAAAAGTGACATTGAGAAAACAGATTATTATTTGTAAAAATAAAAATTTTAAATGAGTATCTAATGTTCTTCAGTCATCAAAGCAAATCCTTAGTAGGTAAGATTTAACATTTTAAGAATTGAAGCATTAACAATAAAAACAGCATGGTACTGGCACAAAAACAGACATGAAGACCAGTGGAACATAATAGAGGACCCGGATATGAAGCCACACAACTATAACCAACTTGTCTTTGACAAAGGCGCTAAAAATATACGATGGAGAAAAGACAGCCTCTTTAATAAAAACTGCTGGGAAAACTGGTTAGCAGTCTGCAAAAAACTGAAACTAGATCCATGTTTATCACCTTATACCAATATTAACTCAAAATGGATCAAGGATCTTAATATCAGACCACAAACTCTAAAGTTGGTACAGGAAAGAGTAGGAAATACTTTGGAACTAATAGGTATAGGCAAGAACTTTCTCAATGGAATCCCAGCAGCACAGCAACTAAGAGATAGCATAGATAAATGGGACTTCATAAAACTAAAAAGCTTCTGCTCAACAGAAGAAATGGTCTCTAAACTGAAGAGACCACCCACAGAGTGGGAGAAAATATTTGCCAGCTACACATCAGACAAAGGACTGATAACCAGAATATATAGGGAACTTAAAAAACTAGATTCTCCCAAAATTAATGAACCAATAAAGAAATGGGCAAGTGAACTAAACAGAACTTTCTCAAAAGTAGAAATTCAAATGGCCAAAAACACATGAAAAAATGCTCACCATCCCTAGCAATAAAGGAAATGCAAATTAAAACCACACTAAGATTCCACTTCACCCTTGTTAGAATAGCCATCATTAGCAACACCACTAACAATAAGTGTTGGCGAGGATGTGAGGGAAAAAGGAACCCTCTTATACTGCTGGTGGGAATGTAAACTAGTACAACCACTCTGGAAAAAAATTTGGAGGCTTCTTAAAAATCTGAACATAGATCTACCATATGATCCAGCAATACCACTCTTGGGGATATACCCAAAAGAATGAGACTCAGGTTACTGCAGAGGCACCTGCACACCCATGTTTATTGCAGCACTATTCACAATAGCCAAGTTATGGAAACAGCCAATATGTCCCACTACTGACGAACGGATTAAGAAAATGTGGTATTTATACACAATGGAACTTTATGCAGCCATGAAGAAGAATGAAATGTTATCATTCACAAGTAAATGGATGGCACTGGAGAACATCATTCTGAGTGAGGTTAGCCTGGCCCAAAAGACCAAAAATTGTATGTTCTCCCTCATATGCAGATATTAGATCAAGGGCAAACAAATATAAATCCTAACTTTGCCATATCCTGTCTAATGCACTTAGACTCTAAATGGACTGATGGAGTCAATTCATCTTTAGCAAATTAGAATGTCAGACACCTATCTGGTCCCAGTGGAATTGGAATAACAGGAGGAATACTTAAGGTGCATTTTACCCCCTCCTGTTTTCCACCCCACATTCTAGTCTAAGGTCTTGTAATATAAGTCATAGCTTCATTTGTCAAGGGCTTTCTGTACACAGATACTTTGGCTATATGATTCTTTTGTTTTGGTTTGGTTTTGGTGGTACTGGAGCTTGAACTCAAGACCTCATACTTGTTTGGCAGGTGCTCTGTTGCTTGAGCCAGCCCAGCTACATGATTTGCAATCTGTCATTTCTACTCCTTACAGCATATCGTCTCCCTTTCTCTCAGAGATGAGAACCCAGACACTGCCGACTTTAAGGTGTTTTACACTATCAGTCTGTCAAAGCCTTGGCCATCCTTAGGCAGTGTTCCTGAAAAATACTGTGGTTAGCAAAGCTGTAGATGTCAGGCCAGAGCTTCATGAGTGTTCAGAGGAGAAAACACTCATGAAATGAAGTGGGGAAAACAAAGGAAATTGCATTAATTCTGTTTTTGAGACAGAGCTAGAGAGTATCCATTTCCCAAACAAACCAGTCTTTATCTCTAAAAACTTGCTCTACACAAGGGAGGTATGAGGATAGTTAAGACACCCAAAAAACTAGATAGCATTTGTTGCCCTCAATGCAGAAAAACTAAAACAGATACTTTAAAGCAACTGAGGCCAATAGGAGAAGGGGACCAGGAACTAGACAACAGGTTAGTTTGAGAAGAATTAACTTAGAAGATAACACACATGTACAGGAAAGCAATGCGAGTCAACTCCCTGTATAGCTATCCTTATCTCAACTAGCAAAAACCCTTGGTCCTTCCTATTACTGCTTATACTCTCTCTTCAACAAAATTAGAGATAAGGGAAGAATAGTTTCTGACTGGTAGAGAGGGGTTAGGTGGGCTAAGGGAGGGGACGGGGGAAGGGGGGAGAAATGACCCAAACATTGTATGCACATATGAATAAAAAAAACCGCAATGAACTAAAAATATGATGCTTTTTTTTTCCTTTTTTGGCAGTTGAAAAAAAATTAAAAAGCCAGGATTATTCATTATAAAACTAAACATACTTTTATAATCTTCCAGCAGTGGCATGTGAATGTTTATAGCAGCTTTATTTGTGATTGACAAAACTTGGGAGCAACCTTCAGCAGGTAAATGGATGAAGTGTGGCACATCCAGACAATGGAGTATTATTCTGCACTAAAAAATGAGCTATTAATTCATAAAAAGACATGGAGGAAACTTAACTGCATGTTACTAAATGAAAGAACCCAAAGTGAAGGGTTATGTACCAAAGGAGTCCAATAATACAACCTTTTGGAAAAAGGCAAAAGTATGGAGATACTGAAAGAATCAGTGATTGCCAGGGTTTGGAGGAAAGGAGGGGTTTACAGTCAGTGCATGGAGGATTTTTAGCGAAATAAAACTACTCTGTATAATGCTACAATGGTGTCATTACTCATTTGTCTAAACCTGTATGCTGTAGAACACCAATGGTGAACCCTAATGGAAACTACAGACTTTGGGTGATTATGGTGTGTCGGTTCACCAAATGTACCATTCTGGTAGAGGATGTTGATAGTGAGGGAGGCTGTGTTACAGGAGGGATAAGAGGATATAAAGAGAAATCTCTGTAGCTTCTGTGTAATTTTGCTGCAAAATTAAAATGGCTCTAACATGTAGTCTTTTTATCAAAAAGCCAAGGTGACCTTTTATAAAATCTTACAGTAAGGAAAGCCTTTCTTACAATACTTAAAACCCAGAAGTAATAAAGGAAAGATAAGTGAATTTTACCACATAAAAATTGAAGACTTCTATAAGGTAAAAAAGTCATAAATCAAGTAAAAAATCAAATGAAAAACTGAAAATGAATAGACCAATAAAAACAATGGGCTAATTCTTCAATAAATAGTTAAAATGTTAAGAGTCTGGGGATGTACCTCCATGGCAGAGTGAGTGCTTTGCATGGGTGAGACCCTAGGTTGGATCTTGCCCAAAAAATTTTTTGTAAGAAAAAGATGAGAAACCACATAGGAAGATGAGTAAACAACATGAAAAATTAATAAAAAGAAACACTCATGAAAAGTTGTTCAATCTTACATATAATTATATTAAAAGAAAAAAGTTCTACCTCCTCATACTACCAAAAATGAAAGAAAAATGTCAGTACTCCCTATTTGCAAAGATAAGAAGAATTGCTTTGATACACTATGAGTAGATATAAGTTGGTACAATTTTTGGGATGGCATCTTGGCAGTAGCTTTCAAAACTAAAAATAAGTACTGCATAAACTTTCAGCAAGTCTATGTTCAGGACAGCATCATAAAAAAAATATGTATGAGGGTTTTTAGTGAAACATTGATTTTAATAAATAGAAACATGAAAAATTCTGACATGACTATCAGAAGGGAATGATTAAATAAATTAAGATTAATTTATTCATCAAAGAATACAGTTATATGTACTGATATAGAAATAAGCTCATAATATATACTTCAGTGAAAGAAGCTTATTTTGGAAAAGCATACAATGAATGATTACATTTATTATGTGAAAGATCACTAAGATATACTGCTTAGTTCTAAACAGTCTGCAGAGCAATATATATTGAATGATTCCATTTAGGCAAAAAAAAAATTGTGTTCACAGAAAATTTCTGGAAAAAAATTCATAAAAACTGCTAGTAACAGTTGCCTCTGAAGAGAGGAACTGCAGGAGCAGAGGAGTAAGGACAAACTTTGTTCTTGAATCTTTACCCTTTTATGTTGCTTGTACTTTTTGCAATAAGTTTTCTGTAACTGAAAAAGAAATAATAAAAGTACAAATGAAAAATAAGGACTTTTAAGCATGAAGCAGTGATGTAATAAAGAGACAGAGGAAATGATGAATAAACATAATTAGAGAAAGCACAATTTCCATTTCTCTAACAACTTTGATGTGTTCAAATTTTTGCAAATAAAATAAACAGCATAGCAATAAACCAAAGGGTAAAAGTTCTGTGTTCTTCATTAGCAAAATAATAAGTAGAAGCAGTAGGAGGCAAACATTAATCATCTACCACTATCAATTTAGTAACTCACAACTACACTGAAGGTTTTGGTCAACCTTAATTTTGTGTGAACCACTTCACAGCATTCCTTATCAGTTGCTATGGAAACAACCATGACCAAAAAAAATCACAATCTTATTGTTCAATCTCTTCAATCAAAAAAGAAGAAAGTCTTTTGAGGTGGTAAAAAGCTGCAAATAGCCTTATTAGCAAGTTTAATAATAAAAATTCTGAACAGTATGAACAAAGAAAACAGACCTGTGTCTGTCATAAGTGGAGACTTACTTAGTTTTGAAAGTATCGCTTAGGCAAACACAGTTGTACTTTTGAAAGCTGTTAAGAATTTTATTTACTGCTTTTAAGATAATTTTTCTTTCATTTGTAGAGAGAGAATAGTTAAAGAGGTTTCTATTTAAAATTTTTAGAAGATATTTTTAAGCACTCCTTGTTCTGCCTAAGCAATCAACGTTTCTTTCTTGTTCTGTGCCAGGAACATGAGGATGTTAATGTACATGCAGTTCATTTGCAATGACATTAGCTTTACTGTTGACTTGCTAGATTATTTCTTTTGCATTTTAAAGGCGCAGAGTACTGAAGAGGACATACTGGGATTGCACCAGATGCTTCTGACAGTATAGGAGGAGATGCTTGTTAACAGGATGCTGGGCTACTGCTATGAAACAGGCATGTGTTGAAAAGGAAAATTTAGCTTCTAAACTTCTTTTGAGAGAAGAGTGCCATTTTTTTCTCACTGATGCAAGATATGAACTGATATAAGTCAATAACTGTGGATATTGACTTAACCCTAAATAAGAATAATAACAATAATAAACAGTATTTAAAGACTGATACAATAAATAAGAATAATAACAATAATAAACAGTATTTAAAGACTGATACAAAAAGCTAGGTGGTATTTTATTTCTTTGGCACCAAAGCACACAAGGTTATTTAAATCTATTTTCTATCTAAAAGTCATCATCAGCAAATAGGCTGATCTCAAATTTAAAAATCATTTTGTCTTAATGCCTTACCTTCTAAAATAATCTATGAGTTATTTATTATGCAACTAAGGAATAGTGAAATTTTAGTTTTAAGCATCTTCTGAGCTGTTAGAAAAGCAGTTGAATCCAATATCTAATTGGGTTGGAGAAAAGGGTTGGGAACAGGTGGTCAAGAAAGAATTCTCACCTCTTTCATAGGCATCATGGCAGGAAACATTACACAAAGCACTCCACTAGAGGACCAAAAAGGAGCAGTATCACAGGAAAGGAAAAGATGTTAATATATATATATGCAGTTGTCTGCTAGCCATTCACTTCTTCATTAACAAAAATTTGTCAATTGAAGAGTCAATAATGAATAAGACTAAAAGTCTCCTCTCTCAAGGGGCTTTCCTTCTAGTGGGAGAAACATACACAGTAAACAAAAATTAAGTGACTGACAATTTCATATTAGTCATAAGTGGAGTGATTTCCCTCACAATGGTTCTGTAAATACATACTTTGGGGATACCTCCCTTCTCCAAATACACAGCAATGAAAGAAAAAATACAAATGTGAAGAGTAAGAAGATATGGCCATGCTCAAAAACAAGATTAACATTTTCATGATTAAAACATGAACAGAAACACATAATGGTTAAAGCTGTGGACCTTTGGGGCTCTCAGTCCAGAAAAAGAAAGCCAGGAGCTCAACCGTGGAGGAGTAAATATAGGTTAAAAGCATCCAGTGGAGACAGGAGTACTGACTATGGACTCACTGCTTAATAGCTCAGGCACTGGGATCCCCTGTTTATAAAGGAAGTGGAAACAATCTGACAATTAATCATGGCCTGGGGCTGGGGTTTCTAAAAGCATTATCCTGAGAGGACACAAGCTTCTCTAGTAACTAAACCACAGCATCCCTTAGCCTAGGGACTAGATCTGCAGCATCTCTGATGCCAGGAAAGAAAGGAACCTCAAGTTACCAGTGTAAGTCTTGAGTGTAGACAGGTAGCCCGGAGGTCTACCTGTTAAGCAGGGAGGGCTAAGAAAGAACACGTGCACACACACACACACACACACACACACACACACACGCACACACACAAACTTGAGCTGCCAAAGATGAGCTTACAATCCAATATTTCAAAACAGACAGAAAACTGAATTCATTTGACAATATGAAAAAAATAAGGAAATCTAAAAAAGTATTAAAACTGAGTAAGTTTAAAGTCCTCAAAAAATAATGAAAGGATAGTATTAATTCAAAAGAATAAAAAAACAAGAAACAAAAATAAGCAGAAATGAAGTAAATATAAATGATGTTAATACGAGGAGATCAGGGCTCAGCCTTTCTGAGACCCCCTCCTGTACAGGAGTTTTTCTTTCCTTTTCCTTTCTGCTTAATAAACCTCTGCTTTTTTTTCCTCATAAATAAATAAATAAAGTGATCAGAGATCCTGGAAACGAAAAATAGAATTATAAATAAAAAAACTCATTGAACAGGAAAAATTCCAGACTAGGTACCAATGAAAGAATAAATGAACTAAAAGATAGTCTAAAATGCAACAGAAGATACAAGACAAAAAATATGTTAAAAAGCAGTTGAAAGGCATGGAAGATGACAGATTAAGTGGCCCAAAATATATCTAATAGATATGGAGCAGAAAAAAATTTCAAGGCAATAGAAAGTAATATTTGAAGAGCTATGTGCCAGAATTAAAGATGTAAGTTGGCATGAGGAAGTACAAACAGTATCAAGTAGGTATACATCTGATAAGGTCAGAGAACACTGAAGAAAGAACAGAGCAGGTACTGGTTCTGGGTATTCTGTCCTTCAGGAGCACTACAATGGGAAGACATCAAAATGAGAAGGAAAGGGAAAGACCCCTGGGGAGATGGGAGTGTGTTTTTCTGAACACATTTGTGTGTGCATGAGGGAGTTGGTGTGAGCCTTATGGGGGCAGAAGGCAGAGCATGAAGTGGTAGGATAAAATAAGGAAGAAGAAAACTTCATGCAGCTGGGTGCTGGTGGCTCACACCTGTAATACTAGCTACTCAAGAGGCAGAGATCAGGCGTATTTGCAGTTCAAAGCCAGCCCAGGCAAATAGTTCATGAGACCCTATCTCAAAAATACGTAACATAAAAAGGGCTGGTGAAGTGGTTCAAGGCATAGCCCCTGAGTTCAAGCCCCAGTACTGGGGAAAAAAAGCACACACACACACAAAACTCTGCAGATTGACCATACCTTTCCTCTTACAAGCCCCAAGAGGGCAGGTGGTTTACAGTTTAAGAAGTGTCTCCTTCAGCCAGGCACTGGTGGCTCATACCCATAATCCTACTCAGGAGGCAGAGACCAGGAGCACTGTAGTTCAAAGCAAACCTGGGCAGATAGTTTGCGAGACCTTATCACAAAGAAGGGCTGATGTAGTGGCTCAAGAAGTAGGCCTTAAATTCAAATCCCAGTACCACAAAAACAAGTAGCATCTCCTTCAAAGGCTGCTTCTTATTAGGGTGCTAAGGATTAAGATAGAACCAGAGGCCTTAATCCTAGAGTGCAGAATAGTTAATTTTGGTTTCTTATGGAGGAATGGGAATGAGTGTTCCCTACCCTACAGCCCATTTCCCCATTGCCCACTTAAGCTGACAGGGCTGCACAGACTAAGGCCTAGTCTTTAGAATCCTAGACAGAGCAGTCATTACCTCTAGGGTAACCAGTCAATTGAGGAACTTAAGTATCTCAAAAGAAAAAGAAAAATCAGAGATTTCATCAGAAGCACAAATATTAGAAAAGATGGACTAAGAATTTGAAATAAGCTTAATAAGCACACTAAAATAAGTAAGGAAGGATATAAGTAATATAAAACAGGAAGAAGAGATGATACGAAAAATGAAATAAACATTAAATATACAACAAAATAGCTGCAATAGAGAACACAGATGGGCTAAATAATGGAATGGGTATAGCTGTAACAAACTGGAAGATCAGATCGAGGAATTCTCATAGAAAAAAATGAAAACAATAAAAAATGGAAACTATAAAGAAAAGTTAAGAAATATGAAGACAGAAAGAGAACTATTAAAATATCCAGATAATGAGTCCAAGGAAGAAAAAAAAGATAAATAATAGAAAATATTTGAAGAAAATCAGAGATAATAACCTCAGAATTAAATAGAGATGACAGGATTTTCCCCAGTGAGAAATTCCATGGGTCACAAAGGAAAGCCCACATTCAAATATACTGCATTTGAGGCTTTTCAACAAGTCATGTTGAATAGCCAAGTTATGGAAACAGCCAAGATGCCCCACCACTGACGAATGGATCAAGAAAATGTGGTATCTATACACAATGAAATATTATGCAGCCATGAAGAAGAACGAAATGTTATCATTCGCTGTTAAATGGATGGAACTGGAGAACATCATTCTGAGTGAGGTTAGCCTGGCCCAAAAGACCAAAAATCGTATGTTCTCCCTCATATGTGGACATTAGATCAAGGGCAAACACAACAATGGGATTGGACTTTGAGCACATGATAAAAGCGAGAGCACACAAGGGAGGGGTGAGGATAGGTAAGACACCTAAAAAATTAACTAGCATTTGTTGCCCTCAACGCAGAGAAACTAAAGCAGATACCTTAAAAGCAACTGAGGCCAATAGGAAAAGGGGACCAGGAACTAGAGAAAAGGTTAGATCAAAAAGAATTAACCTAGAAGGTAACACACACGCACAGGAAATCAATGTGAGTCAATGCCCTGTATAGCTATCCTTATCTCAACCAGCAAAACCCCTTGTTCCTTTCTATTATTGCTTATACTCTCTCTACAACAAAATTAGAAATAAGGGCAAAATAGTTTCTGCTGGGTATTGAGGGGGTTGGGGGGAGAGGGAGGGGGCGGAGTGGGTGGTAAGGGAGGGGGTGGGAGCAGGGGGGAGAAATGACCCAAGCATTGTATGCACATATGAATAATAAAAATAAAAAAAAACAAGTCATGTTGAAACCAGTGGATATCCTCAGGCAAATAAATTATTGACCTGCACTTCTCATCTCCTTGCAAAAATTAATTCAAAATAAAACGTAGACCCTAAATTGAAAACTTAACACCTTTAGGAAAAAACCTACATGACCTTGGATCAGGTACAGTCCTTAGAAAAAGGACACACAAAAGTGTGATGCATAAAGAAAAAAATGATATACTGGACTTCATCAAATTTAAAACTTTTTCGCTGTGAAAGATATTGTTAAAAAGAAAAGATAGGACACAAACAGGAAGAAAATACATGTCAGTCATGTATCTAGCAAAGGACTTCTCCCTAGAATACGTGAAGAACTTGCAACACTCAATGGTAAAAAAACCAACAAATCAATTGGAAAATGGGCAAAATATAAATATGTATTTCACCAAAGAGAAGCTTTAAGGGCTCAGATAAGCAAACAAAAGATATCCACACCATCAGTCATTTGGGAAATGCAAATTAAAACCATAATGATATATCAATATCTCTAAACAGCAAAAATAAAAATAATGATAACACCAAAGGTTGGTGTGGATGCAAACCATCTCTCATACACTGTGGGAGAAATATAAAATGGGACAGCCACTTTGGAAAAGAGTTTGTTTCTTACAAAACTCAGCATGCACTTATTATACAAGCCACCAATCCATGTCTTGGACATCTATCCTACAGAGATGAAAACTTCACACACAAAAATCTATACATGAATATTCACAGCAGCCCCAAACCAGAAACCCAAATGTTCATTGGGTGAATGGTTGAATAAACTCCTGCACATCTTTATAATGTGAGGCTAGGCTACTCAGCAATAAAAAGGAATGAATGACTGATATGTGCAACAACCAAAATGGACCTTAAGAGCACTTTTAATGAGTGAAAAAATTCAATCTCAAAAGGTTACATATTGTTTATTACATTTTTAGAACATTCTACAAAGGACCAAAAACCCCACAAAGATGAAGAAAGCATTAGTTTTTGCCAGAAGATGGGATTAGCATATTTTTATATGCTTATTTGGACTATTATAACTTCTCCTTGGTGAAAAATATACTCATATCTCTGCACACTTTCTTATTGATTTGTCTGGCTTTTTTACCATTGAGTTCTATGAGTTCTTCATATATTCCAGGTACAAGTTCTTTGCTAGATATGTGCTCTGCATGTATTTTCTTCCTGAGTTGGGACAGGGTGGAAGTGGATAGCATGAGGGACTTCTTTTGTTGGAATGGAACAGTTCTATATCCTGAGTCACACAAATTTATATGTGCAACAAAATTGCACAGAACCATGTATATAAACACAAATGAACGTTAAAAAATGGAATAGTAAATTGAAAAACTAAATATTAAATAAGATCTGTAGACTAGTTAGCACTTAACATACCAGTGTCTGCTTCTTGGTTTTGGTATTGTTACTACAACTGTGTAAGATGCCAACACTCGGGGAAAGGATACCCAGGACTCTGTACTATTTTTGCAACTTCCTATGAGTTACAATTATTTCACGATAAAAAGTTTGTTAATGAGTAGAGAGAAATGTAGCTACTCAGTAAATACTGCCTACCCACAGGGCACAAATAAAATAAGACCTCTATCTTACACTATACAGTACAGTTCTAGAGGACATAAGGACTGCAACGCTTAGAAGAAAAATAAGATAAGAAATACTTTAAGACTTTTTAAAAAGCACAAGCCATAAAGGAAAACTTCAACAGTCTGACCTTATTTGTATTTAAAATCCTGAACACCACCAACACACATACACACACACACACACACACACACACACACACACACACACACACGGAAAAGATAAGCAGTTTCTCTTAGAACAAACAAAGCTGGGGGAAAAGCCAGGAAACAGACCACCTTCCAGAAAGGAAAGTGGCCCTGCAGACACATCAATTTTAACGCAGTGAGGCAGAGGTCAGACTTCTAACCTGCAGAACTGTGAGGTAACACACTTGAGCTGCCTTAAGGCATATTCTTGGTAACTTGCAGCCAAAGGAAACTATAGCAGCACCTCACCTCTGTTGACTTCCATGCCTTCATCTTGAGTGGCAGAGCCTCCTTGGACAAGGCAGTTCCAGCAGGTGACTGGATGTCTTGGCACTGCTCTTGTTTTAGTCCCATCTTGGAAGCATTTTCTGTCAACAACATAAAGCTAAGATTTTACTCTGGCAAAAAAGCAATGTTTTTATAGTAGCTCATAATTTTTAAGCTAATCACTTCTGAAGATTCATTTTTTTCTGCTAAATATATATCAACTACCAATGGTAACCTATGAGTATTATTAATCACACTGCCAAGCACTATAAATAGTGGGCAAGTTCAGAATTACTTAAAAAACACAACTTAAATTCTATAGCCCATTCTCATATCAACAATTCTGTTATAGCTTTATTTTCTGCAATATTTTTTAAATAAGGTGTAACATAGTAGTGCATATAAAATAGTACATAGTAATGAGTAAAACAGAAAATAGAATTGAAAATGTGAAAATTATTCAAAGGAAATTGTACCAATGTAGAAATGACAAATTATAATTATTCAAATTAACATTAAAGAATTTTATTATTGCATTATGAATTTCATGTGTTCTAAGAGAAATTAATCAGATTTATATAGATTATTTGATAAGACAACACAATTTAAATTTTTTAATTTAAAAATAAAAAGATACATCAATGAAAATAAACTGATGTTCTATATTTTTAGTAAATTTAATATTTTCAGTCTAATAGCCTTTGCCTTCCTATGTTAATCACTGTGTATTAGTACCTCTGATGTCTAACTCTTGGCCTGGGGATGTAGCTCAGTCAGTGGTAGAGAACTTGCCTAGCACACATGAGGGTTCCATCCCTAGCACCCCCAAAACAAAGGAAGTATAGGAAAGCTTTTTTTACACACTGATGTATGCTCACTATTGGGGGTATAGAAAGACTTCCCAGGGCTAGGCGGGCATACACCCTTTTAAGGAATCAATTTCCAGATTTGCAATGTCTACAGATATTCTTTCCAAAAAGTCATCAGCCTGAGAATGCAAGTGCAGAGAGGCATTAGGCCAGTTCTTTCCCTTCATATTCATAACCAGCATTTACCCACTGCACAAAAAAAAGACATATCTTTCATCCATTTTTATTATGGTGTATCCTCCCAAAGCATAATAACCTCGAAAGCACCACACAATAGTTCAAAAGAATAGAAAAAAAACTGGTTTGGGGAGTTTAATTAAGACATGAAAAGCTCAGTGTCCTGTCTCACACATTTCCTTTTAATGACAAAGCAATAGCAATAAGGAATATTTATTTTGGTCCACACCCGTATATTTGGTATATTTTAGTATTTGGATCTATGATCTACTGTAGTACAGTGTGGAACAGGACAGGTGACAAATTTCACTTAATGTCCTTGTACATTTCATCCCCCAACTACTGCCAAAGAATGCATCATTTCTAAGGAAGAGTACTCTGAGAGTCAAGCAATGAAAGCCTGGGGCAGGGAGTGCCCTATGTCATCAACTCTTGACAGAGTCCAAGCTGAGCCAGAAAAAGAACTCAGGAGTATGAAGGTAATCAAGCAATGTCTATTTTTACATTTATTTAAGTAAGTAAGTAAGACATTTCTGGGAAAAAAAAAAACTTTAAATCTGACTTGGCTAGTTGTTTTGACAATGAAGGTTGGCTTTGCCAACTAGGTTACAGATCATGTAACCCAGATGGTTTCCAAAAATTGAATGAACCAAATCTGCAGTTTTAAGACTTGATGAAAACATATTTAAAGCAATAAAACAATTTTCCCCAAAATTAATGAATTGATAGATATAAGGTAATTAATATTTTTATTTTTCCCACAGTTGCTGACTATATTAGGTTAAACTATAACAGGCTTAATTAGTAGTTATTTGATACATTTCAGTAAAGGTTTTTTTTTTTTTGGTATTATTCCCAGAAATTAAGAAAGTAAATTACTCCTAATGACTGTTTTAGCAAATCTTTTTCTAAGTAAGGTGTTTCTAATTCTTCGCTTCAATAATAATGAAGACTTAAGTTAGCAGTTGGCAAAAACTGAAAAATATTTTTATAATACATCACTATATAATTGTTGGCATGTTACTTGGAAGGAACTCATAGAATTGATTGACAGTGTTATAATAAAGAACTTTCTAGTCCCAACTATAATTGTATGAACAAGTTTTCATGGAATTTATCTCTACAGAAATGTAAAACAGAAACAGAATTGATGCTGAATCTTGCTTTCATCTAACAGTAAGTAGTACTGATATGAAGGTAAATGAATAGTCTATGTATCTTATAAAGGCATATATTTCCAATAAAACAGTACTCTGTGTTAGACAAGTATTTATAAAATTTATATGTATTCATGTGATTTTGATAGATTATATACAAACAATAACTGCATAAGAAGTCAAGCTAGCCAGGCATCGTGATGCACACCTACAACCCCAGCATTCAGGAGGCACAGGAAGATCACAAGTTGGAGGTCATCTTGGACTACATAGCAAGTTCAAGGCCAGCCTGAGCTACATAGTGAGTTCAAAATACAACAAAAAAGACCTATGTCAATCTATAAGGAATATTTTACCACTTGAAACCTTTGCTCACAGAAAATTTAGATGAAGATTTTTAATTAATATACATATTTGATTTAAAAAAACTTTCAAGCAAAAACATACCTGAGATGTGATGTGGAGTCTGAGAGAGATGTGGAATAAAATATGATTTCAAGGAGAAAAAGGAATGATGTGGTATTTCCAGCAGCTTAAAGATGACCATGTATTTTTTTCAAATGAATGCCTACAGGTATCAATCCCAGTAATATTTACATTCCTCTAGATAAATTCCTTTAGACACTAGTGTTGGTTTGGGAGGGGTGCTTTTTCCCCAATGCTGGGGTTCAAACCCAGAACCTTCCCCCATGCTAGGCCAGTGTTCTACCAGTGAAGTTACATCCCAGCCCTTTTTATTTTGTTTTGAGATCAGGTCTTGCTAAGTTGCCCAGACTTACCTGAAACTTGTGATTCTCCTGCCTCAGTCTCCAAAGTAGCTGAGATTACAGGCATGCACCACAATATCCAGCTTGTTTTTCTTTTCTATCAATAATTACAATATGCCAGAATTATGTACTTTGCAGTTATTTATTCTTATAAAACGTGTAAGGAAATACATGATTTTTCAAAATCATTTTGTGGTTATATAAGAAAAATATCTTTGAAAAGCTTTGGTATGAGACATCTCTGCTTTCAAAAAGTTTATACCCTCACCAAGGAGGTAAGTCTGAGATTATAGGAAATAATTAGACAAAAATTATAAGCTGAATTTTCTTAAACTAACCAACTGCAGGAAAAGCCTCAAAAAGGAAGTAAAATTTGAATAAGGCTTTGAAGGATGACTAGGATTCCAATATATGTAAAGGAAGACAGAAATTATTCCAAGCAGATGGAACTATGTTGGCAAAAGGAGCAAGTATGATAGATGCCAGAGACAATGGAGAAATAATGAGGACTTTTCATTTATGTTTGCAGCTTTTTTTTATAGATATGAAATTATTTTAGTCCTTTAGTACAGTCTGCTTCCCTCTTCATCCCCCCAAAACAAAAATCAAACTTCTGGTTGGACAGCATCAGATGTCAGTGAGATGACCCCAGCCTGTTTACAGTTTCAAGTCTTCTGTGTAGGCGTCATTGCTAGATCAGGAGCCTGTATGATGATATCCTGAACATTTTCTATTCTTTCCTCACATAGAGGTAGCTACAGAATGAAGGAGCTGGAAAACGTTGACTTGGTTCCTTTTAGAGCAGATTCCCCATTGGACATTGCCTGGAGGCCTTGGTGATGAAGGAGATGTTCTGCAGTTTGGATCAGTAGCAGAAGCAGGTGCACCAGGGAACAGATTAGCCTACATCACCCAACCTCACATGAAAATGAGTAATTAAAATAAGCTTATTTTGGATTTGTAGATTTATAATCAATACTGGCAAACAGTGGTGACTTGGGGCTTAGATCATCTGTCTACTTTCCTAGGATTTAATCAGAAACTATATTATCACTCCTTCAGCATTCAGCAACAAAATTATCTTTGAAATAACATTGACTTGGGCTTTCTACATCACAGAAGTAAATTAATAAAAATTTCAGAAAGTCAATTTTGAAGAAAATTGTGAGAAAAACTGAAGAACAGCAAGAATTGTGACAGAAAAACTAGAATGTTATAAACCTACCCTATGGGACAAGAAGAATAGTCAGAATATAGAAAGTCTATGGAAATTCACTATTTTTTTTTTAGTATCAGATAGCACAACACTAGAAGTGAGGTGTGTCTAATTAGATCAGGTGATCATACAACATCCTAGATTTTCACAAACAAAGGGGAAGGAGAGAACACACATTTAGTTGTTTAACAGAAATGAAGTCCCATTGGTATCATCACCATTTATCAATTGAGACTGTGAAATCACAAGCCAATGAGGCAGAGTGTCAATGAGAAGCCTTCAGAAGAAAGGGTGAAGAGACCATAGGAAATGACACTAAGGAGTCACTTGCAGATTAGGGTCTAGATATCATGGCTGTAAGCATTTTGTTGAAACTATCTAAAGAAGTTAAGCCTGCACCACTCAGATAATACCTCAAAGTAGAACTGGGAAGCCCTGTGATCATTTGTACATGAGATAGCAAACCCACAGACTGTGAGATATTAACAATGCAACAGCATACTTGGAACTGAAATGTCCCATAAATTGAACACATTTCCATTTATTTCTTGGCATCTAATAAACATTGTAGTTGTGAATCAACAGTGTCCTTTCAGGTATAATTTAAATAAACTAAACCATTTACTTAAAATTAACTCTTCAAAGCCAGGCATGATGGCACAGGTTGTAGTCTCAACTAGTTAGGAGGCTGAGGATCACTTGAGTCTAAGAATTGAAGGCCAGCCTGGGCAATATAGTGACAATCTGTCTCAAAAAAATGTTTTTCATAAAAGACATCATAGAAAATATCCAGTGAACTAATGAAGAAATGATAAGATATAAAAGTAAAGTCTTAGGTGATTAAGTTTCTTTCTGACTTTTGCAGGATCACGAGTTTGGAACCTTGACTCCAAGCTCATTATCTTGGAGCATAATTGCACTCTATCATTGTCAAGCAACTGATTTTTTTTTTTTGTGGTACTAGGGTTCGAACTCAGAGCTTCACACTTAACTAGGCAAGGGCTCTACTGCTTGAGCCAGGCCTCCAGCCCTTTTTTGCTGTGGTTATTCTGGAGATAGAGTCTTGCTTTTTGCCCAGGCCAGCCCGGACCACAATCCTTCTATTTTATGCTTCCTGCTGTAGCTGGAATGACAAGTGTGGGCCACCACACCCAGCTATTGGTTGAGATGGGGTCTTGCAAACTCTTTTGTCCAGCTTGGATTCAAACCACAATCCTTCCTATCTCAGACTCCTAAGTAGCTAAGATTATAGGGATGAGCCACTATGTCTGGCTTGTTTGTTGAGGTGGGTTCTTGCTAACTTTGCCTGGACTGGCCTCCAACCACAATCTTCCTATCTCTGCCTCCTGAGTAAGAGATATTTTCTTAAAGTCAAAATTAATTAAAAAATTTATGACAACAACCTTACATGGAAAAAGATATGGCTAAAAGTAATTTTTAAGAGAAAAAAATCGAATACTCAAGAAAAGAAAAAAGATCTAGGACATCCCTTCTCCCCCAAACTGGTACTGGTGAGTTAAGATTCTGAGATCTCTCATCAACGTCCACATGAATGGGAAAAAAAAAAGGAATTGAACAGACAATGCTTTTCCTCTTATGATTGACAAGTGGAAATCACTAGAGGAAAAAGATATGACACAGTATGTACATAAAGATGCTGCCACTGTAATGCAAAGGAAAGCTATGGTTTCACTTTGAATCACGCAGATGATCTGAAGCAAGAGGCTAACTTCACACCTCATGGGAACGGGTTACGTATCCTGATTGGACAGAATAAGCAGGATCATGTACAAGAGACACAAGAAACAGAGCAGAGTCCAGGTGCTGGCCTCATCTGAGATCTCCAATCCCTCCTTTCTGCAGAAAAGTGAATAAAATAAGAAACAGCCCACCAACTGTAACTTAGTGGAGAAAAAACTGGTCTCAGATACTATACGAGTGAAAAGAAGCCACTCAGTGTATCTGAGCAAATTACAGCCAAAGTTTATTATACTGTGGTTGTATTGGCCTGTTTACTTCTTATAACAGCTTTCTAGCAGGGTTGACGTTATCCCCACTAACAGAGGTGAAAAAGCACAGGAGTTTAAGTAACCTGTCCAAATCACACAAAGAGTCAGGATCCAAACCCAAGCCATATAGCTCTAGAACCTGAACTCTTTATCCATTATTCTCCACTGCCTTCAAAATGGGTGCCTAGTCATAGCTGCAGGATGTAGAGAAATCGCCTGGCAAATAAATATATTCCAGTAGAAAAGAAAAGAGAAGGCATCTTACTAAAACTTATTTTTTAACATGTCTATAGACCTTTTTCAAATTTTCTATATGAAAATCCTATCACCTGCAAAGATGTTTGGTTTTTTCCATTCAATACTTAGGCTTTTAATTTCTATTACATGTTTTAATTACCATGGCTAGAACCTCTAAAGCTGATTTGGCAAGAACAGGAATAATTTCTTCTAGTTGATTCTAAAAGGAATAAAATCACATCCAAATGTATGAAAATTTTTAACATCTATTTTTTTCTTATCTTTAAACCTAATAGCATTATGACAAGAAAAGTGGTCTGCATGATATGGATTTCTTTATAACATATACAACCAATTATCAAAACCCTATTTTTGAAATTTTTTTATGTATTTTACCTGTCAATAATTGACAGGTATGTTTTGAAATTGTCTGCTATGATAGATGTTTCAATTTATTCCTGTAGTCCTACCAATTTTTGCTTTATAGCCTTTGAATTTATTTTATTGCATATATTCACACTTAGGAATGTATCTTCCTAGGGAATTGAATGTTTAATCATTATCCTTTAAACTCTACTTTGTCTGATCTTAATATAACCATATCAGCTTTCCTTTAGTTAGTATATGCCTTGTTTAACTTTCTCCATTCATTTGCTTTCAACTTTGATGTGAACTCACACTTACCTAAGCAGATATTTGGATTTTTCTTCAATCTGATCATTTCTGACTTTTAACAGATGAATTTAATCTACTGATATTTATTTTGATTATTAATATATCTGGACTTATTCCTATCATTTTACTTTGGGAAAGTCTTGCCTTATATCCCAGGCTTGTCCCGAATTTGAAATGCTCCTGCCTCAGTCTCGCAAGTGCTGGGATCTCAGATGTGAGACACCATATCTACTTTTTATCTCCATTTGCTCTATGCTATGCTGCTTACCATCTATAAATGTTTTCATTTTTCCCATTCCGTTTTTCCACCTATTTGGAATTTATGCACTCTCTTTCTCTTCGTTTAGAATTTATCCTTGGAAATTTATCATGAACATTTACCTGTAAAAGTTTAGAGTCAAATAATAGTCTTAATCTTCTCTCAAAAATAAAACAAAAAACAAGGACCATTAGGTTACAAATCTATGGACCCACCCAGACTTATACAGCACAGCTACCTACTAGTTCAGATGTTGTTTTTTACCTCAAAAAATTAAGCATTTTTGGGCTGGTGGCATGGCTCAAGGGGTAGAGTGCCTGCCTAGCAAGCATAATGCCCCAGTACCACCACAAAAAAGCATTATTATCTTATACAGAAAATGCTTATTTCATTTTAGACTTTTTGCCATTTATTCATCATTCCCTCTTTCCCAATCAATTCTGCCTCTTTTTAGAGATCTTCTAGTTCACTAAATTAAGTCTTTAATTTCAATAGTATTTCTTATTTTTGTAAGTTTTTTTCAAATTTTCCCATTCCTATAGTCTCTTGATAACTGATGATATATGTGTTTATATCTTTTATTTAAATATGCAAATACATAGCCGTGCTACCCATTCCTATAGTCTCTTGATAACTGATGATATATGTGTTTATATCTTTTATTTAAATATGCAAATACATAGCCGTGCTACATTCTATAACTAACCTTTGCAGTATCTACCATCTTTGGGGGATTAAGTATGCCGCCTGCTTACTTTCTCCTTGTGTGATGATGTTGGATAGTGAGCTCATTGCTTGATTTTAACTGGTAAAAATACCATGGACCTAACTTGTGAACTGAGTAGGCTTTCTCCGACAGAGAGAACTACCTGGGATCACTTCAGTCCCCCTTGAGGACCTGGACTCAGCACAGGAAACCAGGGTTTTCCTTCTCAACATTCAATCAAGCCCCAAATGTACTTTTATAACTACTGAAGCTCTTAACTCAACCCCTAAAACTTCCCACAGACACCAGCTCCAAGTCACTCTGACACCAACTCACATGTTTTGACCAAATTTATTTACTTTTAAAATTTTTTGGAAGGAGAGATCCTTGAAGAGTTTTACTAACTCTTGTGAGGTCAGTAATGTCACAGATAGTGGTGACTGTACAATAGAGGGAACTCCTAGTTAATCTTACTGCTAGAAGTAGATCTTTAGCATTGTTTTGCTAATAAAGCAGCAAACAGTACATAATTTCTCAGTCAGGCATGGTGGCTCAAGCCTGTAATCCTACTGCTAGAAACTACTCAGGAAACGAAGATCAGGAGGATCACAGTTTCAAGGCCAGCCAGTGCAAAAAGTCCATGAGACCCTATCTTAATCAATAAAAGCTGGGCGTGGAAGCACACACCTTCCAGCTACAAGGAGAGTGTAAATAGGAGGATTGTGGTACAAACCAGCCTGGGCATAAACAGGAGACCTTACTGGAAAAAACAGGTAAAGCAAAAAGGGCTGGGGACTTGGCTCAAGTGGTAGGCTGCCTGCCTAGCAAGTGCAAAGCCCTGAGTTCAAACCCCAGTGCCACCAAAAAAAAAAAAAATTCTTGCTGGTTGTAGTGGTACACTCCTGTTAACTCCATTACTCAGGAGGCTGAGGCAGGAGGACTAAATAGCAATTCCAGGTAGGTAGGTAGGTGGTAAGTAGGTGAGGAGGGAGGAAAATTTCTCTTCAGCTATTCATCTATGCTATCCATCTCTATATATGTAAGTATGTCTAAAATTACATGCATCTAGTATTCATAACGGCTACTCAATAATGAGATTGGAAGTGGCTGACTCTTTATAATTGGCCTGTATTGTTTTTACAAGAACGGAATAACTTCTCTGAAGCGAACTCAAAAGAAGAAAAACAAGCAGACTGTAAATAAACATTCTAAGATACTAACTGTGGTTGTTTTGAGGTGGTAGGTAAACAAATTATTGTTTTCTTTTTTGTACATTTACTTTTTAAGTTAAAAAAATCAACTACTTGACATTCATCAATGAAAATGTTTTAGTAGCAACCACAATTTACATCAAGCCCTGTCATCTTGTGTGTATGTGATAAGGCAACCAAGTATGACTACATCAACTCTCTGTTAGTACAAAGTTCATTTTAGGAAGTAGCAACACCAACATCAGTGTTTAGATTACAAAAGAAGGACAACTACCTCACAATATAACTTCCAGTTCAACAACAACAATCAGATACTATTTGCAAGGAAATACTTCCATGATACATAATGCTGTTACATTTAATGCAGCCCAGACTACTACTACCAAGAAGTTCTTTATGGGAGAGCAGACAATTAAAAAAGGTAGTATTTTGCTGGTCTAGTTATAAACAATGTCTCCAGAGATAGTTTTTGTAATACATACAGCTTCTAAGGAAGGGCCTATCTCTAATGCCTATAGCTCAGAGACACTGAGTTGTAACTATGTTTTTGCAGCTGTCTTGCCATCAAGCAACAATTATCCTTCAGCTTATTTCTTCCTTCGAAATCAAAATCATCCAAACAAAAACCACCCAAACTATCTAGCAGAATTAAAACTTGGGGAAACATCCAGAAATGTTAAGGGGTGGAAGGAGTGATGATGTGTATATATAAAACCTTCTTCAAAGCACCTTTTTCCTTTGCTAATTTGCCACAAAGAAGCCAGGCGCAGCTGTTTCAGCACTAGATCCTAAAGCCTGGGAATCAGACATGTAGCAGTGCATTCAATTTCACTATAACTAAATAATGTAGAGACATCCTTAAATTCCCTCTTGATGGAAATTTACCTGCATGACACCATCACTTGCTTCCATTTTCTCTAGCTCAAATGTTGGAGTCATTTTCAATTTCTCCCTTTCTTTTCCATTTACCCACTGCCTCTCTATAGCTGTGCTATCTTTAAACATGACTGACTATTCCCTCACTTCTACAGCCTGAGATCAGGTCTTGTGCCTGGAATGAAACAACTGTCTCTCACAATGGCCCCCTCCAACTCACAGCTCCTTCATTTCCATACAAAGCACTAAGAATTATCTTCTACCAACAGCTGTTTTCAGTAATAGGAAAGCTAAGTTCTGTGATTCTAAACACCCTTCTGTTCTTCAAGGCCTACAATGGTTCCTAATTGTTAGTCCTATTGATTGAAAGTTCCAAATACTGAAATACTGTTTATTATGCCCCGTGTTAATTGTTCTGAGAACTCACAGTTATCAGCCCACATTTTTCTTTTTTTTTGGTGGTGCTGGGAGTTGAACTCAGGGCCCTGTGTGTGCCAGGCAAGCACTCTACCACTGAGCCATATCTCCAGCCCTCACATTTTTCTACATATTCAAATTTATAGTTTTTTTATCAATCTTAGTCAATCAAGCAGATAGTACCATGCTTAAAAGATTTTTTGTTTGTATTCTTTTCCACTACTGTAGAGATTATTTGCTATCTCCTATATTTATTCTCCCCTTCTTTCTTAATAATACAACCATTTACTTTCATCTGGTCACACAACTGCCCAGCCTCCCTTGCAACTAGGAGTGTTCATGTAACTAAGTACTAAACAATATGTAAGCTAAACTGCTATATGCCAGTTTTAGTAAGTATCCTTAACAGAAAGAGGCATTCATGTTTTTGATCTCTCCTCCTTCCTACTGGCTAGAATGTAGATGTAATGGCTTGCACTCAAGCAGTGGTGAGTCATGAAGTATACATGAACATGGGGGTCAGGAAGCTGAACTTAATGGTGAATTTGGTATAGTAACAAGACAGGAAGAGCCCTAGAGCCTCTGACATTGGAGAGAGCCACATCAGTCCAAGAACACCTACTCTGGATTGTCTTAGAAGACAGAAATAAAATCCTATTATATTTAAGCTACTAGGATTTTTATGACCTCTATTACTATCACTTATGGATACACTTAATTCTAACTGATCCAAGTTTTCATTTGTTACTTCTCCTGACCCACTAAGAATATCCCTGGGTCAATTTCCCATACCCCTCCCAGTCTGTCAATTTTACTTCTCCCTTTAAAATACAGCTGCAAATTCAAATACCTACATGCAAATGGTTAGTCCTGCTATATTTACTTAATCCAATTACTCTTTTCTGAATACAAACACATAATCTATTATATATATGTGTATAGAAAGTGGGTAAATAAAAGAAAATAACCTAACAGATTTCTTTAAACAAATTTATAACAGCTTTTCTAGCCAAACATTCACTACTCACTCTAAGTAGTACTTTCTATAGATTCACTAAAATGACACAATATTGAGCAAAACTCTCTTGGAACGTTTCACTATGAAACAGATGTAATGCACATAATGCATCTCAAGGTGCCACTTCCAAGGCGGGTGCCGGTGGCTAGGGCCTGTAATCCTAGCTACTTGGGAGGCAGAGATCAGGAGATCAGGAGGATTGTGGTTCAAAGCCAGCCCTGAGCAAACAGCTCTCAAGACCTCATCCTGAAAAACCTATCACAGAAAAAGTCTGGCTCAAGTGGTAGAGGACCTGCCTATAAGCATGAGGCACCGATTTCAAACCCCAGTGCCATCAGAAAAAAAAAAAAGTCATCACTTCCATTAGAGCAGAAGTACACCCAATTTGCTTCCAACGCCTAGAACAGGGTCTGGCAGACAGAAAGTAGTACTTGGTACACATTTCTGGTATTAAATAAGTATAATAAAATCTTTTTTTTTTTTTTTTTGAGACAGGGCCTCACTGTGTAGCCCAGGCTGGCGTGGCACTCATGGTCTTCCTGCCTCTGCCTCTCAAGTGTTATGATCTCAAGCATGTACCATCATGCCCAGCTTCATGATTTTTTTAAGTAGTGAAAACTCATTCAGAGCTCAGCCTAGTGAGTAAGATATGTCATGCTGGGGGATATCATCTTAAATTTAAAAAAACAAAACCATAATCTATGACTATAAAGCAATAAATGAGTTTCTTGTATAACTCATAAAAATGGCTCAGAAACAGATGAGTTACAACTATAGAGACTTAGGAACTCATTTCTGAAGCCTACAATTACACGTCTGCTCCAGAGTGAAAGCGTATGCCCCTGCTGTTCCCTCTGCTTGCTGTGCACCTATTGCTCTTCATTGCAACCAGGTCTGAGTTCAAATATTTACCTTCTCCAAATAACCTCTTCTATTTGCCCTAAAATAAAGCAATCCCTGTCACTCTATCCTCTTGACTCTTCTTTCACTTTCTTTATAGGACTTGTTCCTATCAGATGTGTTTTACATCTATTGTGTTTATATGTGTTTGGTATCTGTCTCCATTACAAGAATGTTATGGTTTGGGTATTTTGGAAGGGAATGAGGAGGGTTAGTGCTGGGGACTGAACCCAGGGCCTTGCCTTGAACATGCTAGGCTGTTAGTTCCATGTTGAAAGAAACTTTACTTTTCTCACTGATATAGCTCCAAATTTCTGCTAGAAATTCAAATTTCAAATAATGAAATTCAATATATGTTTATAATGAAAGAGGAAGATGTGAGACAAGAAATGGGAGAAGGAAGAGCAAGAAAGGTAACAGAGAAGTAGCAAAACAGTGAAGAAACTCTGATCATAATTGGTTATTTTATTATGCTTTTAGTGTCGTCTTTTTTTTTTTTTGGTGGTACTGGAGTTTGAACTCAAGGCCTCATGTTTGCTAGGCAGGCACTCTATACTTAAACCTAGTGTCTGTATTAATTCAAGGCTTCCATGAGAAAATTTCAGAAAAGGTCCACTTTCTGAAAAAAAGAGGTTCTACTGCTTTTAGAAGCATTTGGGTGGCATTTACAAGGGCCATTCTTTTAGCACATTTCCATCTCTCCAACCCCCTGGCATAAATTGAGTGAACATTTAAGAACTGTTGACTTAAGTCAATGAAGTATGATTTTTATTAGTATTGGTTTGTGCTGGCATTACTATTAATATTTTAAAATTTCTACACTTCACAGATTATTTGGAATTAGCTATTTGTATTGAATACCTGAAACTTTTTTAGGATATTGCTTAATAGATGTCTTAGTCTGCTTGGGCTGCTAATAACAAAGTACCATAGAATGGGTGACTTATAAACAACAGACATTTATTTCTCAGAGTTCTGAAAGTCTGAGATCAGGATGGCAGCACAGTTCGGTTCTGGGGAGGATCCTCTTCCTGGTTGCAGACTTCTTGCATCACACAGCAGCAAGAGGGTGAGCCAGAGCTCTAACTCATGAGGGCTTTATCTTCGTGACCTAATTGACCATCACTTTGGAGATTAGATTTCAACATGAGTTTTGGAGGGACAAAACCTTCAGTCCATAACCACAGACTTACACAGTAAGGCTAGCAAGCAAGCCCCTGAAACACTTGGGATGTCAGTACTCCTAAGGGACAGTAATCTAAGTCATTTCATTAATGTTTTTGCTTCCTCAAACTGTCCGTTCCTCATGCACAGCTTATCAACAGGTACTGGAAAAGTAAGGGCAATATGATGACATTCTTTTATGCTTTAGCAAATTTGGTAGAAAAGGTCACTCCATTTTCTTGATTTTTTTTTTTTAACCACTGGTACTGGGTATTGAACTCAGTGTCTCCTGTTTGCTAAGCAAGCAGTGTATCACCATGCCTAACTCCTCCTGCTAATTTCTCTTATAACATTATAAATAAATCCTTTTTTAAAAAAACTTCAGTAGTCCATATTTAAAGTTTTAGGCAAAGGAAAGGATTATAAAAATATCATACTAGAATAATATTTAAGCACTTTTACAATTTTGAGGCAAATTTTAGGAAATTTCAATTTCTTGATTTGTAGGCTCATATAGTACTCATATACCCAGACCCCTGGTCTCAGAAAACAGTACTGCTTTACCTTACACTTATTAATATTAATTTTGAATCATAATTACAAGTAGGATAATCACTAGATTAATATTTTTAAGCTGAAATATTTTATTTGAATTCAAGATAAATATATTCTCAAAATATAGATAAAATTTTCTACTGAATATTCTTTTCATCTTTGTTCTCTATAGAACAAAGTTTAACATCATACTGGTAGTACTAAAGTGGTATTGATGAACTGGTAATAAAATTTAGTATCCTGTATTTTTAATTGTTCTTAAATGATACCTATTGCATTTTAGGCCAATGTTCATTATACACACTTTTATTATGTAGCCTTGCAGTCTTAAGCAATTCATGCTTTTTCTCTGGAGCAGGACTTTCTGGTGTGGGGACAGAAGCACATGCTGTTGGTGAGTTACTTATACCAGGTAATCTTTTAGGAAATGTCATGGAGTAGGAGGTACGCCGTCTAGTCCAACATGCCACTTCCCTCTCGTTATACAGCAACTGATCATCCATCAGCAATGTTATGACTTGCTTAGACTTCTCCCGGATATAGTGTCCTGAAAAGACATTAAATGTGCATAGTAAAAGAATCATAAGTTAAGGCTATAATTTTTACTCTAAAGAAAATTAAGGAAAAGTGAAAATGTGAGGAAAGTAAAAAAGTTATAATAAATAAGATATTGTTGACAAATACACTCCTTTTCATATACCTAAGTAAATAAATCTTTAATACATAACAATCCTATCATATACTGATATTACACTTTTCACATTAAATATGCTGGATTTTCCTTTTAAAAGCCAACTGTGCTCTATAATAAATCCAACAATATATAGCATACAAAGAGGAAATGAATTAGATCTAGATGTACTGACCTAGATATATGGCTAAGGATTTAAAGTAATACGCAAAATACAATTCAAATCAGTAAAGTGTAGGAGAAAATAAACCACTATAGAGGTATATGGAATACTACAGTAGGTAGAGAAATACACAGATTGCTATGGTTTGAATGTGTCCCCTCCAAAACTCCAGTATTGCCAATAAGATCGGAGTAAGAGGGGGTCTTTTAAGAAATTATTAGACCATAAGGGCTCCTCGCTCGTAAATGGCATCCAGTCCTTTAGAAAACTGGCTCCAGGGGCTGGCACAGAGGCTCAGGTGGCAGAGTGCCTATCTGCAAGCATGAGGTCCTGAGTCCAATCTAACCTCTCATTACTGCCAAGGAAAGGGAGTGGGGACTTCAGGCAGTTTCTTGTTTGCCTCCTCCCCTCCAAAGGATACAACATCAAAGCATTATCTTGGAAACAGAAAGCAGCCCTCACCAGACAATGAAAGCTGCTGGTGACTTAAGCTTGGACTTTCTAGCCTCCAGAACTGTGAGAAAATAAATTTCTGTGTTTTATCAATTCTTTGGTACAACTGGACTAGGATAGATGGATGGATAGATGGATTGAATAGCAGGCAGGCAGACTATATACTCACAACACTGTTGATACATGTTGCCTTAGATAGGTACAATTAGGGTGGGACAAGAAAAAGAAGGGAAATTGGTTTTTATTTAATAACATCCTATCAAAACAATTTGCTGCAATTCTACTTGACTTTAAACCAGGCAGGTGGTCTGTCTATGCCTGAGTCTATATGAAAAGCAGTACAAACATATCTGTTCAGACCACTTCACAGATATCAAAGTACACTGTAACCTATCAATCATTCAAATATAAGGTACCAGTATTATTGTCAGTGGTCTCCCATGAGAAATGATAAAGGAAATCACTTACCTCTTTCATCTTGGGACCAACTCATACAAATACCTCATGTTTCCCCAAGCCTTCTTCCAGAAGTAAACTGAAAAGTCCCCCAAGATCCACTACTGTATTGACTCTGGGATGTATGTGCAATGAATTAAAGTACCTATGTCTCTAATCACAATTTATTAGCAATGGAAGTACTGAGAAATGGTCAAATTCAGGGCATATTTAGGAGACAGGGGTCGACGACATTCTCTAACTACCAGTCACCTTATTAAGGAATGATAAGAACAATGTCAAAAATCTTTGTTCAAGTTGCCGTCTTTTCCAAGATTATTTTATCTAATCTTACTTCTTAGTCATTTCTTCCTTCTAAACTTCTTATAACCGCTTCAAACCCTATTAATGCTAAACAACATTAATTTCTTTTCTTTAATTTGGTAGAGAGGGTGCCAGGGGTTTGAATTCAGGGCTGTGTGCTTGCTATGCAGGCTCTGTACCACTTGAGCCATGCCTCCCTGCAGCCCTTTTTGCTCTGGTTATTTTGGAGATAGGGTTGCACTCCCCACCCAGGCTTGGATCACAACCTTGTTTATGATTCCCACCATTGCTAGGGTAACAGACATACGCCACAACACCCAGCTTTTTCCTATTGAGACAGAGTCTCACAAACTTTTCTAGGCTGGCCTAGAACAAGATCTTCTCAATCTTATCTTCCTGCCTAGCTTGGGATGACAGGAGAGCAACACCCTTAATTCCTTATGATTACTTTATAGTCCTTAGCCAAAAACAAAACAAAAAACACCAACCATCCCACCATGTTTAAGTTATCACTCGCTGTCGTAAGAAAGAAGTCTGCAATGAATTTTACCCTTTGGGGACAATATATTGGGTACTGTCTTTCCCTTGGAAAAGGGCCATAACTTGGTTTTGGAGGCATGGAAAACATGTCCTGTTCTTGACTTCAGGGGCTCATTTCCTTCTTCTATCCCCTCACTCCCCTACTCCAGCCCCCTGGGGCCTCATTCTGAGCCCTGCCACTCTCTTCAGCAACTTAGAGCTGTGGACAGTTGTTGCTTTTGCCAGGAGATCTTTGCATGGCCTGGTCGCTGACTCATTTGGGTCTCTACTCAAACACCACCTCCTCAGAGAAGACTTCCTTCTGCCCACCAGAGGGTGGCCCCACCCCCCATCACTCTCTATTCTTTTATCTTACTTTGATTTTCACTCTGGCACTTGTCACTCCCTAATTATTTCACATTTATTTGTTTACCTGTTTGTTACTTGTCTCTTCACCTACAATATAAGTTCCATGGAGGCAGAGAAGTCCATTCCAGACACTGATACCAGTATCTACAAGAGTGGATGGCATATTCATATATACTCAATAATTATTTACTAAGTGAGTGAATCAAAAAAGAAAACATATTACCAAATTGTTTCAAATTTTCTCCTTGATACAGTATAAATGGAACTAAACTGAGGACAGAGATTAAAAGCCAATTTACAATTCAGCTGCCTGCGAAAGTTGTTTGGCCTAAAATAATTTCTTGCAATACCCCTAATTAGAAACTAGAAATGCTAGGCTACATTTGAAATATTCTACTTGAAGTCTGTGGGGCTGTTGGGATTGGGGGTAGCTCACTAGTTTTAGGGACAAGCAGTAGAGCAGGTAGAAAGCCAGAAGCTATGTGGAAGACTCCTCCTGGGAACATCAGGCTCCTTTGAGGGAGCAGTCATTAGCACCAGGAAGGTCAGGCCTCAGCATTTTACCAAAAATAGTGAATTTTATCTCCATTCTAAGTTGGAAATAAATACCTCTCCCAGTTCAATTATACAAATCTGTCAATTCTACCTACTATCTTTTATTTTTGGTGGCACTGGGGTTTGAACTCAGGACCTTGTACTTGCTAAGCAGGTGCTCCCAGCCTTTTATGCTTCATTTATTATTCTTTTGGAGGAGTGTGGTACTGGTAATTGAACTCAGCGTTTTGTGCTTATGAGGCAGGTGCTCTATCACTTGAGCCATGCCCCCAGCCCTATGTTTATTATTCTTTCCTGGTAGAGTCTTGTGCTTTTGCCCAGGGTCAGCCTCGGACCAAGATCTTTCTACGTACAGCCTCCCACTTAGCTGGAACCATAGATGTGCACCACCATGCCTGACTTATTAATTGAGATGAGGTTTTGCTAACATTTTGCCTGGCTGGCCTCAAACTGTGATCCTCCCAATCTCTGCTTCCTAAGTAGATGGAATTACAGGCATGAGTCACCATGCTAAGTAATAACTTCTAAATCCATTCTCTCCTCTCCATCTAGATCCTTTAATTCAGATCCTAACCATTTATTGCCTATGGTATTCTAAGTTTTGTAGTTATCTTAGTCTTCCAATCTACCCTCCACAATGCCTCCACCAGGCATGAGTAGGAGGAGTAGGAAGAAGGGGAGAAGTATCTAAAATATCAAGTTATTTCCAAGGTTAAAAAAAAAAAATCTTCAGTCAGGGGATAGGAGCAAAGTTCAGTGGTAGAGTGCTTGCCTAGCATGAGCAAGGTCCTGAGTTCCATCCCCAGAACCAATAAAACAAACAAACAAAATATTTAGTCAAGTTCATGTTTCAAAGTACTACTCTGTTCTAAATACACACCAATAGTAGGCACTGCAAGTCTCAAAAACAAGATAAAAAAGTTTCATGAAGAAGAAATACAAGAAAAATGAAAATGCAGCATGCAGGGCCAAGGCCACACAGCTTCTAGGCTCTCCATCTGGCAGCCAGAGTTCAGCCCCTCAGGTGTTAAGGATCCAGAACTGCTCTCACCCTTTGATGTGAGAGTTCTGTGTTTATGTATGAGAGAAGGCTGAGAAGAAAAGAAAAAAAGGGGGAGGGGAAGGGGTCAGCTAACTGCTTTCTGGGCTATAACTTATTTGTAGTTGTGGATCTAGAAACAGAAAAACACTCATGCAGCCTTAAGATGTGGGGCTAAACTAAGCCACCTTCTTGCTTAGTCCCAGGCTCTGGGATACCCTAATTTTACTGTTGGGCTTGAGCCCCAAGCCATCTTTATAAGACCTATATTGAACATTTGAAGAGAGCAGGGTAGAGGGAACTGAAAAACCAACATGAAGGAAAAAGTGAACATGGGTGGCTGCAGGAAGAACCTCTCACCCAAAATAACTCTGAAACCATCATTCTAAAATACATCTTTTAAAAAATGAAAGACTTACAAATGCCCTATATAGCTATCCTTATCTCAACCAGCAAAAACCCTTGTTCCTTCCTATTATTGCTTATACTCTCTCTACAACAAAATTAGAAATAAGGGCAAAATAGTTTCTGCTGGGTATTGAGGTGGGGGGGAGAGGGAGGGGGCGGAGTGGGTGGTAAGGGAGGGAGTGGGGGCAGGGGGGAGAAATGAACCAAGCCTTGTATGCACATATGAATAATAAAAGAAAAATGGAAAAAAAAATGAAAGACTTAGAAAGACAGCCACTAAAATCAGCAGTCAAGCTGTAAATCCACTCACACCTGTAATCCTAGCTACTCAGGAGGCAGAGATCAGGAGGATTGCGGTTCGAAGCCAGCCCCGGGCAATTTATTCTGCAAGGCCCTATCTCGAAAATACCTAACACAAAAAAGGGCTGGTGGAGTGGCTCAAAGTGCAGGCCCTGAGTTCAAACCCCAGTACCACACACACACACAAAAAAAAAGCAAATCCAACCTCACACCTGTAATCTTAGCTACTTGGGAGGCTAAGAACAGAAGGATCACAGTTCAAGGCCAGTCTGGGCAAAAAGTTACTGAGACCCCATCTCAACCAATAGCTAGGCATGGTGGCATGTGCCTGTCATTCCAAGCTATGCAGCAGACTGAGATTGGGAGGACTGCAGTTCTAGGCCAGTCCAGGGGAAAAAAGTTGGACAGACCCCATCTCAACAGAAAAAAAGTTGAGCGTGGGTGTCACATACCTGTCATCCCAGCAATAGCTGGAAGTATAAAATAGGAGGACCACAGTCCAGGCCAGCCTGGGTGAAAAGCAAGATCCTATCTCCAAGACTCCACCAGAAAGAAATAACTGAAGCACAGGGCTGGAGGCATGGCTCAAGTGGTAGAGAGAACCTGCCTCTCAAGTGTAAAGCTGAGTTCAAACTCCAGTACCACCAAAAAGTAAAAAGGAAATTCACTCCAAATGAAGTAAATGTTTCCATGGGATCTTCTACAGAGTCAGTATTTATAGGATTTAAAATCCTCTAACAAAGATTTTTAAATAAATGATTGAGAAATGAATTCAGGACTCATATCCATAATAAAGAATATGAAATTATGAAACAAAATAGAGATGGGCAGAAATGAAATAAGAACAGATGGATATGAGGAAACAGTTTAAAATCCTAGATGTAAAAACTACAGTTATTAAGACTTAAAAAAAGAAAACAAAAAACATCCTCAACACCCAAGATAAACTCCAGACTCACATAGCTGAAAAGAGAATTAGAGGTTATAGAACAGTACTAAAGAATTCTTCCAAAATGCAGCACAGGATAAGCAACAAGATTAAAAAAATTAATTAAAAATTGTAAGAGATTACAAGGCCCCAATATTCATCTAGAAGTTTCAAAGGAAGATAAAATAATAGAAAAAACAATATTCAAAGAGACAAATACTGAGAATTTTACAGAAAATACATGAATCCTCACATTAAAAGTGATCTTCAGCAAGGTCTGGTGGCAGATACCTGTAAATCCAGGACTCCAAAGGCTGATCCAGAAGGATCAAGAGTTGAGGCCAGGAGTCTTTGCTCCCATTTCCTGTGTAGGGAACAGGAAATGTTTCTCTCCCTCCCCCCACCCTCACAATCTATACTTTATCTTGTTATAAACTAAATCTTTACTAAAATTTTAAAAAGTAAGAGTTCAGGTTAATCTGGACTACTCAGCAAAACCTGTCTCAATAAAACAAAGGCTGAAATATAGCTTAGTGGTAGAGTGCTTGTCTAGCATACATAAGGGCTTGGGTTCACTTCCCAGGACCACAAAAAAGAAGAAAGAAAAGATTTCTAAAGACCAAGCTAGGTAAATAAAAAACAAATATAGGGCTGGAAGTATGGCTCAAGTGGTAGAGTGCCTGCCTAGCAAGCTCAAAGCCCTAAGATCAAACTCCAGTACCACCAATATAAACAAACAAACGAACAAATAAATAAATACATTCCTAGAACACTGTAGAAAAATGGAAGAACTTTAGGATAAAAAGAAAACCTTAAAAGTTATTCCCAATCACTTCTTTGGACCTATGGGAGCACACTTGCCACTCAATCAGCACCATTCAATAAGCACATCAGTCATTTAGTCTGCAAACACTTGATACCTCCCCCATACCAAATAAAAAACTAGAGACCCAAATAAAGTAATCTCAGCCCCCACTCAGCCCAGTGAGGGAGCCAGCAGGCAGATTAATGGCCACAAATAGCAGTATGATAAGGACCAGAGAGGATGTGTGGACAGGTGCTAGCGATAGCAGAGAACAGTGCAGAAGCCTTTCCTGTGAGTACTTGCACAGAGCTCTATTTCAACATGAATACATGTTCTAGGAAACAAAAATAATAAAAGAATCAAGGACTAATACTATTAGCTAATCTTTACCGGTGACTTGCCATGTACGTGACTCACAGACTACCTCTAGTCCTCACTATCACTCAGAGTTAAATATTAAGTTCATTTTACAGAATAGAACAGCAAGGTTTAAGGTGATAAAGTAACTACCAAAAACATAAAGTTAGTAAGTTAGAAAGCAAAGGCTAGCTCTCCAAAACCGACAAAATGTAGACCTCAATTTCTTTGAATGACCTTAGTCTATAATTATAAGCTGTTTTATTTGATAAGAACCTTAAGAGATTAATTCTGTTGACACAGCACTGGAAATGCTAAACTGGTTGCTCTCTCTTTTTGTTTACTGTACTGTCATCCACATGAGTACAACAAACAAAGAGCACCAGGAAGACTAACCAGCTAGGCAAAGGTCATATTTAAGTTAAACTGAACTCACACTTTGCTTCTCACTATCATGATTACTGAACAACTGTATTTGTTGAAAAGGAACAAAAGGCTATCTAAAATACTCAACTATTTTAAATAATAAATATGTTGTTTAAATGCACAATAATATAACTTATAACTTACAACACACTTATGGTGACCCAAAACCTGTAACATATGCTAAAAGAAACTATTTGCTCATCAAAAATATTTGTTATAGGAAATTACATTGCTCACCTAAGCTGTAAGTGAACTTAGAAGCCTCTATTAATCAACCTACCACCAATGAGCACTCCTACATTGCATTTAGTAATCTACAACCACATATCAGGCAGATTCTCTGACTGGAGAATTTTGATGAGTGCTGTCTGGCAGCAGTAGGAAAAAAATTAAGTCTGATCTACTCTGAAAGTGGATTATTCTTCTACAGTTATTAGCCACTGCATCACACAGACTAGGAACTATGTGCCTCATACTAACCCAAGTCCAGTTCCCTTCTGTAAAAGCATCAATACCCTAAAATTTTAGTTTTTGACTTTATAGTCTTGACATGACAAATCAAAATCTAAGGAAATTTTTTAACATTTTAAAATATTTTCTTGGGCTGGAGGTGTGGCTCAAGTGGCAGTGCACTTACCTAGCAAGTTCAAGGCCCTGAGTTCAAGCCTCAGTACCATCAATTTTTTTTAATTTATTATTATTCATATGTTCATACAATGCTTGGGTCATTTCTCCCCCCTGCCCCCACCCCCTCCCTTACCACCCACTCCGCCCCCTCCTTCTCCCCCCCATCCCCTTGATACCTGGCAGAAACTATTTTGCCCTTATCTCTAATTTTGTTGAAGAGAGAGTATAAGCAATAATAGGAAGGAACAAGGGTTTTTGCTAGTTGAGATAAGGATAGCTATACAGGGAATTGACTCGCATTGATTTCCTGTGCAGGTTAATTCTTTTTTATCTAACCTTTTCTCTAGTTCCTGGTCCCCTTCTCCTATTGGCCTCAGTCGAACTTCTTCTTTCTAGATATCTTGGCTCTATATAATTCATTACAGTTACCTGGAAAAGGAAAATCTATCATTCCTTTTCCTCCTACCAATCCAGAGCTCCCTCTTTGTCTAAACCTTTTCAGGAAACAGTATCTGGTGTTTTCTTTTCTTCTATGAGAATCTGAATTCAACTTCCCCCATAGATTTTAATAATTTATAACCAAATGTGAATATAAATAAATGTATTATGTCATCCAGGTTATTTGCTTATATATTTTAATTTATAACTGTTTACAAAAGTTTAAAATATTTAGTTCTTAGTTCAAGATATTAAAAATTTGGTGAGTAAATTAGTGATTGGTATGAGCCCATTCCTGAATTTTAGAGGACACCACAGAGAAGAAGCCTATACATAAATCAGTCATGAATATAAATGTGAGGCTCCTCATTTCAAAAATCACATGACTGATAATAATAGTAGAGAGCTAAAAAGGCAGTTAACAATGCATATTACTTCTGGTAAAATAGCTTAACTTTTATTTTTTTTGCAGTACTAGGGCTTGAACTCAGGGCCTTCACCTTGAGTCACTCCACCAGCCCTTTTTGTGATGGGTATTTTCGAGATAGGGTCTCACCAACTATTTTTCTGAGCTGGCTTTGAACCGCGATCCTCCTGATCTCTGCCTCCTGAGTAGCTAGGATTACAAGTGTGAACTACCGGCACCCAGCAACTTAAGATAACTTTTTAACAACATTGAAATTTTGTCTTTTAAAAATGTCCCCCTTAAAAAAAAAACTTTAATTTAAATATAGATATATATTAAATGGTCTATTTAAAGGAAATTAACTGAAATTTCACAACATCTAATTGAGACTAAGATAACACATGGACCTATAATGTACACTTTTCCTAAAATGTGAATTAGTTTTAAAAGAATGCCATATTTTTATAAATAAATAATTCAATGGTACTAAAAAGCTTTCACATTTCACAGGGTATTTTCCAGACAAATTCAACTAAATTCCTTCTGTAACTTCAGTGAAACCTTGTAAGGGTATTTTTAAGACTCAATTATAGCTGGGCACCAGTGGCTCACGCCTGCAATCAAAGCCACTTAGGAGGCTGAGATTGAGAGGATCATGGTTTGAGGCCAGCCTGGGCAAATAGTTCGAGAGACTTCATCTCCAAAATAATAAGAATAAAATGAACTGGAAGTATCACTCAGATGGTAGAGTACCTGATTTGCAAGAGAAGAGTGAACCCCTAATTTCAAACCCCAGTCTCACAAAAAAAAAAAAAAAGATAATTATAAGAGGCTGTTTAGTACAATAATAAAGTGTGACCAAATGGTATCAGGACATAGAAGTTCTAATTGGGTTCAGCCATTAATTTGCTGTGCTACTTACTTAAATAACTTAATCTCACTGAGTTTTGGCTCTGGAAGAAAGATAATATACACACTGGACCCCCCTTACCCAAGAGGGATATGTTCCAAGACCTCCAGTGGATGCCTGAAATCATAGATAGTACCAAACCCCACATATACTTTTTTTCTATATGCACATCCCTATGACAAAGTTTAATTTATAAAACAGGCACAGTAAGAAAGTAACAGCACTGGCTAACAATAAAATAGAGTAAGTATAACAATATTCTGTAAAAAAAAGTTATTTAAAATGTAAGAATTATTTCTGCAAATTTCCATTTAATATTTTCACAGATGGCCACAAGGAACTGAAAATGGAAAGTGAAACCACATATAAGGGAGAATATGGTAGCCTTCCTTTCTCATAAGATTGCCTTAAGAACCAAATGCTATAATGTATATTGAAAAACTCTTATTAAAATCTAACAATGCTTAAACTGGATACCATATGAAAAAGAATGACTACTACCTCTATCTTCAAAATATATGCCAAAGCTAGTTCTAAATAAATCATGGATACAGCAAAAACTATAAGATGTCTGGAAGAAAACATAGTAGAAAATCTTCCATGGGATAGGTAAGTTTCTTAGACAAGGCCTAAAAGGCACTAGTAATAAAAGAAGAAATAATTTTGCCTTCATCAAAACTGCGGACTTTTTAATTTTTTATTTTTAAGCCCACAAATGGGCCTTATTTGGAGGTTCTAACAAAGGAGTGCAGCTATCCGTATTCCTTCGTCTGAAGAATGGCCTCCTCTGTTGGGGGAAGCTCGTCTCTTCAACCAACATGAAGAGGTGAGGGACGAAGGGGACACCAGCCTACCTAGCCATATCAGCTAAATTAACCAATGGGGTAACAGCAGATGGCAGCCAGATCACCCTCACATCCAAAATTATGAATTTCTGCTTGTCAAAAGACATTAAAAACTGCAAAGACAGTCTACGGATGTGGAGAAAATACCCGTAGTCTATCTACCTGACCAAGGACTCATCCAGAATGTGTACAAAATTCCTACAAATCAATAACAAAAAGACAAAAATAAAGAATATGCAAAACATTTGATAGGCAAATTGCCAAAACTCATAGGAAAAGGTGCTTCTCTGGGGAGAAGGAAGGACTGACTGGAAAGGGGGAACTGTATAGGGTGATTAAATGATCTTCATCTTGATACGGGTTAAGGATTACACTCATCAAAATTCATCAAACTGTACACTTAATATCTGTGTATTTTATAATATGTAAGCTGCATTTTAATAAGTACTATTAGCATTAAAAATATCTTAAAGCAATTTAAGTGAAGACATGGAAAATTTATTAGTCAACTCTGACATTTATCTTTTTATCTTTCTAATAGAAGTTGATTGCTATAAATTTGCTAAAGGTATAAAAATATCAATGAATTAATCACCCATTCATCAAATATGTATGCGTGGTCTTACCCAAAGCACTGTATCAAGTGCTAAGGACATGGTTCTTGCCCTTGAGAAGTTTTGTTTTGTGGGCTCTGCATAGTGGCATATTCTGTAATCACAGCTATTCAGGAAGTGGAAGTAGAAGGATTACAGTCTAGGTGGGCCAGGGCAAAAACACAAGACCTTATTTGAAAAATAAACTAAAGCAAAAAGATCTGGCGACATGGCTTAGGTGGTAGAGTGCTTACCTAGCAAGCAAGAGGCACTGCACTGAGTTCAAACTCCAGAATAGCCATGAAGAGAAGAGGGGAGGGAAAAGGAGGGGAGAGAAGAGGGACAGAGGGAGGGAGAGAGGGGTAAAGGGAGGGAGGGTGGGAGGGAAGGCAGGAGGGAAGGAAGGAAGGAAGGAAGGAAATAACTTTGAAACAGATACACAAAAGAGTAAACAAACTGAAAAATTAACAACTTTTTAGATCCCCAGAGAGGTACAGTAGTCACATGCAAACCACTGACGCCAAAGTGGAAAACTGACAGGTGAATAGGAAGACTCGTGGCTTGCTGGAGCAGAAAGTCACAAGCACAAACCTCTAAGAGAGCAAGAATGGAGGGAAATTAATCATCCAGGAAGGAAACCTGAACTGTAACCTAATGAACTACTGGAGGCTTAGTGTGGACAGATCTGCGGGATAAAAACTCCCAGTCACCAGGGCCCTCTCCAGGAGCTGAACCTGGTTGTCACAGTGAATACTGGAGAAAAATACCTTGGTGCTCCTCGTGGAGGGGGCAGGAGACAGGGATCATCTTCAAACATTCCAGGGCACTCTGTGCTTCTTAACAAGTTCTGCCTCAAATTAACTAAATTACTCAGAGACTAACCTGATGGGATATCATCAGAGTTGAACTTATCTGGGAGAAGGAAAATACCCAACCCCAGTCTACTCTAGCCATCCTGCCCCACTAAGAGGGGAGCCAGTGGGACAGGGTGATAACTGAGAAGCACATGTGAAGTTCACACTCCATAATAGCTCACTAAAAGACTTGGACCTCGTCTTGTAGGCCTACAGAATGCTTGAGAATCTCAGTAGAGACCAGCAAAACTGAAAAGCAAAGACCAGAAAAAGTAAAAAACAAACAGAACAGAGTATTTACAAGTGTGGGACAACTGCATGAGGTATAGCAGGTTGGTAGGAATCGAAGAAGGACAAAGAAAGGAACAGAAGAAATACTTGAAACAGGGCTGGAGGTGTGGCTCAAGCGGTAGAATGCCTGCTTTGTAAGTGAAAAGCCTTGAGTTCAAACTCCCCGTCCCACCAAAAAACTGAAATATTTGAAACAATAACCACTGAGAATTTCCAAAAATTAATGACAGACACTAACCATAGATCAAGGAAGCTCAGAAAGCAGTGAGGAGGATATATGCCAAAGAAGTACCCCAGGCATATCACTTTCAAACTACAGAAAATCAAAGATAAAGAAAAAAATCCTGAAAGAAGCCAGAGGAAAAAAGATTTTACCTATAATGGAACAAAGTTAAGGATTACATTCAACTTCTCCTTAGAAACCATGTAAGCAAGAGGAGAATAGAGTGAAACATTTAAAGTAGAAGGAGAAAAAAACCCATCAACCTAAAAATTCTGTGCCCTGTGAAATTATCCTCCAAGAGTGAAGGAGAAATAGACTATCTCAGACAAAAAAAAAAAAAAAAAATTCAGGGAATTTGTTGCCAGTATACCTGCCTTGCAAGGAATGTTTAAAGAAATTCTTTAGAGAAAAGAAAAAAAAGGTCAGAAACTCAGATCTGCATAAAGGAAGACTATCAGAAACAGAATAAATGAGAACAAAATGAAAACTTTTTTTTCTTATTCCTTGTTAATCTAATAGCAGTTAGTTCAAAATAATGGCAGTGATGTATTTGATTATGTATGCTTATGTGTCTATATGTCTATGTATCAGAAAAATGAGTAAGAGCATAATACAGGGACAGAATGATGAATTAGAGTTATTTTGTAATTATAAGGTAATAGCACTACCTATAAGGTTGTATGTGTGTTAGATGGCTTTCCTTCACTGTAATGAATACTTGAGACAATCTGCTTATAAAGAGAAAAGGTTTATTTTGGCTCACAGTTTTGGAAGTTTCAGCCATAACTGGTTTGTCCCATTGCTCTTGGGATCATGGTGAGAAACTACATCATGGTGGCAGAGCCTGACAAAAATGTTCATTTCATGACTGAGATGTGAAAGAGAGGAAGAGGAAGGTTCCAAGGTTGCTCTATTCCCTTCACGAACAGACCCCCCAGGGACCTAAAGTCCTCCCACTAGGTCCTACCTCCTAAAGATTCTACCACCTCTCAATGTCACCATGGCCTGGGGACTAAGCCGTTAAAACATGGGCCTCTGTGGGGACATTTATCCAAACCACAGCAAGTGTTATTTAATAGTGGATCTGGATTAGATGTAAATGCATATTGCAAACTCTAGGGTAAGCAAAGAAGAAGGGAAAAAAGAAGTATAACTGATATGTGAATAAAGGAGAGAAAATTTGGATCATATAAAATATTCAATTAGAACTACATGTGAAAACATGAGCTTAGCATGCACAAAGCATGAATCCCCTATAGCAACAAACAAACAACCAAAATGACAGAAACAAAAAAAATAGGAACAAATTGATAACAGTAACAAATGTGGTAGCTATTAACTCAACTGTATCAGGAATCAGTTTGAACATCAGTGGTCTAAATGCACCAATTAAAAGACAGAGATGGTTGATGTTGATCAAGAAATAATACTTGACTAGAGTATTAGTCAAATATTCTTGTCTACACAAAATTTACTTTAAATATAAAAATACACAGAGAATTAAAAGCAAATGGAGGACTAGGCATGGTGGTGCATGCCTATCTATAATCCCAGCTACTCAGGAGGTAGAGGTGGGAAAATTGCAATCTGAGGCCCACCTGGGCAAAAGTGTGAGACACTATCTGAAAAGTAAACTAAAGCAACAAAAAGGGCTGAGGGCATGGTTCAAGTGGCAGAGTACTTGCCTAGCAAGCTCAAAGCCCTGGATTCAAAACCCCAATACTACAAAAAAGGTAAATGGAGAAGCCAGGTATAATAATAGTACATACTTGTAATCCCAGCTACTCAGAAGGCTGAGGCAGGAGGACCATGTGTTTGAGGATAGCCTGGCAACAAAGTGATACCCTGTTTCAGCTTAAAAAAAAAAAAAAAAAGGATGGGGAACTGGGCCTGACATGGCTGTTGCTGAAGAAAAACTCATGGGTGTTCTCTTCAGTTTAGAGACCATTTCTTTTGTTGAGCAGAAGCTTTTTAGTTTTATAAAGTCCCATTTACAAGCCTTGTATGCACATATGAATAATAAAAGAAAAATGAAAAAAAAAAAAAAACTATAGGAATCACAGAAATATGGCTCTGAAAGGATCCTGTAAGATATTTTCCAAGAGTCCTCCTGTGTAGGCATCATTTCTATAGGATCATTTACAGTGACTCAGTCTCTCATAAAATCCTGGCTTGTCACATACAAATGTGACCTTTGTGAGCCGCAGCTTTCTCAGCTATGAAAGAAAACACTACTATTTACCTCACAGAGCTATCGTGAAGACTGAATGATAAAGCATGTAAAGGTCCTTTGTAAACAAGAAAGCACTTTACAGATGATCCCTGAACATTCTTTACAAGCAAGTTACTCTTAGAAAACAAAATTTATCTTTGCATTTCAGTAATTCTAAGTGGTTATTCTTTTATATATCAGAGATTTCATAACCACAAATTGTAGAGCAATATATCTATACCCTTATCTAGTAAGCAAAATGATTTTACATTACTACTACACATACCACTAAGCTTACAATGTAAGTTTTTCTCAGACTCTTTTGGAGGAAGAAAATTACCAACTTTGAGACATCCATGAAAAAGTAAATCTCATCTCAAATAAGCAAATATGTAAAATAGTTCCATGACTTTAAATTAAGTGAATTTCCTCATATAACCATATTAGATATGTATGTACCATATTATTTATATATGTATTAAAATATCAGATGTAATCAATAAAAAAAAAAAAATAAAGTCCCATTTATCTATGCTAAAAAAAAAAAAAAAAAAAAAAAAAAAAAAAGAACTCATACCTCAGGGTAAGAAAATGGATATAGAAAGACATACCATGTTAATACTAATAGAAAGAAAGCAGGAGTAGCTACATTAATTTCAGAAACAGCAGGCTCCAGACCAAGGAAAGTTATTAGGAATAAATGATAACTTAATGATACATAATGATAAAGGCGGCAAGTCTCCAAGAAGACGTAACAATCCTTAATGTGTATGCACCTAGTGCATCAAAATCCACATGGCAAAAACTGACAGAACTGAGACTTCAACACCCCTCCATAAAAGATGGACAGACCCAACAAGCAGAAAATGACTAAGGATGTAGTTGAACTCAACAACATCATTAGTCTCCTAGACAATAAACATTTACAGACATCCAACAGCACATTACACATTCTTCTCAGTTCACATGGAACATTCATCATGATAGACCACATTCTGAGTCATAAACACACTTGAATAAATTTAGTATACAAAATCATATAATGTCTACTTCCAGACCACGATGGCATTAAATTAGAACTCAGTAGCAGAAAGATAGCTAGAAAATCCTAAAACATCTGGATTAAACAACACACTTCTAAATAATGTATGAGTTAAAGAAATCTTAGAAAAATTTAAAAATACTTTGAACTAAGTGAAAATGCAAACATGACTCATCAAACTTTGCAGGAGATAGCAAAAGCAGTACTTAGAAGAAAATTTCAATACCAAATACATAAAATAAAAAAGACAGAAATTCTAAAGTCAATCACCTAAGTTTCAACCTTAGGTGAAACTAGAAAAAGAACAAATTAAAACCAAAGTAAGCAGAAGAGAAGAAATAACAGAAATGGAGCAGAAATCAATGAAACTGAAAACAGGAAATCAATAGAGAAAACCAACGAAACTGAAAGTTAGTTCTTTAAAAAAAAAAAAAAATCAAGAAAACCAGTAAGCCAGGCTAAGAAATAAAGAGAGGACATACATTGCTAATGACAGAAATGAAAGGGAGGATGAATAATTAAGGAATAATGTAAACAATACTATGTCCACAAATCTGACAATCTAGACGACATGGATCAATTACTTGAAAAATACAATCTGCCAAAACTCACACAAGAAGAAATGAAATAAATAATCTGAATAGGTCTATTCCTATTAAAGAAATTAACTCAATAATTAATAACCTTATAAAACAGAAAGCACCAGGCCAAGATGGATTTATTGGTGAATGCTACCAAACATTTAAGGAAGAAATTATGACAATTAGCTGTAATCTCTTTCAGAAAATACAAGCAGAGAGAATACTTTCTAACTCATGAGGGCAACATCACTCTAACAACAAAAACATTACAATAAAACTACAGACCAGTCTCTCATGAACATAGATAGAAAAAATAATAAAGTATTAGCAAATCAAATCCAACAATGTATAAGAAGAATTATACACTACAACCAAGTAGGATTTATCCCAGATATGCACAACTGGTTAAAAATTTTTTAATTAATGAGCTCTCAAGTGGTAGAACAACTGCCTAACAAGCACAAGGCCTTGAGTTTATACCCAGGAATATCACACACACACACAAAAATAAATGTAATCCATCACATCAAGAGATGAAAGAAATCACATGACAATACCAGTAGATACAGATGGTGTAATTGTCTATACAAAAAAAAAAAAAAACCACCAAAAACCATCGAAGAATCAACAATGACAAGAACAATAAGAACTCCTAGAGCTAATAGGTGACTAAAGCAGGATTGCAGGATATAAAGTTTTAATAACAAAAAAGTCAATCTTTATGACAGCAATGAATAAGTGGGTTGAAATTAAATAGCACTGATGTTAATATCCCCCAAAACGAAACATATACATAAATACTACAAAATATGTACAAGATCTATCTGAGAAAAACTACAAAACTCTGATGAGAAAGTAGAGGACAGATATCAGCAAGATGGCAGAACAGAATTTTCCAATGCTATTATCTTGTAGAAACATCAATTCAAACAATCATACACACATAAGAGCTAAGGACATCAGGCAACAGATTATAGCAACTGGGTGCAGCACAGAAGTGATGACAAATTGAATTGAATAGGAAGGACAGTTTTACCCTCATCACCTCTCCCCTAACCCCAGGCAACACACTGTGGAAAGGTATAGCACCCCCTCCACACACACACTATACATACACACAGAAATGTGGAAGAATGGAAACTGAGCCTTGAACTCCAAAACCTGGCCCATCCCAGTAAAACTCAGCACCGGGAAGGTTTTCATTGCCCTAGAATCCAGGCCAATGTCTGAGGACTGAGCCTCCAAGCTCACCCTGATGCCAGATAAGATGCCACAGCCCCAAGATCCAGGCTTCCCTATTGCTGGGTCAATCACAGTGCTCCCAGACTCTGAATCAGATCCAATGACAGGAAAGCTCCAGTGCCCCAGATTTTGGACCTGCTCCAGCACCAGGCCCACCACAAAATCAGGCTCTAGGCCTATCCCAGAGACAAACCAGAGTCCACAAACCCTATTCAGGCTGGTGCTCTATGGATCCAACCTCCAAAACCAGCCCCTACAGATATAAGATCCAGGCCCACAGAGCACCAAGGCAGCCCCTAATGCCCCAGACTTCAGACCTGCCCCATTGCCAGGTCAGCACGCACCCTACCCTCAAATACCAGGGGGGCAATCACCAAGACAGGCTCTAGGCTTGTCCATTGCCAGGCCAATCCTCAAAGCCCCACCCTCCAGGCTGGCTCCTGCTTTAGCAGACCCAGATCCAGGTCTGTTACAAAAGACTCTAGTGCTGGTCTAGACTAGCACTAGACCACCCCTAAACCCAGGTTATAGGACCTAGGTATGCCTAGGTCCCAGTCTGGTCCCCAAAGCCCCAGACCGAAGCTAGTCTTTGAGGACCTAGCCTGGAGGCCAGCACCTGCATACCTAGCCTGCAGGCCAGCAACAGGTTCCAGCCTTGGTCTCTATAGCCCCAGACTCCACTCTACTCCTAGTGGCTCAAAGGACCAGGCCAATGCCTGCAATCCTACGTTCTAGACCAGAACCATAAACCTAGGTTCTAAGCTGACTCCAGTACTAGGATGGCCCAAAGCTCCAGGTCACTCCCTATGGCCCCAGGCTCCAAAGACCCAGAGTCTAGGCCCAACCCAGTAGATCCCAGTGCTAGGCTGGATACTGTGGACTAAGGCTCTAGGCCAGCCCCCATGGACCCAGACCCACTCCCCATGGAATAAGACTAAGCCTGTTGGCTCACCTTCCCTAAGCCCAAGACTCAGGCTGTAGGCCCATCCCAATGAACTCAGGTGCCACGTCCATCCCAGTGCCTAGCCCAGCCTTACAAACCCTATCAACAGATCCACTCCAGTGGATCCAGGTTTCAGGCCCAATCCTGAGGACGTGGGTGCCAGGTATCACCAGCTGAGGACTCCAGCAGCAAACCTATCCTCAAGAACACCAAATGGCCTGCCCAGAATTCAGGATGGTTGACAGGTGAAAAGCTTCCCCAAACAAAACCAGTCTAAAAAGATTGAACTAAGTCCCTACTTTTTCAAATATGAAGATCAACATAAGGTAACAACATAAAAAACCCAAGAAGAGCCAGCCTCAGTGGCTCAAACCTATATTCCTAGCTAATTAGAAGGCAGAGATCTGGAGAATTGAAGCTTGAGGCCAGCCTAGGCAAAAAGTTTGTGAGACTCCATCTCAACCAATGGCACATAGCATGGCATGTGTCTATGCTATGTGGGGAAGCACAAATAAGAGGAACGCAGTACCAGGCCATCCTGGGCACAAGCAAAACCTGTTCCAAAAATAACCAATACAAAAAGGGCTGGCAGAATGGCTCAACTGATAAGAGTGCCTGTTTAGTAAGTTCAAGACCCTGAGTTCAACCCCCAGTAACACACACACACACACACACACACACACACACAAAAGAAAAGAAAAAGGAGATATAACACCATCAAATAAATCAAAGAAGAACTAAATAAATGGAGAGATTAATATTCATGCAGAGAAAGACATAATAAAGTCAAGATGTCTTCCCAACCTGATCCATAGATTCAATGTATTCTCAGTCAAAATTCCATCAAATTATTTTGTGGACATCAACAAATTGATTCTAAAGCTTACATGGAGAGGCAAAAGACCAAAATAACTAAAACACTATTGAAAATGGAAAAGAATAAAGTTGGATACTGACATTACCCAACTTCAAGACATACTATAAAGCTACAGTAGTCAAGGCAGTGTGGTTTTGGTGAAATAATAGACAACTCCATGGATCAGAAGAGAGAGCCCAGAAATAAATTCACATTAATAGAGCCAACTGATCGTTGTCAGGAACAAAGGCAATTACACTGGAAAAAAGACACACTTTTCAACAAGTGGTGCTAGAAAACTGCAAACATGCAAAAAACAGATCTTACAACACTCACAAAAATTAACTAAAAATTGACCATCGACCTAAATAGAAAATGAAAAGCCTAGAAAATTCCTAGCAGATAAGTGGAGAAAATAAATATAACCTTGGGTTTGGCAATGGTTTTTCACCTGTAACACCAAAAACAGGATCCATTTAAAAGGACTGACAAGCAGGACTTCATTAAAATTAGAATTCCTGCTCCATGAAGACATTGTCAAGAGAATAAAAAGATAAGCCACACAGTGAGAGGAAATATTTGCAAAAGGTATATGAAATAAAGGATTGTTATCCAAAATATACACAGAACTGTTAAATAGAAGATAAAAAAAAAAAAAATAGAAGATGCAACCTGATTTTAAAAGGGCCTTAGCTGGGCATGGTGGGTCCCACCTATACTCCTAACTATTCAGGAGATAAAGATCGGGAGGATAGCAGCTTAAGAACAGCTGAGGCAAAAAGTTCATGAGAACCAACCTCAAACAGTAAGCTGTGTGTGGTGGGGTGTACCTGTGATCCCAGCTACTCTGATAAGTACATACAGAAGTATTGTGATCCAGACTGGCCCTGGCAAAAAAAAATGCAATTTAATTATCTGAATTAAAGCAAAAAGAACTGGGTACATGGTTTAAGTAGTACAGCACTGGCTTAGCAAGCACAGGGCACTGAGTTCAAACCTCAGTACCAAACACACACACACACACACACACACACACACACACACAAAAATGAGCCTAAGACCTTAACAGATACTCTACCAAAGAAGATATATAGATGACAGATAAGTATACAAAAGGATGCCCATATCATCTTCAATCAGGCAAATGCAAATTAAAACAATTTGCTACCATATATCTTTCAGTGTGACCAAAATCCAGCTGGGGTGTGGCTCATTTGGTAGAGCACTTGCCTCGCAAAAACACAAGGCCCCAAGTTCAAACCCCAGTACTGCCAAAAAAAAAAAGACTGCAATAAATACTTGAAGAAATGTTCAACATCCCTGGCCATAAAGGAAATTAAAAAATGACATTGAGATTTCATCTCACCCCAGTCAGAATGGCGATCATGAACACAAACAATAGCTGGCAGAGTGGCTCAAGGGGTAAGAGCACCTGTCTAGCAAGCATGAGTCCAAACTCCAGTGCCGCAAGAAAAAAAAAGAACACAAACAACAATAAGTACTGGTGAGAATGTGAGGGGGAAGGAACCATTATACACCTCTAACTTGAGCCAGTGACACCATTCCTGGGCATGTATCTGAAGGAAGGGAAATCAGGATACCATAGACACCTGCACACCCATGTTTACTGAAGCACTATTCACAATAGCCAAGCTATGGAATCAGACTAGGTGAATCAGATAAATGGGTAACTGATATAGAAAATATGGAATATATAAACAATGCAGTATTAATCAGCCAAAAAGAATGAAAATATGTCATTTGCAGGAAAATGGATGGAACTGGAGAGCATGTTAAGCAAAATAAGCCAGACTTAAAGACAAGTACACAGCATGTTTTCTCTCACATGTGGAAACTAGACATACACACACACACATACGTACATATACACCATAAATATAAATGTGGGACTCTTTGGGGGGGTGAGTGGGAGGGGAAAGGGAAAGAGAATCCTGGGGGTGGATAATTCAGAACATTGTGTGTATGTATGAAAATGGCATAATAAAACCCAGTAAAATCTGTTTAAAATACAGGGAAGCGGGAGGGGTAAAGAAAGAGCAATAGAGGGGTTAATCTGATCAAAGTATAATATATGCATGTATGGAAATTCCATGGTGAAACCCTTTGTACACTAATAAAAAAATTAATTAGAAAAATAAAATAGGAAGACCCAGCTAGTGAAGATGAGTTAGCCTAAGGGGGAAATAAAGGCCAATATCCAGAACATTAACATTGCCTAATGCTGGTGAGGATGTGGAACAACAGGGACTCTCCATTGCAAAATGATTCAGCCACTCTGGAAAAAAAAAAGTTTAGCAGTTTCCTATAATATTAAACACACTCTTTACCATGTAATATAGCAACCACACTCCTTAGCATTTACCCAAAGGAGTTGAAAACTTAGACAATAATAGCAGCTTTATTAATAACTAACAAAAAACTTAGAAGCAACCAAGATGTCCTGCAGTAGGTGAATGAATAAACTCTGGTCCATCCAGACAACAGAGAATTATGTAGCAGTAGAAAGAAATGCAATATAAAGCTACAGAGAGACCCAGAGGAACTTTAAATGTGTATCACCATATGAAAGAAGCCAATCTGAAAAGGATACATATCTATGAATTCAATTCTGTGACTTTCTGGAAAAGTCAAAATATGGAAACAAGTGGTTGCCAGGTGTTGAGAGGAGGGAAGAATGAATAGGCTGGGTGCAGAAGATTTCTTAGGACAGTGAAATTACTCTGTATGCAGCTATAATGGTGGATACATATCATTACATATCTGTCAGACTGCAGCATGTACAACACCAAGAGTGAACCTTAATGTAAACTATAGACTTTGGGTAAAAATGAGACATTGCTATATGTTCATCAGCTGTCACAAATGTACCACTCTGATGGGGAATGTTAACAGGAGAAAAGGCTATCATGTGTGAGGGCAGGGGACTTATGAAAACTCTGTATACTCCTCTCCATTTTGCTGTGAATCTAAAATACTTCATTTAAAAAATAAACAGTTGGACTAGTGGAGTGTCTCAGGTGGTAGAGCAGCTGCCTAGCAAGCATGAGGCCCCAAGTTCAAACTCCAGGACCGCCAAAAAATAAAATAAAATAAAATAAACAAACAGTATAAACTTCTCAGTTTCTGTCCCAGATTAGTGAACAGCACTAGTGTAGTTTTCAGGCTCTTCCATCTTCCTGTATGTAACTGGTTAAATGTTTGGTCAAGTCTGGAAACATGACACATGTTCTGAAAAAGCAAACAGAATGATTAGGATAACATCATTCTTTCAACAATATAGTCATCCCATGGTTTCCAAGGGGGATTGGCTTCAGGACCCCTGCAGATAAGCAAAATCTGAGGATACTCAAATCTCCTTATATAAAATGTGTCATATTTGCAAAAAACTGTGTACAATCTCTGTTCACTTTTTAAATTAATTTTATTTTGAAGACAGGTTTTTACTGTGCAGCCCAGGCTAACCTCAAACTCAAAATCCTCCTGTTTTAACCTCCTGAGTAGTTGGGATCACAGATGCATGCCACTGTGCCTTGCTTCTCCCATTTGCTTTCAATCATCTCTAGATTGCTTATAATACCTAGTATAATGAAGTGCCAGGTAAATAGTTATCATGCTGTATGGGTTGGGGAACAATAAGAAAAAAAAAGTCTATGTATTCAGTACAGGCAAGAATATTTTCTTTCCACAGTTGAATCAGCAGATGCAGACCTGTAACTATGACAACCAGTGGTATATTATTGTTAAGAACATGGATTCTGCCAAGTGCCAGTGGCTCACATCTGTAATCCTCTGTAATTGGGACGCTGAGATCAGGAAGATTGCTGTTCCAGTCCAACCAGAGCTAAAAAGTTCTCGAGACCCCATCTCAACAGAAAAAGACTGGGTGTGGTAGCACATGCCTGTCATCCAATTACAGCAGGAAGCATAAAAGAGGAGGATCACAGTCCAGGTCAATCTGAGCGAAAAAGGGAGACCCTATTTCCAAAATAACCAGAGAAGAAAGGAGTGAAGTAGTAGAGTGCCTGCCAAGCAAGAATGAAGCCATGAGTTTAAACCCCAATACAGCCAAAAGAAAACAAAACATGGACTCTAGGCGTGGTGGCTCATGCCTACAATCCCAGTAATCAAGAGGCTAAGGTGGGAGTTAAGGACAGCCTGAGGAACACAGTGAGATCCTGTCTCAAAAAAAAAAAAAAATCTGAAGCCCAAATCCTTAGATTGCAATCTTAGTTCTGCCACTAACTAGCTGTGTGAACAAGTTACTCAACTTGTTTGCACCTTGGTTTCCTCACCAGTAAAATGGGGCCAACATTACCTACCTCAAAGAGCTATTGTGAAGAGTAAACAAATCCCTGTCATATAATTAAATTCTGTAACATGTTCACTAATAAAGGAGTCCAAAAAATGGAAAATACAGAATAAATTTATTTTTAAATAGTATGTTAATTACATTTTTAATAATATGCTCAATATATTTTTCTATAGTTGAGACACTATTTCAGGTCAATAGCAACAACAAAAACATAATACCATCAAGCATTTTTAAAGGTTATGTACATTCTTTTGGAGCACTGGGGTTTGCACTCAGGGCCTCAGACTTGCTAGGCAGGCACTCTACCACTTGAGTCACACCTCCAGCACTACCATTATGCATTTTTCAAAACCCATAGAATTGTATGCCACAAGAAAAATTACAATACCAAATATAAACTTTAGTTAACAATAATGACATTGGCTCTCCAATTTTAATTAATGTACCACACTAATGCAAGATGTTAATAACAGGAACCACATACCTTCTGTACCTTCTGCATAATTTTTCTGGAAACCTAAAACTGCCCTTAAAAAAGACCTACTTTAAAAATGTACTTACCACAGAGATTGCACTAAATGCTATCGTCTTCTCATGATTTATAAGACTATTGACTTTAAACACCAGCTGTAATTTTGTATTAGATGAAAAGTGCTGATTCTTCTGCCATTGTAGAGTATCTGGCACTACTGAATCATGTTAGTATTCTAGAATTAGTCAGTATTTTAGAATTATTTTACCACCTAAATTTCCATATTCAAGTGACTATTTCTATCTATTCTTTGAAGATAGCATAGTCTTTAGACCTTTATTTATGACTAAATTCCAATCTAACCATAATTATGAATTACAGTGACATTATTATGCCAAGTTGACATGCCCATTTTATTCACTTTACTCACTTTCTGAGGTATCATTTTATCAATAACCTTAGCATGTTAAACATCCTTTTGAGAGCAAATGTATTACCCTGGCATAGTGGTATCTGTCTGTAATACTAGCTACTCAGGAGGCAGAAGCAGGCAAATGAGTTCCAGGAAAGCCTGGGAAAAGTTAGCAAGACCCTATCTCAAAACCAAAATAAAGGGCTGGGTGTGGTGCAGCAACACCACCAACTACTTGAGAAGTGGAGATAGGAGGATCATAGTTTGAGGCCGGCCCAGGCAAAAAGTTAGCAAGACTCTATCTCAAAAACAAGCTGGTGTGGTGGTGCACGGCTGTGGTTCCAGATACTTTGGAGGCAGAGGTAGGAGGATCAAGGTCCAAAGTCAGGCTAGACAAAAGCAAGACCCAGGACAGGGCACAAAGTACATTATATGCATAGGGTATGGAGATATTACAATGAAACGTCTTTGTACAATTAATATATGCTAAAAGATAAAATGGCAAAATTATTTTTTTTAAAAAGTACAATACCCTATCTGAAAAACAAAATAAAAGCAAAAAAAAAAAAAGGATTGGGGGCAAGGTTCAAGTGGTAGAGCATTTGCTAAGCGTGAGGCCCTGGTTTCCATCCCCAGTAATATCAAAGAATATTTTTTAAGGTGGAGGTCATAGTTCATGAGCAAGCGCAAGGCTCTGGGTTTAATCCTCAGAACCACAAAACAACAACAACAAAAAACCAAGTATGTTCTTCAAGGCACTGAAAAGTTAACAAAGAGGATTCAATTAGAACCTCTAACCCCCATTCCTGGTTTCAAATGACCCACCCTCAACTCCTAATCTTTTTTTTTGGGGGGGCAGGGTTCTTGCACTTGCTAGGCAGGCACACTCTACCACTGGAGCCACGCCACCAGACTAAATAAATGTCTATCTTCACTGGCAACTGTATAAACTTAATTGTTACCTTGGTCTTTTCCAGCTTCATCTATATGTTGAAAATCTTTTAGCATTTGAAGGTTACAGAAGCCCTCTCTGCAATGCTGAATAACTTTCTTTGATCCATTCTTGATGAGATAATCCATTAGGGTAAGGGATTTATACACATGGCGCCAGTTCTTCCCATGGTCACTGAGTCTCTGCCATAGCATATTCATAATCTCTGAGAGTGATACCATGTTGAAAGTCAAGTCACTGATAACTAGCATCAGAGAACTAGAGGGACCCCAAGGGTCATTAGAAGTTGCTTCCCTGACTTTTATTTCAGCATCTGAGTAATTTTTCACAAAGTTTTTTACTTGCCTCCTGAATGCCATACGTAGAGCAAGTTTAAAGTGAAATGCAGGCTGAGAGAAATGGAAAGGAATGACTGGTTTATAAAACTCTTGACAGGCAATTGGTCCCCAGTTCTGTAGCTCCCAAATAAAATGATTAATCTGTGTTGATAAAGTATCGATTTCCTGCAAGTAAAGTACAAAACAATGTGTAAATTGCAGAAGACCAAGGCAGACTGAAAAATCCAGGTTTAGTTTCTTTTTTCTTTTTTGGCAGTACTGGGACTTGAACTCAGGGCCTCCACCTTGAGCCACTCCACCAGCCCTTTTTTGTGAAGGGTCTGAGATAGGGTCTCACAGACTATTTGCCAGGGCTGGCTTCAAACCGTGATCCTCCTGATCTCTCCCTCCTGAGTAGCTAGGATTACAGGTGTGAGCCACTGGCACCCGGCTTAGTTTCTAAATCCGCCTCTCACATCAGCCAGATGTGAGGATGGAGGATACCACATAAATGTTCCTAGGATAAGTACAGTAAAAGCTCTCATAAGAGATTGGCCCATATTATTTGAAGAAATATAGGTGGTCTTTCTAGTCCTAAAAGTTCTTGCAGAAAATACCATCAACCTCTTTGGCCAGAAAAACAATGATTATAAAGTATTATGTGGATAGTAGACAAATTTGCATTTTCAAGGGCATTTGCACTCTGATATCTGTTGTTTAACATATGCTGACATGTATAAAAATATTGTGTCCTGAAAGCAATTAAAATGGTGATGAAAACTGAGTTTTATAATCTCCTAGTGACCTTATGACTACATTCTTTTTAGAATTACAAGTCATTACAATACAATCTAAATAAGATCTGCTTTCTTGTTATTCTAGAGGGTCAACACGTAAGACAAATACTTTGATCCTAGAGGACTCCACAGCTAACTCCTGGTACCCTAAAATCAGTATTTTAGTGTAGATAAGTCTAGTAAACTAGAAGAAAAGGTTAAATTACTTTCTTTCCTTGCCTTTAGAAAAAGAAGTATGCATTAGGATTAAACAGTGTCAATGTGAGAGTCAAATAGTCTCAGGATTTCCCTAAAATCGGGAGTGATCAGCACTGACAGCACTGACAGACCTCAAAACAAGTACATACAAAGAGAAGCCCATTAAGATTGATAGAAAAATACATTAAAACTTGAAAGAGGTAGGCAACCCTAAGACTTTACATGCTTGTGAATTACCAACTCACAATTTACATGAAACATTTTCCTCTCCTCGTTTTCACTATTCTGCATTAGGTGAATCAGTTAGTTTACAATTTCTCTAGTGATTCACCGCTGACAACTACCAAGGCAGTGTGCCAAACTGATTTCAAGCCCTGACGAGCATCCAGACCCAACCAAGCCTAGATGAACTATAATCAGATTTTACTAGAGAAACTGCACACATACAAAAGAAAAAATGATAAAATCCATAACGAATGTTTGCTATTTTTCATTTTAATTCCCTTCCTTGACCTTCTCAGCTACTAGCTCAGGCCTGATTAATTTGTGTACTGAAGGAATACATAAATTTTCAGATGCATCCTAAATGAGGTATAGTTTCTTTTTTAAGTAAGAGATAATTAACCTTTTTTTGTAAAAACACAATACACCCTCAAATAAGCAAAACAGAAAATGTATCCATTTAATTAAGATTTCTCAGAAGAGACTACCTGAGAATTCTCAGGAAGAAAAGGTGTGTTTTCACAATTTTCTGATTTTCTCGTTTGTGCTTCATGTACAAGCATTTTTACCTGACTCCTGCAGCAAAACCTGATTTATAATGTTTCAATAGCTATTAAAATTTTCAATTTCTACTCTACTTTTTTTCCTCTCTACTAAACTCACTCAATGCAGAGATGCACTATGACATTGGCTTAGAGCAACAAATATTGATCTCTTTCTTCACAAGTATATTTTTAAAAACCTTGTTAGAATAACTTGCTGCAATTGAACAACAGTAGTTAAAACCATTTTTGTAGTTACCTAGCTATATTTTGAAGAGACAATCCTAATTTTTAGATGTTTCCTCTATTTTCTAACCTGCATTCTTACATTTTTGAAGTGTTTTCTTAAATTATATGCACAGATAAATATCAAAATAATAGCCTTCTACTTCAAAATAGTTTAAAATGGATGTGCTTGGCACTATACCAAAATTAAATACACTCCCAACCATTAAAAAAGCCACAACAGCTGGTGGAATGGCTCAAGTGGTACAGCACCTGCCAAGCAAGCATGAGGCCTTGAGTTCAACTCCAATAACACCAAAAAAAAAAAAAAAGCCACAAGGAAAATTCTGGATAAGTAAATTAGTATCACTTATTAATGTACAGTAACGTGAATTTTACTTTGTGATATAAACAGAATATATAAGCTATTATTCTACCATTGATATCTTTTCAAACTAACAAGGAATTCAACTGGTGTTAGCTGTAAATTATATCAGTTTATTATGTTTTAGAAACCCAACTGTAGACAAATGCTCAGTTTACTCATACCATCAAATAACCTTGAGATTGTAATTAAAGTCACATGCAGCATAACGAATGTTTCAGTCAATAATGGACTGCATATCCCACAAGATTGTATTACCTAGTGACATCATATATTAGTTTGTATAAGTACACTCTCTAATATTTGTGCAATGTCAAAATTACCAAATGGTGCAATTCTCAGAATGCATCCCTGTCATTAAGTATGACATGAAATATAGTGATACATCTGAGACAAAATTAGTGGCAAGAAGGTAAATTTCTACAGTTGAATCTTAGTTGTCTGGCTACCCATATCACTATAATATTGAGAAATAGAGGGAAGAAGTATTTCATGTCACAAATCTGTCATCTCCTCTGAGAAACATTCACTGACCTCACTACCTACTTAGGTCACATCATCTCACTCAGAACCAGGTTAATTTCCTTAGTGGACTGCTACTTATCTATTTGTTATTTGCTCATTGCTTTTCCTCACCACTAGACTAGAAGCCACTTGAGGACAGGGACTATCTTACACTGTAATCCAGTGCCTAATGGTACCTAGCAATGGCAGGTACACAAGAAACATGTAATGAGTGAATGACCAAATGACTGAATTATTCCACTTTGAGATAAACCTGCAGTGATTCTACAGCTTTAAACTGTAAGCATGACATTTTAAAAGTAAAATCTAGCTCTTGAATTGTCAAAATTCTAGAATTTGAGCAAATATTTTCAAATCAATCAACAAACACTTCTTAAGAACCTACCATTTATACAGCTTTGTGGAGAAATGTAAAATATGATCTCTACATTCAAAAAACTTCCTGTTTGATTAAGGATCTCTCTCTCTCTCTTGCATAATTCTAAAGCAAACAAATGAGGTGGAAGAGGTCTCTTAGTTTTCTTTTCAGATCTGCCCACTTCCACAACACTGTTTCCTTCTTCCCTACTTCACCTGAATCATAAGAGGAAAGCATTTACCAGGTGATATTAGATTACTGGCTTGTAATCTTTTATACAAACCCTCTGAGATCAGGTAAGTTGTGGACTTCGTGTGTGTGTGTGTGTGTGAATATAGGTAGTACCAATACCATACCTTGGTACCATACTCACTACCCACAGTAAACAGTGGGGTTGTTTTGAACAATGAGACTCAACATATCTGCAACAAAAACATGTACTATTTGGAGGAATAAATGGCCTCACTTCAGATTTTACTACCAAGTAAGTTAGAGGGGAAAATTGGTTTTCAAAACTTTTCAGATTTCACAATTGAGAACAAGGGATTTAGGAAGTGAATGAACTATCCAAAGACTTAAGACAATAATGAAATAACACCTAAGAGGCTTGAGTCCCCACAGGGCATCTCTGGAGAGATGCACTGAAAGTAGTGCTATAAGAGAGCAGCTCTTGTTTGTATAGGTTCTGCCTACAGACTTGAGTTTGACTCTGAAGGAAATGAGCTCTGGCCAAGATTGTTAAGGGAGAACAATTACACACAATACCTTGGCATTAGGAGATGTAACTGGAATCTCTATTTTGTGGTGCTGGGAATTAAACCCAGGGCCTCAAGCATGCTAGGCAAGCACTCTACCACTGAGCTATGCCCTTCAGCCAATTTTCTTTAATATGAGCATTTACAATAGTTCACGTTTTGCTTATGTTTGTAAATCAAACAAGACTGAGGTCACTTAAGCTTAACTTTTTTTCTGCTCAGAGATTCAAGTATCGTATCCATTTTGATTTAGTTTTTTTTTTTTTTATTTGTGATTTAGCTTTTGGTTTTTTGGTGGTTCTGGGAATTGAACTTGGGGCCTCTCATATGCTAGGACAGCACTCTACAACTGAGACACAGCCCTAGCCCCATTTTAATTTACTTTGACAGAGCTAGTTTTATTCCTTAGAGATGTTACTGGTTTGGAAGAAAGACTACTACAGGAGGCGAAGAAACCTTTTTGAGCCCATCCCTGTGCTCCTTACTTCATTCAACCAGTAAGTTTCCAAAGCTAACCCTGAGGCAGTCTCACCACCAAAGGGAGGAACGGCCCCCACCCCTTGGAGAAAATGGCTACACCTGGTTTTCGCATTTCTCAGCTCTCTAATTAGGCTTCAAAGGCACGTGGTTGAGGTCCTGCTCTGCATTTCCTAATTAAGGTTTAATACCTTCTCTGAGCCCCGTCCCCTCATCTGCTGCGTAAAGAATCATCACGAGATAGGGCTGTGGAAAGGAGGAAAGGACGTGTCTCGGGGAGAATTCTGAAAAATGGCAGGTAAAGGCTAAGAGGGACCCAACGTGACCACTGTGTACCAGGAGATCCAGGTGATGGGCACTGGGTCACACGGAGAAGCAGACGGGCCACCGCCCTAAAATGGAACAATCTCCTACAAGGGGACACCTGGGCCAGGGGAAGCTTCTAGAAGGAGGGAGGGGCACGGTGGCGTCATGCAGAGCGGCCTCGCAGCCCTCCCGCTTGCCTGCCCCTTCTGGTGCGGGCACAGAGGGGAAGGCAGCATGGCAGCCAGCCTCCCTCCACCCCGCTTCCAAACCAGAGGCCATTACCTGAGGAAAACCTCCAGCAGCCTCTTCCCGCCCAAATTCAAACCCAATGGTTGGGAATTCAGCCTCCTCAAACCAGGCCCAAGAGCCCACGCCCGGCCCCCACTTCCGCTTCCCTATTTCCGCTTCCTCACTTCCGGCCCCCTGCCGCCCTCGAGTCCTCTAGCACCATGAAGGTAGGGAGGTTGAGTGAACTCGAGCCCTTGGGCTTGCTATGCAGGCGCTCCATCACTTGAGCCACGCCCCAGCCCTCTTTTACTTTTGTTATTTTGGGGATAGGGTCTCGAGGTTTGGCCTCATTGGCCTGGAGCAGGATCCCCTATGCTTCCCGCTAGCTGGGATGACAGACAGGTGCCACCACACCCAGTTATTGGTTGAGATGGGGTGTTAATAACTTCTTACCTGGGCTGTCCTCAAATCCTGATCCTCCCCATCTCTGCCTCCTGCATAGCTGGAATTACAGTCATGAGCTATTGTGCCGGGCAGGATAACACATAGTTTAGACACGAAGAGCAGTATGTCTGTAAGGGACGATGATGGGATACCTCCAAAGACAGACAGTTTCAGGTACCACTGAGGGGTAGTCTTTGATGCATTTAACTGATCTTCATTGAGCACCCACTTTATGCCAGGCAATAAGGGCTCAGAGATAACATGCAGCCCTGTGTTGGATGGGTTTACAGGCTAATGGAGGCGACAGGCACCATCACAGAAGATTGTGACAAGATATGTATAGCATAATAAGAGAGAACATCTAATTCTGCCAAGAAGTACTTAAGGGCATATTTCACAGAACAGTTTACATCTAAATTGAATCTTAAAGGATGACAGGGAGTTCACTGGGTAGACAAAGTAGAGGAGGACACAAGAGGTAAAGGACACATGTGTAAAGGTACAAAAGCTGAGACAGCCTATTATCTCAGTGAAACTACAGTACTGTGCTTGCTATGACTGTTGCGAAAGCTATTAGTGGAACAGTGGAGGGAGATGAAGTGACAGGGTAAAGTCAGAAGAAAGAACCTTGTCCCTATTGCTAGCTGATTCTATCCAGCAGGCATTGAAAATATAATCAACCCCATGTTTCAAACTATGTTAGTGACTGAGTGGAATATTGACTAAGATAGGGGGAAGGACTTAGTGGATAGGAAAATGCTTTGTAGTGAAAAGCAACTTAGGTTTTTACCCCTTCAGTTATAATTATGATAATAGCCAGCATTATTGATGCTGACATGTACAGTATAAAAGGATAGGAAGTATGAAAGAAGTTGGTGTGTTTGAAATTTTATCTAGCTGGCTATCATATAGAGTAATGGGGGTAGTAGCTACAGGCAAATTGAAAAGGTGGGCTGGAAAACAGATTTTTCAGGGTCATGAATACCATGCTAAGATGTTTGGATTTTATTCAGTAAAGTAGTAGAGGTCAACAAGCATTTTATACATTGAATTATGGTTTATGAAGATTTTTAACATACATCTTCTATAAATTTCAAAGAAATGCTAACAAGTACACATTATTTTATTTCCATACAAGGAAGCTGAGTTTGGGGAATATGCATTCATTTTATATTATGGAGTACCTGCTATGTTTCAGGCACTATGCTGATCCATGGAACCCAGAAGAAATCAGCAAATACAATAAATAACTTGCTACTACAAAGGCAGGGATAGAGATAATTGGGAGTAAAAAAGACACTTGTCTAAATCCTCATAGTCAGGAAAGTTTTTCCGGACGAGGTGAACCTGAACTGAGTTTGTAAGAATAAGTAGGTTATAAGAATTTTTCAGAATGACCCAAACATTGTATGCACATATGAATAAAAAATAAATTAAAAAAAAAGAATTTTTCAGAATAGTCAAGAAGTAAGTGATTTAGTTGGACCAGAACCCAAGTCTCTGGTGTCCAGTTCTACACTCTAATTAACCCTGCCCAAAGAAACAATCTTTGGTCCTTGATTTTGAGTTCCAACAATTTAGTTGTAATACTGTACCATCCACCAAATACAAATATTGTTCCATGATAACTTTTCTTTGATTTTTCTGAACTCAGAGTTTTATAATAGTGAACAAAGTGGGTTTCACTTGATATCCAACACACTGATTCTGACCTCTCATTTCTTCTCTATTCTCCAATCTCTCAACTTTGGAGAAGTTTCTCCAAATGCTTGTTTCCTGTATCTATATTCATTCCCCCAGTGGTGGTGTGCAGTCTCATGGCTTTAAATACCCTTAGCTACCAACAGCTCTCAAGATTTTATCTTCAGTCCTAGTCTCTCTTGACCTACAAACTCATATATCTATTTTGACCTCACAAAACATCTCCTAACCATCCCAAATTCAACATGACCAAAGCCAAACTCCCAAACTTGTCTTTCAAACCTACTCCCTCACAGTCTCTCCAGTCTCAGAAAATGGCACATCCTTGCCATAAATCTTGAATTTTTATTTTATTTTATTTTTTTTTTTTCTGTACTGGGGCTCAAACTCAGAGGGCATATGGAGAGCACTCTATTACATGAGCCACACCTCCAGCCCTTTTTAGCTTTAGTTATTTTTCAGAAAAGGTATTTTATATATATATATATTTTTTTTTTTGGCTTGGATTAGCCTTAGACTACAATCCTATGTCTGCCTCCCAGGTAGCTGAGATTAGAGGTATATACTACCACACACAGATTATTCTTCAAAACAGGGACTTGCTAACTTTTTTGCCTGGGCTGGCCTCAAACTGTGATCTTTACTTTCCAGTTAGTTGTGATTACAGGCATGAGTCACAGTGCTTGGCTTAGAGTCACTTTTTAATTTTTTTTTTTTTTTTGTCTATTACACCTCACATCATATCTATCAATTTACCTTTGAAATACAAAGTGGCTACCAAGTCTGAATAACAAATGATTTGTTGATACTATATTCCAATATATGATACAATAATATTATCTATGTTTCTAAACTTTACAGTTAAGAGTCCAACCACTTTCTACCACCATCATCCTTGTCTGGACTATCGCAGTAGTCTTCTAACTACTCTTCTGCTTCCGTTCCTGCTCCCTTGCAATCTAGTTTTAGCAGTCAGAGAGATCCTGGTAAAACTTAAAACCCAAGTCAGATGCTGTCACTCTCAAGTTAAAAATCTTCTATCAGTTCACATCTCACTCAAAGTAAAACCCAAAGGTTTAACCCATGGCAAGAGAATCCCTAGTGTTCTGCCTTCTCTGACCTCCATCGAGCATGCTCTCACCTTAAGACTTTGCAGCTGCTAGTCTCTACACCTGTAAAAGCCATTCCTCAGATATCCATTCGGCTGGCTCCCTCACTTTGTTCTGGTTTTCTCAAATGTCCTTTAATCTTCCAATATAAAATTGTAACCCTCATCTCAGGCATACTCTATGTGGCTCTTGCCCTATTTTTTCCAGAGCCCTACAACCATCTCCATAGGTATTGTTTCTTCCTTTACAAAAGTGTAGGATCCAAGAGAGCAGAGACTATATTGTGTTCACTGGGACATGTTCAGCCTGCCCCTAGAACAGACCTAACCCAGAAGAGGCACTCAAACTTTATCGAATGAATGAAAAGAGGGCATGTGAATCCACAATATTGAATCAGCAGTACCCGTTTTATCATAAAGTTAAATTAAGCATAATTATATAGAAGAAGTTCTGATGTTAACAATGGCCCTTCAAGAGAAATTGCTGAAAAACTTTTTAAAACAAGTTATGGTTTTAAAGGGAATTTTCTCCATTGTGGATAAATGAGATTTCACATATTCCTGAGTCCTCCCCATGCTATTTTTCTGAGTGTGCCATGATGGTAAAGATTGAAGTGTTGATGTTCTCATACTGGGGTCTTTATTCTTAGGCTCTGAATCATATTTGTTCAGTTACAGAGCTGTTATGAAATAAGCCAACAATGTGGCCTCACTTCCCTCCCGGTGTACTGTATCTGGTCTGCCTGTGAGTACTCACTACAAAAATTAATTCTCATTTAGAGTCTTCTGTCTGGGGCTCTCTTACTTGGTAAGGGAAGAAATTGTACTCTGCTTCCTGGGAAATAGTACCCTTTGGGAAAGTAGCTTCTCATTAGGGTTCAAGGTGAAGACACCATGACTGTTTCAGTATAGCACAATCCACATTTTTCCCTTCTTTCCACTCCCAGGCTATGGAAGCTGATTAAACACATCAAACCACTGACTTGGGAACCATTGCAGAATGAATTCTGTTTCAGAATTTGGAAACCTGGCAATGGAGCTATTCAATGTAATGATGGGATCCAAGATGGTCCTTAGACCATGAAGGCTGAAGAACTTTGAGGCCAATATTAAAATGTTATTTTTTTGAGATTGTCAATGTATTGTTATCTTTAAATTCTATATTTATAGCATGTGGAAATATAGCTTCATTTAAGAAACTTAGAAAACTTGTATTACTAAAAACAAAGCCTATTATTGTGAAATCAGGAGCAGCAAATGACTTCCTTTAACTAATTCAATGCATATTTTATGAGCACATACTATGACCAGGTATTTTGCTAATTCTAGGTCAGATTTTTCTTTCCTATTTCAATAAAAATGTTGAGCAAGCTAGGCACGTTGGTACACACCTATAATCCCAGAATTTGGGAGGTGGAGACAGGAGGAACATGAGTTCAAGACCAGCTTGGGCTACACAAAATCTTGTCTCAAAAAAAAAAATGTTGAGCAATTCTAACCAAGAAAACAGTTTTGAAAAGTAATTTTTGAACAAGGTTTGTACTATAAAGGGGCAAAGAAATGTAAAAGGATTCCATTTCATAGTGCAGAGGTGCAGGATAAGTTTAAGTTCTAGAATCCCAAATTGAGTCTTAATGAAATCATCTTTCTTGGCATTCCGTAGATTAATGCCAGGAACATCCCAACATTTCCTTCATCATTCTGGGTCTAGTCTCCAAACTCTGAAGGTGTCATTTAGCAATTAGCAATATGCCTGATTTTGTGCAAAACATGCATGTTGAGTATCCATTTGCTAGCAAACGAAAAGAGAAAGGAAGAGGCCTCTGTAGGTTGCAGGTGGTTTGGGGGGAAGGGCGAGTTCAAAATTTGAAGGTAAGAACTAAGGAAGTTGAAGGTGACAAAACTCAGTTAGTGAATAGGTCTTAAAATGCCCAAGAGTCTTTAGTGAAACTTGCTGAAAAGAAAGTGAAGTCTCAGAAATCTAAGGAACAGTTCTTTGACCCTGTGGCAAACCTGGAGTTAAAACGCAACCTGACGCAGTTTTTCTTCTTTCTTCCTTCTTCCTTCCTTCCTCTCTCTTTTTCTCCTTCCTTTCTTCCCTCTCTCCTTCCTTCTTTTCTTCCTTTCTTTTTTCATTTACTGTTTTCTGTCAAGAGTCATATTATGAACTATAGGTAACATTTGGACTGAAAACATTAAGAAAGCATTTTCTCTGAGATTTTTAACTTGGTAATTGATCCAGGTGGATTTAAATATATTTCCCGATATATTTTTCTCTGAATGCAAGGATGTACTAAGAGAAAAAGAATTTTCCTTCAGGCTTGCTGATGGACCATATCCAGTATTAGAAATTTTCTTATGTGAACATAAGTGTTCAGGGGGGATATTGTTAAAACTGAAACCAAACATAAAGAAGCAAAAGTGTTTCAGTGAACCTCCTGCGTTTTTGTTCAACTCTGGCAGCAAGAAAACAAAACCACATAATCTAAGGCTCACACCCAACTCTGTGCAGCCCCATATCTGCTAGTTCCTGTGTGGTTTGCCTACAGACTGCAGACTGGCTGGTTAGTTAGGAGGGGAGAACAAGAGGTAGGGAGGTAGAAGCACAATTAATGGATCTGTAGGCTTGTACCCTCTTTTGGTGTGGCACTTGGAAGATGGCACAAGGAAGGTCCATACTCTGAAATACAGTAATTTTGATGTTTGAGTTCATCTTTCTTCTTGCAAGAGAGGATTTGAATAACTGAGTGTCAAAGCCAAGACATAAACTCAACCTCTTCTCTTCCAAAAGGTATGTCATTATGCAACATCGGTACACATCCTCTGGAAATCTTGAGCAATTTTATGATTTACAGAATGTTCTCTATGAGTCAAATCTCATTAAAATGAATCTCGTTGGTTCTCTAAATATTGCTTTTAATATTTTAGATCTTTTGTCATGTATGTGTGGTGATAGTATTTGACTTCTATTAAATGAGTTTGAGAAGACTTGGTCCTTACTCAGCTACTAACAAAACCTCCGCTAATTGGCTTCAGATCCATCTTGGAAAAAGACTTTAGATGTTGGGTTCACATAAATTTTGTTGTCAAAATTTAAGCCAGATTGGAGAGCAGGAGGTGATAGAGGGCTGAGCAGCAATGAATGAACCCTAGACTCCAAGGTCAGGATTTCCCTCTTTGCTCAAATTGCTACTTCGTTTAGTAGTTACATTCCCTTTACAAAGAACTCCAGTTTGGGCTCCTTTAGGGAAAGAAAATTTCTCCTTGAACTATATTTTGAGAGGTATCATCTATCTTTGTCTCTTGGTTAATAGTTAGACTATATCCCTATGACTGTCTCTAGGCTAGGGGTCTACTTTAAAGATAGCTCTTTTATGCTGTTTTAACTATTCCTGACTATGAGAGGGTACAAAGATACACCAGAGATCTCACTAACTGAAAAGTAATTGTGTTTACTTGTAACAAAATATATGTAACTTACTTTGCATATTATTGAAAATATATATCTCTAAATAAACTAAGGGACATTGTGGGGATTCTTAGGATCTAAAAATCCAGCAGGAAAAAATTCATGTGCTCATGTTATCCTGAGAATGGGAAACTTCAGCCGAAACATCTTTTTTTCTGGGCAACCTTATTTATCATAAACTGTTTGTTTTTTAGTAGGTTCCTTTTTTCTTTCTTATTTTTGGTTTCAGAAAGAACCTTTAGTTTAAGTAAATCTCCTTCAGTAACCTGATATGAAATATAAAGCATCATGTTTATGGAATGATTTTAAAGTGATCCTCTTTCAAAAAGTATCCACTGTTAAAGAATGCAATGCAAATAGAAAACCACTTAAGTGGATTTAAATTTCAAGTTTCAAAAAATTCTGATTTGTACCCTCTTTTGAGAACTTTTTAAAAGAGAGATGACCCTGTATTATTGAGTAAAAGTTCTATTTTACATTTAGCCCATGTAGTAAATTATAATCTTATTCTCCCTAAATTGTAATAGCTTTTATTATTTTAAACATGACTTTACTAAAGCAGAGGGGAAGGAGGTGATTAATCTGTTCAGTATGAAGAAATATCTCTGTTGCCCATATAATATCCTTTTGAATATCTTCCACATCTTTGACCCTCTTGAAAATCCCTTTTCTTTTTTGTTTCAGTTGATCTCTGCCTACCTCATAGGGACACTGTAAGAATAAAATGAGCAGCAGAGATATGCAGTAGCTCAGGAAAAAGGCACTAGGAAAATGTAAGATGATATCAGCATTAATTATTTCTTTTAATCTTGATCATTTTCTCCCCATCTCTTATACTAAATACATCTCACTTGCTGCCTGGAGCCATTTCTTTTAGGACCAGTGCCTTCTGGAAAAGCTGACAATGATCCTAATTCTCACATATTCATTGATTCCCAGAGGTAATACCTGCTGATGTAGGTGGCCCAAAGGGCTCATGTCGGAACTTGAGCAGAACTTGCCTCTTTTCCTGGATCAAGAAGTCTGCAGTTCTCAAATATGTCTTTAAATGTGATACCATAAGGATTTCTTAAATAAGTAACAGTTGCTGCTAGATTAATCCTAGGGAGATTCTCCATGTTTGTGACCTTGTAAAACAAGCTCAAAACTCGTTCAAGAATCTTCATGAGTTTATTTATGTGAGTCTAAGGATAGAGTAGATTGGCCTCCATTTTATCCAGCTGAGCTATTTGCCCAGTGTATCTTGATCCTTAAAGAAGCACTGTGGCCTCCTGTGTCTGAGTCTGTTTTTTGCTGTTTATCCTTATTATTGTTTGTCCCTTGACAATTCTCATGAAAGCACACCTCATCTAACAAACATTTTACAAACATTTGTTGAGCAATTACTATGAGCCACACCCTGTGCTAGGTGCTGAGTTCTCTTCAGCAATGTTAATATTAGGTTTTGATAAATTTGAGCCAATGGGAATTCAAATAATTTTAACAAGGAGTTTTCTTTTTAATTATGCATTCACAGATAAAAATTTTCAAGAATTAAGTGAAACTATTACAAAGTACGTGGTGTTAAAAGTCTTACATGCTCTCCAAAGAAGATGTAAGACATAAGTCTTCTGAAGAAAGTGAATAAAATGTTTAAATTTAAAGAAAAGTTGAAATATTAGTACAATGAGTACCACTATACTTGCCACCTAGGTTTAATAACTGATAACTTTTTGCCGTATTTGTTCCCTCTGTAAGTATTTCTTTCTGAACTACTTGTAAGTTGCAGATAAAGTGGCATTTTACTCCTAAATAATTCAGTATACATCTAAGAATAAGGTCATTCTCCTATATAAGCAATACCATCATTATACCTAAGAAAAGTAATTCCTTAATATCATCCAATACCCAGTTCATATCTAACCTTTCCCAGTTGCCCCTCAAATGCTTTATATACCATCAAAAAAAACCCAAAACACCAGAATCTAATTTCAAAAAACAAATACATTTTACACTTGGGTTTTGTATCTCTTTATTCAACACTTTTTTTTAAGTTAGATCAGTTATCTTGTAGAACACCCAAAGTTTTAATTGGTTGCTGTGTCATGGTTAATTCCTTACTCTACACCCAGGATTTCATGTAGACTACAAGTTAGGACTAAAAGCATGCTTTGGTTTTGATGGGACATTTTTTTACACGGTGCACAGGTATTCGGTATTGCTTCTTATCCTGGGCGTACAATGCTGCTTTTTTCCATCCTCCTCACCCAATGGCTCAGTTAGCCATCTTGCTCTGGGGCTCTCTTTTCCCCCTTTGCAATTAGCAAGTAATCCGAGGGGTGTCATTTCAGCACCATGGTAATATCCTAAGTCCAACAAATTTCTATCCAGTAATTTTAAGTGATAATTCTTGTCTAAATGGGTTATTCTATTTATGGTCATATATATGATCATATATTTTTAATACACTTTTTTTTGGCAGTAGTGGGGTTTGAACTCAGGGCCTCGCACTTGTTAGGCAGGGGCTGTACCACTTGAGCCATGCCCCCAGCCCTTTTTTGCTTTTAGTTATTTTTTGGATAGGGTTTCAAGTTTTTGCCTACCTGGCCCTGGAATGTGATCTTCCTATCTATGCCTGCTACAAAAGCTGGGGGTTACAGGTACTTGTCATCACACCCAGCTTGTTGGTTGAGATGCGATCTTACTAACTTTTTGCCCACACTGGCATTGAACAGTTATCCTCTTAATCTCCAGCTCCCACATAGTTGGGATTACAGTCATGAACCGCCATGCCTGGTCTAATACACTTTGAGGAAGGATAAGATATACAAAGTCACCATTAGCAGCAGCAGCAGCTACTGTAGGAGATATCTATTGTGTAAGTTCAGATAGTAATAATAAGTGACACTGACTGAGTACTTGCTGTGCCGCCAGATATCCTGAGTTTGAGCCCAGTTAACTGAGTGAACTGGACAAGAAGTCGGTCTTTCTGCATTTCAGTTTCTTAAGCTACAAAACAAGAGTGATAATAGTACCTATTTCATGGTACTGTGAAAAGTTAATAATTTTACAGGTTTCCCAAACAGTGTGCTATTGTTGTTATTGGTACCACTAGCAATGCACTGATCTAACATGTTGCAGGTGTTAACTCATTTACCTCTCCTGGAACGATGAAGAAAGTGTTGATGTTACCCTTCTCTTACAAATAAGGAAACTGAGGCACAAAGAGTTCAAGCACCTTGCACAAGGTCATTCAACTAGTACAGAATAGAGCCAGGATCTGAACACAGGCGGTCTGACTCCAGAATATTCTCTCTGAAGACAGGCACATGGAATGAGAAGTGATGCAAAAGGAACTGAATGAAAATCAGCAAGAAGCCCCCCAATACACACCCAGACTTGGAGTTACTGAACATCTCGGTGTGTTCCACCAAAGCATACTTCACGTTTTGTTCTTGTGAATAAGAATAGCATTCTATCAGCACAGATAAGTGAACTTACTGCATTTACATAGCTTAAGACCCTGTATAAGAAACTTAAAATATGAAGTAATTGGAGATGAAGAGTAAGTCTAGGAAGGCAGAGAAAGAAGAAAAAAACTGAAGGGAGTAATACAAGAAGGGAGTTATGAGACCTCAGAGCCTCGGGGCAGAAAATGATATTTTGATAGAGTCAAGATGGAAAAAAAATATTCCTCTCATTTTTCACAGTCCTGTACTGTAGAAGGTTTTACCACTAAAATGGAAGAGTATAAGGCTTGTCAGATTTATAAGAGACTACAACAGGTTTCCTTATGGGACGATGGATAACTGTTGTTAGTAGGCGGATTCCCTAGTTGGTTATCTCATATACTCAGACATTCTGTAAGTCAGCCTTTGGCTTCAGAAACATAGAACTGTGTCCAGAAGAAGACTTACAAGCTAAGGATTGGTCCATGCCCCTTCATTAGCATTACAAAAGGGTTCCAGGGCTGTGCCAAGTACTACCCACTCTCCTTAAATTGCCATTACAGAAAGCTCTCAAGTGTAATTTTCTAAAGAGAACTAAAAATAAGGGAGAAAAAAATCCAGCATTAGTAATTTTTTTATGCATTTCTAACCCCGTCATTGCTAAATCGTTTATGCCTTTTCATGTTTTTAATGAAAAGCAGCCTAATTGATCAATTGGTCATGAATAATACTTTTTCATTTGTTCTTCTCTATACCCCTCAGCCTTCGAGAATCACGGGCATGATGTGTTGGCCTACACATGGTTTATGATTTGTGTCTTTTGTCTTGCGCTTTATGGGAAAATATTAGAAACAAACCGTTGAGAACTCCTTAAGAACTCAGCAAATAATAAGTAGATAGTTCTCTTGTTAAATATTATTTTAAAGAAAAATCTTTCTAAATAAATAGGAAATTATTAGGAAAGTATCCAAATAGGAGGGAAAACCTAGTTGATTTGTAATTTGAAAGTTCTTATTATCTTATAGATCATAGAATTTAAGCCCTTTAGGGAACTAAATATGAAGTCAGTTGAAAGGCTTGCCTCCCCTAGATAGAATTTTTCCAAAAATATGGATTATTGAATCAGGAATGGTAGCAGGAGGATCTCCATCATACATTACATCTAAGAAAAGTGTCAAACTGCCAGGGGCCGTTGGCTCATGCCTGTAATCCTAGCTACTCAAAGCCAGCCCAGGCAAATAGTTTGAGAGACCCTAGCTCAAAAAAACCCTTCACAAAAAGGGCTGGTGGAGTTACTCAAGGTGTAGGCCTTGAGTTCAAGCCCCAGTACCGCAAAAAGAAAAAAAAAATGCTGATATCCACAGTACATGGGTTTCAGAGGGGGAGGGTGGGAGGATCGCAGACACATTTGGGAAGCTAGTAAGTTTCCCAAAACCTCACCCCAGAGAAGAAAAAAAAACCCTGACTAATACTCAACCTCTTAAAACATTACACAAAATTTCTGTGGTGTCCATACTTGCACAATAAGAAACTTTTCCTTAGGTGCAGTTATTTTACTCTGAACCTGATAGAGCTTTAGAAAGGGGTTTCACACATTATCTCATTCAATCTAGCTATGGTCTTTGAGGTATATAGACCACATATTTTACTTCTCATTTTGCAGAGGGAAAAGGCAAAGTTCAATGAGTTTAAGTGACTTGCTTGCGGTAATTTTGCTAGTGTCTGCTGGGACTTAGCACCAAGTCTAAGTTGTAGCAAAAGACACACACACACACCACACATACACATCACACACACATATATCACACCACACCACCCCACCCTACCCCACCCGCACTGCTCTGAGCACAACATTCTTGTCACAGGAATCCTTGCTAGGCTTCTGCAAATCTGAATTGTGGCTCTATGGAAAACTGACATGACCTTGAACAACTACCTAACTTCTCTGGGCCTCAGTTTCCTTCTCAATTACGTGAGAGCTCAGACCACGTGTTCTCTGGAGCCCTTTGGTCTCCCACTGAGAACAGAGGGAAATGACTTTTTCTGCTCTAGATGACAAGACCCTTCACCCTTCCCTGTAGGTCATGAGAGCTGGCATCCAGTTCCTGATGGATGCCTTTGCAGGGTCCAAATCTTATTAGGGACTATAAATATCAATCGTGCCTTCATGGGCTGCTCTTGCCATCCTGCTGGTTGCTCATTTGCTGCAGGCCTGACTATTTCACAGCAATTATCCTCTGACCCCATGCTCGGCAGTGGGCAGCCAAACCACAGTATTTTATTATTCCTCACAGGCAGTTCAGAGAGCCACATGGAATAAGTAATGCTGATGGACTTACGTAGGCCTGCTAGGCCCTATGCTTCTAAGAGGTTGTTTCTTTGGAAGGACACAGAGCCTCCCACCTGATTTTTCATTATTAAGAGTGATATCCTTTAATATCCCTGAAATGGTGGTTAAAGACTCATGAGAGGGCCTGTAGCTCTGAACACAGAAGCCCTGAGACTAAAAAAGGACATAACCTTCCCTCCCCTAGGTGCTATTAGCATGGACATGCTAGCTACCTCCATGGCCAGGAAGGTGGCCGTCTCTACTTGTGAGTGGTAACTGATGGAGGAAATCAATCAGCCTTCTTGCCCTTTAAATTTTCTTTAAAAAGAAAGGGCTTTAGGCTGACAAGTAGGATCATGTCTACTTCTTACACCTAAGTGTGTAATTTATAATGTACTCCTTACATGTTAGGTCTGTGGGCTGTGGGAGGTAATGAGTTCAGTGATGAGAGTGACGGAACATGATGAACTCCTGCCTTCTGAGTTCTATTCTCAGCCTTGAGGATGACTTAGTGTGCCCAGCCACTGCTCTGTCCTTGAGCAAAGTGATAGGAGACTTGGGAAGATTCAGTATAGCCACCCCCAAAGCATTTGTGTTATCTTTGATAGAATAGAAATTTGTGATGTTTACTTGTGAGATGTATAACATGGTATTTCTTACTTAAACAAACTCATTCTGTGGAATTTTGATTTTCTAGATTTTTTTTTTTTTTTTGGTGGTGGTGATACTGGGGATTGAATTCAGAACATTGTGCTTGCTAGAAAAACGCTCCATCACTTGAACCATGCTCTAATTCTTTTGCTTTTAGTTTAGCTTGTTTTTTAAATAGGGTCTTATGCTTTTGCCCAGCTAGTTTTGGAGCCCAATACTCCTACCTCCGCCTCTCAAGTAACTAGGATTATAGGCATGCGCCACCAAACCCAGCACGAGATCAATATTTTATAATAGACTACAATTCATTTTATGAACTGTATGACTTGACAGTACCTGTAAATACCAAATAAACAAAGGAGAAAGTGTGAAGTAAAGAAATCCACTAGGTGGAGAGAAATTTCCCATACCTAGAACAAGAGTGATGGAGCTTTTAGACAGTAGACTTCGTTTTTTTTCCAGCAAGGACGTGCAACTTCTATTTTAAAATTAAGATGTAAGGAAGTAAGATTTATCATAGAGCCGACTTTGTCAGCTCATATTATTTCATAAAGTGAAGGGTCAATTCAGTGTTATTACCATCAAGAGAATTGCTGTAATACTTTGTCATGTAGATGCTATAAAAAATTACCTGTCTGGTTACTTTAATTCATCTTTTGGCTACCGTCTGCAAAAATCCCTTCAATCCCTAGCTGACAGGCACCCAGATGTACTAAGAACATGTAGGGCAATAAAAACAAAAACATGATAGAGTCCTTTTCCCTAAGGAACTAACAATCTCTTAGAGAAACTAGGACAAACAAAAGAAAATGCTACTGCAATACAGAACTCATGATGAGGAGATCACAGAGTAAATGGCTCCAGGTGGGGAGTTTTAGAGAGGGCTTCTTGGAGGAGGTATACCTGTAGGTAAAGGAGTTACACCTGTCTCAGCAAAACAAGGAAATTATGGGAGCACAGGGTTTTATTCACTGAAGATGCTTACTTTCCAAATAAGTACAGAAAACCTTGTGAACTTTTTTCCCTTGGGGATCCAGCAATTAAAGTTTTGCCATTGGAAACTGTATGTCAAGTTCTTTTCCCAAATAGGCTGCTCTTCTACTTTCAATCCCCCCAATCTCCTTTTTCAAGCATAAAAATCCTGGGTTCTTTTAACCTCCTTTCCTGTGATGCAGTTTTGCATGCACCATCATTTTAAGGGCTCACCTGTAAAGAGAATCTAGCTCAAGGCCCTTCTTGAATGATGGTGCCCAGAATAGAACAGAGCTCTCCAGGAGTGTTCCAATAACGCAGAGCACCATGGGGCAGCTCCTCCCGTGATCTATAATATGGCCCACAATTGCATTAGCCTTTTTGGCATTCATGTCACACTATTGACTCATAGTGAAATTGTGGTTATCTAAAACCCATGAGTTCCCATGAATACTATTAAACCAGACCTTCCTTATTCAATACTTACACTATTGACTTTTTTAAAAAATCCTCTAGGCACGAGGTTTAAATGTAGTGACATATATCCTAATTCACTTGATCATGTTGATAATAACATGGCAAAATATTCCAGAACTATCATATTAGTTCTTCCTGCCTAGCATATGAGTGCTTATCTGCTGGTGTGGCAGCTCAGCTAATCTCCTTCTGGATCCCTGGCCTAAAAAGGGTCAGAACTTTATTCTCTCTTTCTTTTGCCTAAATCACCTGCAACCCTGGTCAAATCTGCATCTTTGGACAAACTAGTGTGTCTCAGTCTTCCTTGTTATAAAATAGGAACAAAAGTGAAGAGCCATTGCCTTCCCGAAGATATGCAACTCTGAGCGAAATAAGTGCAAAACCCCAAGTAAGTGTTCCTCGGAGACAGTAAAAGGTAAGAGGAGGAAAAATTTGTTTCAGGCTCTAGGCAACTTGCAAAAAGATACAATTTTCCTTATTACTACCATTTCATCTAATACACAGTCATTTGTGCAACTATTTGAAAGATGTAACTGGGTTATCTGATTTTAGGTTCTAGTAGCATCGTGATGTTAATATAATTTTTGCGTACAGTTATTTTCAATTTGCATAAATGCCATAAGGCATTTCTTCTTTGCTTTGACAGACCCACTGAAAGTGACTCTCAAGTTGTGTAAGTGTGTTTGAGTTAGGGCAGCTTTAGTATAACAAGGGCCACTGGTAGCTCACACCTGTAATCCTAGCTACTCTGGAGGCAGAGATCAAGAGAATTGAGGTTTGAAGTCGGGCCAAAGTCAGAGAAATAGTTCATGAGACCCTATCTTGAAGATACCCAACACAGAAACAGGGCTGGCAGAGGACTCAAGTGGTAGAGTGCCTGCCTAGTAAGCATGAGGCCCTGAGTTCACACCCCAGTACCACCAACAACCAAATAAGTAAAAGTATAACAAGGGCCAATGCATAACACTTCTCCCCTATTCTTTTGTCTGTGATGAATTTGTCAAGTTCCTGGAGAGTCCCTAAGGATTGTACCCATCCAGGTTCATAAGGAAATGGGGTTGAAGTTTTATTTAAGCAATAAAACACTCAAGCAGTGTTTTCCTAAAACAAGGAAAATTAATTGATTAATTAATTAAAATTAAGTGTCTCTCTTCTCTCTATCCCCTGCCCCACCATCCTAACCCTACCCTCTTCCATTATAATGCAAAGATGACAATGACCTTGGAGTTTAGGTTTCTGTCCAACTTTTGGAAACCTCAGAAAGTCTTACCAAAGTAGTGGTTCCTACATCTTTATCCCTGGCCAAAGCAAAGAGCTCACTGGTAACTCATATAGTATTTCTCATTTCAAACTAATAGAAATGTCCTATTTCAAAATATCCCTGAGAACAGTTTTGTTCATTACAGAAAGGTACAGAGAACATCCCAAATTTGCTAGCCTGTCATTCCAATGCAAATTTTAGTGTTGCTCTTGTGCTTTTGTAATTATCAAGTCTTATAGCTCCCAACCCCACACCCTTTGCTGAGAATGGGACTTCTGGTCTCTGTACTTGAGTGTATGTGATCCAGGACTAGACTCTCAGGCCCTTTCTTGAAACTCCTGAATCAGAATCTGAACTTCAAAAAGATTTACCTGGTGATTTTCGTGCACAATAAAGTCTGGGAGGAATTGATCTAGGTGAAGGGTTTCACCCATTTTACCCACCACCTATCTGTGTTCTAATACAAAATGTGCAATATCCTCGTCATGTTTTTAAGTGTAGTGTTGTTAAATAAAATGTTACCAGAGTCAAATGTTTGCTATAAATCTATTTTTTTCTTAGTGTATATCAAACCAGCTTGAATACTCTTTACTTCTGGTTCTTGTAGAGCACCTACCCTACCATGAGGAACATTTGGCAATGCCACGAGACATTGTCACTTGTCTTAATTTGGGCATGGGTACTGCTGATGGGTAGAGGCCAGGGTGCTGCTAAGACTGTATAATGCACAAGATGGGTCTACAATAAAAACTTAACTTCCCAAAATGTCAATGGTGACAAGGTTGAGAAACCCTGTTGTAGAGGTATATGGTTTTATAGAGAAAGACTCTGTCAGTGTGCAAGCTTGAATAGTAGAATTGCTGCAGGAAAATGGAGCCATGTGGTGTGATAATATGGCCAGGCAAAGAACAAACTGGGCAATGGCCAGAGTGGCAATGGTAGAGGCTGGGGAGAGGGCAGGGAGTAGAGAATCCTGCCTCAGGCCAGAGAAGACATCTGGGATAGGTTGTCACCAGTGTTCTGTGCAATCAGCTTCTATAACAGGTCCGGGTTCAGGGACTAAATGCCAGGTGAGAGCTGCAGGAGGTCTTGAAGGAGCTATGCCCAGGAGAGATAGAAGAAAAAAGAGAGAGAGAGAGAGAGAAAGAGAGAGAGAGAGAGAGAGAGAGAGATTGATTCTGTTCTACAGTGGTAAGGCCTGAAGAGCCAGAAAACATTTTGAGTCTTAGCAGAGAAATAGCAGAATGGATTTCAGGTAAATCCAGTAAAAAGTGACTTAGGAGCATGGCAGAATGCTGCTTGCTGGAACTGGGACACCTCAGAGCCAGGGCAGCAGCAGTGACCTGGTGCAGGACAAGCTGAGTGTTCAGTTCCAGTGAGCCGCTTAAATCCCTCCCAACCCAGAAAAGGCTTAGTGCTAAGTATACAGTTTGCTTGACTTATAAGAAGCAGTCAAGTGCTTCCAGCTATGGAGAAAGTTACCTGAGAAGCAAGCCAGGGCCTGACCCTGGCCACCACAAAACCATAGGATTAGAGTTTGAGAGGTCCTCCTGGTCATTTCTAAATCATTTCAGAAAGATTATCTACTCTTGGACTTTAAATTTTCCAGAGAAAGATTTCTGAAGGACTGTTGTGCCTTATAATCCATCTAAGTCACATCTACTGCCCCATTCTTGACCCTGCCTCCCTCTTGCTGGGACATAGGCAGCTTTCTTTCATCCTTCCCTGAACATAATGTACTTTCTAACATTCCTGGAAGTAAATAACACCAACCACCCTCCCTCTGCCACTGCCAGGCACAAGCTTCCCTTTTCTAGGCTAGAGATCACAGTTCCATTAGCGTGTCACCCTGAGTGTCTCTCAGTAACCTTTTCATTCCTTTATAATCCTCTGGACCTGCTCCAAGTCTTGCCTGCTGGTGACAGTTACCACCAAAATGTTTTTATTAAATGTATCCAGGTGCAGACTGCCCTTTTGACCATAGAGAGCAAAGAAGAGAGAATATTCACAGCTTTGTTGGTTTTTATTATCTCTCTTCTTTCTCCAAGGAGTTGTCAATTTTGGCTAAGTTTATAGTCTAGTCAGAGTGAATAGTCCTTGGGCTAAGTTACATCAAAACATTTTGGTATCCTGCAAACATATCCACTGTGACCCTCACCTAAGGACAACAGACTATGCTGTCATATAAAATAGTCTGATGTGAATTTAACTGTAACTGTAACTGGGATAAATTTATTTTCTCAGCTCTAGAGACGACACTCTTGCCATGTGGGTTTTGTTTCAAATGAACTGCAAAGGGATTTGTTCAGCTGGATTCAGTCTCTTTGCTGCAACTGGATTAATTTCATTTCACATCATGGCTCTAAGTAGGAAAGTAAACTGATTTGCGGCACACTAAATGGATATGTTGATGCCTCCAACATCAGTAAGATTTATTCCAAGTAGATTGCAACAATGATGGTATCCTGGTTGTTTTCCCTTCCATCAAGTAGTTGCTGAAGTGCATCGCTTTAGGACGGGCTTTGGAAAACAGTTTATTGATGTTACAATAGATTGGATGTTATGGAATGAGAGAGAAGGCAGAAGTGTCAAGTGAGGTGAGCATTCCTCTCCTCCCAGATACTGGGAAACGATCAAGTTCTTTACTTTCCAAAAAAAATACACACACACACACTATCTTTTTTTCTATTTTTTTTTTTTTGGTTGTTATGGTTTTGTTTTTTTTTTTTTCCTGTACTGGGGCTTGAACTCAGGGCCTTCACCTTGAGCCACTGCACCAGCCCTATTTTTGTGAAGGATTTTTTGAGATAGGGTCTTGTGAACTATTTGCCTAGGCTGGTTTCAAACCTGGATCCTCCTGCTCTATGCCTCCTGAGTAGCTAGGATTACAGGTATGAGCCACCAGTGCCCGGCTCTATACCATGTTCTGAATCTTTGTGTGATGCTTCACAAGGCACTGCTCAAGATAGACACACCCAGGCTATGTGCCTGCTGTGTGCCTGCACCGGGCCAAGCACTGCCACCTTCTGCCTCACTCCATGTCTGCTTTCCACATTCAGCTCCTTCTCCTGCATCAGTTTGTAAGGCCACCATCTCATCCTTCTTCTAGGACTCTCAATTTCTGTCTATGTGGGGGCCAGCCCTCTCCTTTCATTTCTCCTGAATGGCCAACTTCATCCTGGCTTGTGCTTCTGACACATTAAGGCTGCAATTGGGAATTTTCCTGATTTCTATAGCTGGTAGGTTCTACAGCAGTAGCTATTTTCTGAACTTGTGGAGATGAGCCTGGGGTGTCACAGGACTGTTATATGGAGCAAATGTAATCATAGGTATAAAAAAGCAATTTGTAATCTGCAACATGCTCTCCAAAAGTAAATTATGACTGTATTATGTGACTTTGGGGTTTAAAAGGCAGGTGGATTATATAAAAATTCAGTAAGACTCCATAGCACAGTTGAAATAAAAAATTAGGGAATTTGGTGCATTGACCCTTCTATCAATAAGCTACAGGCTTCTCAATAATTTTTATAGTCAAAACATGCCCACTGATTTGAGAACACACACTCTGTTCCAAAGAAAATGTCTGCTCACCATTCTGGAACAAAGTCCTTTTCTCTTGCTTGAGTTCCCCTGTCCCTCACATCACCTCTCCAAATCCTAACCAACCTTCAAGGGCTAGCCCCAGTTCTTCCCCAGACAAAAGGAATTTCTTTCTCCCTACACTCATGTCAGTGTTATGATAGAATTATTTATATGGGTAATAATCACCCTGAATCTGCTGTGGACTGCTGATGGGGAGGGGCAGTCTCCTTCTTCCTTCCCCACAGTGCTGTCTGCACCACTGGGAATAAAAGTGAATAGAATCAACAGCTCAAATTAGAGACAGGAGGGAACTCCATGGAACAATTGTCCTACAAAACACTTGTCCCCAGAGGCTGGTCACAGATTTAGAAGTCTTTACCTAAGCAACTGGAACACCTCATCTGAAATGGAACAGAGTCTATTAAATAGACTCATAAAAAAACCTATGAGGGGATGGCGGAGTGGCTCAAGTGGTACAGCACCTGTCTAGTAAGCAAGAGGCCCTGAGTTTGAACCCTAATGCCGCCAAAAAAAATCCTATGAGTAGCAGGGTGTGATGACTCACACCTATAATCCTAGAACTTGGGAGGTGGAGACAGAAACATTGTGAGTTTGAGGTCAGCATGGACTATACAATGAAACCCTGTCTAAAACAAACAAAACTCTATGATAGGTTTGTTATTATTCTCTGAACTTTTCTGTACACTTGAAATTATATATATATATATATTTGAGGAGGTCAGTATTGGGGTTTGAACTCAGGGCCCTCCACTTGAACCATGCCCCCAGTCCTATTTTATATTTTTAAAAATTCATAAAAAGACTACATCTGACCTAAAAGTGCAAGCTGAGTGTTTCCTCATAACTTGATTTTCAGCCTATGCGTTTTGCTGTAGTTTGAATTATAAAAGTCAATCTTCACAACTCATTTATCTACTGAACAGGTAGATAAATGAAATCCCAAGTTCTTAGACTGATGCATACAATGCAAGTTGTACTGCACCCTTATTGAAAAGAACTTGTAGAGTGTGAGGCTCTTGGAGAATAAAAAGTACCACATTTTAGCACATTAAGAAAAAAAATCTAGTCAGGTGTGATGGTACATGCCTATAATCCCAGCACATGGGAAACTGGCAAGAAGATTGCAATTTGAGGTTAGCCTGGGGCTATAGTGTGAGACACTGTCTCAAAAAAAAAAAAAAGCAAAAAAACCGTTGAACTCTTTTATTATTTTAATACTTTGGCAAGGCAGAAATGATTTTTTTGGCAGATGACTTTTTAAGGAAATATTAATATTAACAAATAATAAATATTATGATTAAGATATTAACCATGAAACTACTGGCAAGTACATAACAGGTGTTCAACAAAGACCACATACTTGAAAACACAAGATACCTTCAGCATTTAAAATGGCAGGCAGTGAGGACAGTTTCCAGTTGCTTCCCTTTGATTCCCATTAGAAATTATTGTTTCAAAATAGGAAGGTGGAGACAGGTCAGACAGTGCTATGGAAACTGCATTATTGAGACCAGCTTGTGATTGTGTTGGGAGTGAAGCAATCCACACAATTTATTGCTATCGTGGATTAGAGCCCTTGCCCTTGCCCTTGCCCCTGCCCCTTCCCCATACCAAGCTCTCAAGCTTCTGCTCTTTCATCAGCAGCCCAAGCCCCACTTTGATAATTCCATGCAACACAGTCCTGGCACAGACCCCTAACTTCAAATTCCAGCCCGTTTCCCTAACAACATGCCTTCTCCACTCACCCGCCAGCTGCTTCTTGTCCTCAGACACTGCCCCCCTGAAATAGGGAGCTTTCGACAAGTTAAAGGGGGAAATGTAAAATTACCTACTCTCTCAGTGTTTTCAGTATTTTGTAGACTTAAATAAGAGCTCTTGTACAAAACCATTGAACTCTTTCTTAAGATATGCTAATTCTTTTTCTGTCTTTGAACTGTTGGCCTTCTGGCTGTCTGACTAGTTATTACCTCAGGTACGTTTGGAACTCTTCTTGCCCTAACCATTCTGAAATGTAATTAGCATTGCCACACGGCATGGGGCTAGGCTCTCGTGCGATGATACAAATCCTGCAGAATTGTGAAAACTCCCGTGCTCAAAAAAAATCACCCAGAAAAACCCATGGATTGAGGGAAAATTAAAACTGGTGATTTCAAGGCCCTCCTCTTGCCCACATGTTTGATATGTCTAAGAATTCAAACGTAGAAGGGTTTGTGGTTCTTCTGTTTAAAAAAATGAAAGCAATTCTGTTTTCTTAGAACTCTGCTTATGCAACTTGGCTGCTGTCACAGCTCTGGGTCAACCAAATCCCAAATGCTACCTTTTCTAGCTCTTTTTTTTTTCTCTCCTGTCAAGAAATACATAGCATCTTAATGCATAATCACATTTATCCTTGCAACAACAAATGGTATACAGAGAATGAATAGTCACTAGGAGCAGTTAAGAAGTATGGGGAAACTGAGGCTCAGAGAGGTGCTGTCACTCATGTATTGTTCACACTCTTTCTGGAAATTCCCCTTCTCTTCCACTGCAGAAGGAGCTGTTTTCTGAATTGAAAACCATTTCTTGCTGACTGCTCAGTTATTTCAAAACTTGTTTCTAAGTTTGGGATCAATCCCAGCTGTTATGAAATCTTTTGTGAATAATAATGAAGTTCTTCATTCCTAGGAAACCAAAAGGTTATCTCTTCTAGTTCATTGCAGGGCATTTTGGATGCCCCAGCTAGGCTGTAAGCAATTGGAACTCTCTAGAAAGAGCTTGCCTGGCTCTGCCATTCAGCTTGTTTGTAAGTCTATAATGTGTTTTAATGTGTAGAGTTGTATTATATAAACAATCATTTTTCACTATTATAATAACATTTTCCCTTAATTGCAAAAATATTTCTGACCTGAATTTATTCTTGTCATAGCTGTGCAAGCAAGCAGAGTCTTGTTTGCCTCTACAATATATTAAAAATGTATTAATTAGCTTCTCCATGCTGCCCAAACAAGGATCAGGAAGGATTTATCTAAATCATGAAAAGCAAAATGAAGCTAACACTTTATTAATTATATTTTAAGAATAGTCTCAGAATTAAGTGTAGCAAAACTTAAGCCTCACATTTGAAAAGAGGTAGCAGAAAACACCACTCAATTAATAAAACCTTTATTTAGCATCTACTGTGTAGAGATTCTGAAAGGCCAAGGAGGGCAAGACATAAAATTGGCCAATTTAGTTTTATGGTCATAGTTAAAAGGCAATAAAAGGCAAGGCAATGTAAGTGTTTTGATTTAGGGTCAATTAACTTCAATATGTTAGATTGAGCCATATGAAATTGACAAATCGAACCATTTTCTAAACCCAGAAAGTGGCAATTTCATATGATTCAACCTAACATGAAGGTAATGTAGCAGCCCCTAAACCATTATGCTTTTCATTTTCTTTCGATTTTTTCAACTAAGTGGTTCGTTTCAGGTTAAAGTTGTCATTATTAGAACAGCCAATACTAGAAGGTAAATAGAGGTCAGAGATTCGACTCTGCTTTTTTTTTGTGAACTCATAAGTAACATTTTTTGTAGGGTTCTTTTTTTTTTTTAATCTGTTTATAATACTGGGGATTGAACTCAGGGACTCAAGCTTGCTAGGCAAGTGCTCTGCCACTTGAGCCATGCCCCTAGTCCTATTTTGGAGTTTTAAAGTTTCTGATTATATTAGACCCTTCTCTTGATTCCATTTAGAGTCATTGTCCCTGGCCTCTCATGCATGACATTCCCTGGCTCAATTCTCCCACCACTTCCTTTGTCACCTTCGTACAAAACCATCATCTCCATCCCCACCAACTGGGCAGAGATGTTGGATTGTAGGACTTCTGTGAAATACTTATCCATGGAGATTAAAAATATCTAGTTTTGCCAGTTGATCCTGAATTTCAGGGCCACTCATGTATTCCACTAAATCCACTCTTCTAGTTCCTTCAACATTTAACATATATTTACCAAGCACCTATTTTGAGCAAGCATTGGAGTATGTCCTCTGGAAAATATTAAGTTGTATCAATTATTATGTATATCAATGCATACATTAATATAAATATGAGTTTAATGCTGACCATCTACCAGAAACATCCAAGCCCTTGACATGTATTAATCTACCCCAGGGGTAGGTATCATTGCTACCTCCATTTTAAAGATGAGAAAACTGAGGCCAGAGAGGTTAAGTGAACTCCTAGCATGCAAGCCCTTAACCAAGGCATCAATTATTCATCTGGGAAAAGCAAGTGCTTTTCCTAGACCATGAATTCAAAGTGTGACAAATTTTCAGTGCCTGCTGATATCCTGAGATAATGACTATCAACCCAGGCCTACTTGGGTCTAATGTCAGGGTATACTTGCTCCTGGAACACTCCTAAGAAGGCCTACCTGCCCCCATGTCCCTAGCACACACAAGAACACATGCATTGCATGGCCTATTCTTGCAGAGTTCTATCTTACCCTAAATCTTATCACCAAGGTCTAGGCACTATCAAGAAAATGATCACTGTTCTTCCCGTTATGCCCAATGTGCGAGCCCTGATAACACATCTAAATTCAAAGAAAATTGACACAAGTCATCTCAGTCAACCTGAAAAGTCAGATGACTCATTCATACCCTTCACACAGGGCTCCTGCCTGGCGCCCTGGTTCTCCTGAACTGGCCCCAGGCATCCTGCAACCCAAGTGCAGCTGGGTGCTCCATTGATCTCACCTCTGCCTGGGAGGCAAGTGTTGACTTTCTTTGCTGAGGCATTGGAGTTGCCTTTGGGTTACATGGCAAACAGCCCCTCTTCTGTGCTGACTGTGCCCCCACTGTGTATGCCCCTAAGGGCAGGCTAAACAAGTTCGCCTTGCAAAAAATAGCAGGGAAGATGCTGGCTCTTCAACCCCCACAGTAAGTGCCATCACTCTGGAGGTAAAATCATGATATATAAATATGACTCGATTTATGTCAGGTCTTATAAATACACATGCACATGTGGATGTTGAAACTGTGAATGCTCTGATAGCCCAAAGCAAAACTAAACAAAACAACTTACTGTCTCATTAGAAAGACATGACCTGGTAGGCCGACTTACCACGTGTGTGCTGGTAGGCCCAGCTTACTAAGGAGGCTAAGACAGGAGGATCACTTGAGCCCAGGAGTTCAGAGATCAAGATCAAACTGTGCAACATAGCAAAACCCTGTCCCCCCACCAAAAAAGAAAAAGAAAAATGGGTAGTGTAACTTTTCTACACACACACCCATAATGCAAACAACCAAAGAGCTGGATGCTCTAGCAATGATGGACTATTAGCATATCTAAGGATTTTCTTGTTTAAATTTAAACTAGGTATGTAAATTTATTGAGCTTTCTTAAGATTAATATTCTATTTCAGTCTGTAACCAGATAGTAAGTACAGGAGCCAGCCTGTGGGGTTACAATTCCAGCTCTACAATTTGCCACGTGTGTGACTGGGCAAGTTACTTACCCACCCTAGGCCTTCATTTCCTCACCTGTAAAATGGGAATAATAAAATTAAAATGAACTCTCCTGACTTCATGGTAAAGAGCAGCTGAGATGCTAGAGAACATGTTTACTGCAGTGCCTGACTGTAATGAGCCATCAACATGTGAATTATTTGTATTAGTAATTTGAAATGGGTCCACACATTCCCAGTAGGAAACCAGTGAGCTGTGGTTTTGTTTTTAATTTTTAACTGTAATCTTGGAGGTGCTTTAATCTCAGCTGTTTGTCTTTAGTGTTCATAGACAAGAAGATGTTTAGCCGTCCTTGGAGTGCAATCTTTCCTTTCATTAAATGCCATTATTAAGTATCTTTGAGTTTCACTTCCACAGTAAATGATCCAGGTTACTTAATGGCTCTGTTTTACATGCTTTAATCATTTATTTGAACTTCTCAACCATCTCTAGACGCAGTGCACACAAAAGCAGTGTCAAGAAAAATAAGGTTCTGAAATTCTTTATCATTTGCAGCCTATTAGCTCAAATGTTTGAAACCCACTGTTGATGAGAACAAAGTTGAGTTCTTTACCATAGTGGTCAGTTGGCTTCACTATGTCACATTGCCAAAGCCACCTCATTCTCAAATCCATAGTTCAGCACAAGCCAAACCAGAGGAGACCAGAGACGATTCATTCATTCGACATGTATTGAGTGCTTGCTGTATACCAGGCAGCATGCTGTGCTCTAAGATCACAAATAAGATCCTCACTACTAAGAGCAGAATACAACTTGAGAGAGAAGGCACCAGAGTAAACAAATCATTGCAAATGATTTCCATTAGGGGTTGTACTAGACATGTACAGTGGAGGTCAGGATACCCTTGGGAAGAAGGGAAGAGGAAGGATTAAGCTCAGGGAAGGTTTACAGAGAAGATGACTGCCAAGCCAGAGTTAAAGAGGAGCATATTCAAGAAAGAAGAAGTACCAGGAGTCTGTTTGGGTATCTTATGGCCAGGTGGCCTTACATGGTAGGTGGGGCTGGTATGGCTGGAAGGAAGCAAAGACAAACAGCTACACAGGCTGAGCAGCACCTGGCCAAAAAGCCTGAGCTTTGTCTTGCAGGTGTGGTGAGCCAGGAGTGGATGGGGAAGCAGAGGCCTGACACAATGTAATCTATGTTTTTCACAAATCACTCAGGAAGCGATGAAGTGGGAAGATGGGAGCTGTTGGAGCCTAGGGTCACAGAGGAAAATAGGATGTGGAGTGATGGAGAGATACCAACAAGCCCACTCCAGGAGGGGGTGATGGGAAGAAGGGCATCCACTTAAGGTATATTTAAAAAAACAGAGCCCTACGCCTGTGGCTTATGCTGTAATCCTAGCTACTCAGGAGGCAGAGATCAGGAGGATCACAGTTGGAAGACAGCCCAGGCAAAATAGACCCTATCTCAAAAAAAACCCATCACAAAAAAGGGCTGGTGGAGTGGCTCAAGGCGTAGGCCCTGAGTTCAAACCCCAGCACCGCAAACAAACAAACAAAAAACAGTATTTAGAGACCCGTTAGAGTGGGGTGCCAATTGTGGAAAGAAGAAAAGACTGGGAGGGGTCCACAAGGAATTCCAGACTTCTGGTGTTTGTGATCCTGTCATATAGTGCCATAATGTTAAACAAATACAAGTTGGCATAAATCCATTCCCAAAAAAGCCATCTCAAAGACACATCTCCTGCTGAAGATTAGCAGGAAGGATCAACTTCATGTGCAAAGAGCAGCATATGTATTTCTTACTAGCTATTCCTTTAAAAATGCCTCTTAATATATATGACATCTGTGAACTTATCTTCTACATAAGATAATATGTAGAAGTCTTAACTTTTAATTTTATGGTATTAAATATTTAAGTACAATAAGATGTTAGAAGTATTTCAATTATTTGAGCACTGGCAGAGTGATTCAAGTGGTGGAGCACCCGCCTAGCAAGTGTGAGATCCTGAGTTCAACCCAGTACTACCAAAAAAAGAAAAAGAGTTATCTGTTATCATCCACCACACGCCTCCCCCCCCCCCCCCCGCAATACACACCAACATAAGCTCTGTGAGGTCAGGGACTCTGTCTCTTTTGTCCCCATCTGCATCCCCAGTACCTAAAGCTATGTTTGACTTCTGATGGAGGCTCAATAATATTTGCTGAGTAAATGAGTGAATGAGTGAATTTCCATGTGGATGAAATGAAACAGTCATTTGTTTCACTAATGAGGGAAGAAAAGGGAAAAATACTACCACCAACAAACAAACCTGGGTTTAAAACAGTTTTTCACAAAAAGATCCAATTTGCAAAAATGGAACTGAAGTTTATAAGCTATTTTTCTCCCTGAAGTTCTACTTCTGGGAAAATCACAGCTGCCAGCTTAGATGGTGGTTTTAACTGCGCAGTTACAAATTCCGCATAGTTGTACGTGTTGGCAGAGCTCTGCTTCCTTGAATGCCACTGGATCAGTAAGGAAATGGTGATTTTCCTTATTGATTTCATGCCACTTCCTCTTCTGTGAAAAATCCCATGTGCTGCTCACTGGCACATGCACCACAAAAACTGAACATTGGGGGCCGGAAATTAAGTGAGTCGCTCAGGTTTCTCTCCAGCCATGTGATGTGAAACCATTTCTGCCTTCGGATTGGAATGTTTGATCATTCTCTCTTCAAATTTAGCAGCGTGATTATTCCTCTTGTGGATTGCACATATGCTCCTTTTGATCTGTGAAATAGCTCATTCCTGGGTGAACTTTAAGCTCCCAAGAAATGCATGTGAAATACTGTTTATGACTCGCGGGAGAAATGTTTCATATTCTCATTCCTCCAAAATGGTGGCAACAAGCCACTCTCTCCAAGGTTCCTTTTTCTCCAAGAAGGGAGAAGAAGAACTGCAGGCCATAGCACTCTGATGATGATGAAAGAATGATAATAATCGTAATCATACCTTCCTGGGATTGTGCTCAATTGTTTCACATGGGTAACAGCGTAGAAAACCCATTGCCTGCAAATATTTACTGTGTGCAAGGTCCATAGACTGTGAAGAAAGATCAACTCTGTTGCTATTCTCTGAGGCTTCAAAATTAGATGGAGAAGCAAAATATAAGCCACAAAGTGAAATTAACAGCCAGTAATGAACAGTAAGTGCTACACAGGGCTCAGAAGAGGACAGGTAATCAGACAGCAACTCTAAAGGAAATGGACTTGATTTTGACTTGGACCTTTAGTGAGAAAAGACAGACTGGTGGGAACCACCATGGACACTGTTACTAGGTGTCCCACCTGTCTGAGGTAGGGGTGCAGCAGGCAGGGTTGGGGAGAGATTAGAGATGACTTTGAATACCCCTCTAAGGACATTGAACTTAGTTCTATAAATAAAGTGAGTTTGGGGGCAGAACAGATATGAACTGAGCAATGCTCTAGAGAAACTAAATCTAGCAGGGATTTAGCTATAAATTAATGGGGAATTTTTCAGATTTAAGATAATGAGACCCTGACCCAGGCAGGGGACAGTGGTATGTCTCCATTATACATTCCTGAAAATATTTCTTAAAGATTCATATAAAATTGTGCCTCATGGTGCCGCCTCCTCCCTGTGAGACAGTGATGCTGTGATACTGTGTGCTACTTGGAACTAGTCTTGTTCCTTGGACATGGCATGGGCCTGGGGTTGGCTATACACGAACCTTAGAGAATCTAGGTAACGTGGATTAAAAGCTATGAGGAACCTTGGAGTCTCAAAGTCCACCTTGTCCGTTTACAATAAGGAAACCAGCCCTTGTTTGAATACACACCACTCAAGGTGTGGCATCAGATCTCCTTACCATACTCCAGCAGGGCTTTGGGACGGTCCGAATATTGCTTCAAGGTGTGTGTGCAAACTGTGGAATCCAGAAGCATTTTGGACGAGTGAAGGAGGCGCGTATTTCCTTGCCCTCACTGACATAGCTGAACCTCTCCTATATGTCACTGACAGTCCCCTGCCACACCCACCCTAACCCAGGGCCAGTCCTGCTTCAGTCCTCCACCTCAACTCTTCCAACTTCCTGCTTCAGTTTCTCAAAATATACTTCTGTTTCTTGAATCCTGTTGTTGATTGTGTTATCTTCTTTGTCTGGAGACCTTTATGTCCCCTGCTTAAGAATCATCACCTCCAAGACCCTCCCTTAGGTGGACTGAGGTCTCCCTCCTTGGAGCTCCCTCCTACCCTGCACAGAGCCTCTCACTGTGTCGCCATAATACTTTTTGTTGTTATTGTTGTTTTGTTTTGATGGTGCTAGGGTTTGAACTCCGGGCCCTCACACTTACTAGGCAAGCACTCTACTGTCTGAGACTGAGTCACTCCACCAGCTGTTTTGTCTTGTTTTATTAAGACAGTATCTTGCTACATAGCCCAGGTTGACCTCAAATTCACAGTCCTCCTGCCTAGTGCTGGGATTACAGGCAGGTGCCAGCAACTACACCCAGCTGCAACCATGATGTCTTATAATTGACAAACTGTGTGTGCCTTCCATACCTCAACTGTGAGTTCCCTGAGAGCAGGACTATGGGAGTTCATGATTAAATTCCCAGCATCTTGTATAGTGCCTGATACCTACAGGGCCTTCAGATGTCTTGTGGATAAATGAATGAATGAACGATACTTGTCTGTTTGTACCTTTGTGGTAGTTACTCATTTCATAAATATTTATTGAGCAGTTACCTATGGTTGGCACTGTGGAGTTACACTTAAATGTTAAAATAAACCTATGCAGTCAAATTCCGAATACACATGCATAAATTGTGCGTGTGGAGTGTTAACATGCATACACAGCAAAGACCAGGCTAGCAAACGCAGTAACTGTGTGCCAGATGTCCCCGAAATCTATCAAGAGCCGAAAATGACAGTTAGCTCCATATGCCCTGTAAAAAGGAGGAAAAAAGAAAAGAAAAAGAAGGAAAATAAGAAAAACACAAAAGAACAAAAGAACTTCTAGCAGAAGGAAGTGGCTATGTTTTTGGTTTTGTTTTTTTTTCCCTAAGAGCTCGTGTCGGGGGTGGGGAAGATTTATAAACACTGTGCTGGGCAGGTTCATGTAAGAAGTCAGAGTTCCTGGAGGGCTGGCTCTTAGGAGCTGTTTGGAAAATTCATTGCCATGCATGAGCTGGGGGATTGCTTTTTATTCCACTGGAAATTGTTAATGGAGACAGCATTAGCGGCCCCTTATCGCTTTGTCTGATAGAGAGACAGCAGGTTCGCCCAAGCAATTGTGGAACCCTGATCACTGCCAATTAGGGGAGCATTGTCTGGCTGACATAATCAAGTGAGTATAAATATATTTATCGTGATTGGAATGGGGAAGGGAGACAACAGAAAGATTGAGGCAAAAGCTGCCACCCGTTGCCTGGCTCCAGCCTGGATCAAACCCAGTGTGTCACCCAGTGCTCAGCAAATGCAGTCACCGGCTTTGGGAGGTAGAATGCACTGTTGAGAATTCAGGAGTAAAATCATTTTTTCCAGAAGGGGCCCTGTCTCTCCTTATTTTCCTCCTTGCTTCTCCATTTTTTTCATGTTCACTTCTGCAAATGCTGAAAAGAGAAGAGAAAGCAGATGCCACCCTTAGCACATTTTCATTCTGTTCTGTGGGCCACGCTGCTCCCACCTAGCTTCTCTGCAGTTGAAAGTGCTGGCAAGAAACAGAGCTGCACAGGCCTACCCTCCCTGTTGCCCACATGTGTGGGTCCCTCTGGCCTTAGGTTTATTTAATTGCTGACTTGGGAAACTTTTGTAGGAATACCTGTGATGTGTCTGAGAGCTGGCGTTGAAAGACTGATAAAAATAGTCCTCAGCCATGGACTAGATTTTGGAGGAATTTAAACGGCTGAAAGAAGGAGGCATGTTTCAGTCATATCTGATGGCATTCCTGATGTCCGATTGGAAAGCAGGGTCTTGTTAGGCATCTGCACAGATTTCAAAATACAGGCTGCATTTTTCCCTCCCAAAAAAATGGGCCAGAGTGGGACATAAATGCCAAAATTTTATTGCTGTAAGGGACATCAATGACAAAATCGAAGTCATGGCAGGGCCAATTGATCAGAAGCATGGCTTTTTTCCCTCACCTTTGACTATTTGATAATGGCCATTTATGGAGCTAAGTTAATGGCAGCTACTTTCTCTGCCTCTGTCACATGTGCACTATTCTGTCTCCCACCCTTGAGGGCTGAGGACCCTTCCCAATGTCTACCACAGAGTGAGGCGTCCCCTTCCCTTTCAGCCATAGCTTATCTTGACAACTGCAAATTGCTCTCAGGCTTGCCTTCCTGACATTGGCAAACACTACTGTATTGCTGGTAGCCCCGATTCAGCACATAAGATGTAAGTAAGAAGGTGTAGGGACACAAAATAAACAAGGAGCTCAAGTAGGAGAAATGGCATTCATAGGGCTCACCGCCTACCGCCTCTGCCATCTGTTTCCAGCCTGTTTCTACTACCCTTCTCCTCTTGTGGCCTTGTTGCCAAGGCCTACCCCTTTCACCTAGCTACCAGAAATATGCCTTTCCTGGCTTTTCAAATCTTAATGGACCAAACACTTGCTTTTCGTTTTTTTCTGTTTTCTACCTCTTGCCAGATATATTGGCTTTTGAGAACCAGAGCTCATTTTTCTCCAAGGAAGAAAGAAAGTCATTCTATATTTACCCATTAGCTAATTACCACTTAAGAGTGAAAATACAGGGAACTCTCCCACTCCCTCACTCACAAATGGGTTATTCACCTTGGCCGAACCTTGGCTGACAGACAGCTACTGTTCCCATCAAGTTGGCTTAAGTTCTGTCATTGGCATTTGTTTCCTTGAAGCAGAGAGGTTTCTGGGTTCTGCCTTTGTCTGATTCTGCTTTTGAGGAATGGGCCTGACTCCTTTGCAGCTGCTTATTTGGTAAATAGGTTTGATTAAATCTCTGGCATTTATCAAGAACCTGCTGTGTTGGCTGCTCTGAGTTCCTCAGAAATTCTCTCCACTGAGAAGTTGGATAGAGGCACCCATTGGAATGCTGGCTCTCTCCTAATCTGTTGGTTTTCTGCTGAGTAGACAGGGGTGTGAAATAACCATGTACTGTGATGTCCTGTTAGGGTGCTTGAGTTCTGAAGTCATTGAGACCTGGGTTGTACAGCAGTGTGATGGCGGGGAGAGAAGGGGGCATAACATTGCTTTCCTCTTCCAAGTCTTGTCCTTCTCACTGTAGGCGCTGATGGGGTAAAGAAACAGTCTGTTTCTTTTTGCTCCCCTCTATAATGAGATAAAGTCAAGCAGACAGTGAAAAGCAGAATGGTGGTGTGTGGTCCTGACAAGATCCTTTTAACCTGAGCATTGTCATTTAGTTGAGTAATGCATGTTGTTTAGTTACAGGAGAAGAACTCCGGAAAACACACAAAGCTCTTGGCCTGGCTGAAGCTCCGGCTCACATCATTTTGATCTTTTCCCTCGGGATACTCCCAGCCAGGAAGTAGTAAATGAGGAGGTAGAGTCCTGTTAAGGTTCCATGTCGCCCTCGGTTCCCTGGGCTGACTCTGCACGGTGGTGAAGTAAGATGTCACCACTGGAGGAAGTTGAGTGGAAAGTACAGGGGACCTCTCTCTACTACACTTGCAACATCCTATGGATCTGTAAATGTCTCAAAATAAAAAGCTTAAGGGTAGAGAATGAGAACAAAGGGAGAGAGCAGAGTCATGTAAGTGACCTTGGTTTTAGTCCCTGACTGGACAGGTAATTGCATTTTGTTTGTAATGTAGATTTTGTGAGCAGTCAGTGATTAAAGCTGGGGGTCCCTTTTCCACAGAAGGAAGAAAACAAAATCAGCTGAGGGAACTACCCAGCAACATGGTAGAAGACCACCACTTCCTGCATCTTTCATCCACCTTCACCTACACACCTCCCTTGTCCTCCTTCCTTCGCATCCAAGGGCAGAGGCCTCACCTGCTGCAGCACATGAACTCCACCCCCAGCAGATGGCCCCACCCTTCCTGCTGCTCCCACAAGCATCATCCTGCTACATGAGCTCTCTGGGTTAGCTCTTCCTTACTCTAGTTTTAACAACCACCTATGTATATTGAGATAGTTCCCAAATTTCTATCTCTATGCAGAAATACACACACATGCCCAACCCTGACTGGGAGTCTCTCTGCCTAGGTGTTTCACAAGAATTGCAAGCTCCTCTTAGGTCCCCTCCTCTTCTCTGTTGCCTTACCTTGGGAAATGCTACCTCCATCTATCAAAGTGCCCCCAGAAGAAGCCTACGCATCATTCTGGACTTGTGCTGCCCCCAATACTTCTGCTTGCTAGTCCAAACGGAGATGTGCTGTAAGTGCAAAATACACACAGACTTAGGGGGGAAATGCAAAATATCTCAATAATATTTTATATTGATTTCAAATTGCAATGATAATGTCTTAGCTATTTGGGGATAAATAAAACATTAAAAATAATTTCCTTTTACTTTTCAGTGTGCCACCAGAATATTTAAAATTACATACATGGCTTGGATTTGGGACTTGAATCCTGTTTCTATAAGACAGTGCCATTGCAGGCTCTTCTTTGTTTTGCTACTTCCAACTGGTCGATAATTCACAGCAATACTGGAGGCATGGCTCAAGTGGTAGAGGATCTGCCTAGCAAGTGCAAGGCCCTGAGTTCAAAACCCAGCACGGAAAAAAAAAACCCACAGCAGTTCTCTTGAATAAAGAGATAAAGGAAAAGGGCTAGGCATGGTGATACACACCTGCAATCCCAGCTACTCGGGAAGTGGAAGTAGGAAGATTGAGATCTGGGGCTGGTCCTGAGCAAAAGTGTGAGACCCATGACTAGTGGAGTGGCTCAAGTGGTAAGAGCACCTGCTTAGTAAATGTGAAACCCCTGAGTTCAACCCCCCTGTGCCACCAAAAAAAAAAAAAAAAGTGTGAGACCCCATCTAAAAAAATCTAAAGTAAAAAGGGCTGGGGGTGTGGCTCAGTAGTAGAGCACTGTCTAACAAATACAAGGCCTGAGTTCAATCCCCAGCACTGCAAAAAAAAATTTAAAAATAAAAATAAATAAAGGGGATTAGTGATTAAGAGCACAGACAGAGTTTGAATGCTGGGATCCACCTTTTTTTTTTCTTTTGATACATCTGAACTTGGGCAATTATTTAGCCTTTTTGAACCTCGGTTTCCTCATTGTTGGCTAGATATAACACTAGTTCCTATTTCTCAGAATCTTTGTGTGCGTGTATATGTGTGGCAGTTCTGGGAATTGTATTTCTCAGATTCTTGTGAGCAGTAAATGAGATAACATGTCTTTCCTGAGTATATCTCCATCCCAAGGGTCTCTCCTTTGAGCTCCTTGACCACGTGAGGTTCGCCCCTTTAGCACTGTGATCCCACATCTTTGGTTGACATATCTGTCCTAACAAATACTATGAGCCACCTAAGGTCTGGGATGGGCTCTCTGGTTCAGCTGGGTCTCCAGGCTCAGGAAGGTGCCTACCACAAAGTGAGGCCCAGGAAGGGCTGCTGAATGAATGCAGAAAGCATACAGACAGATGCCCCTGAGAGACAGAAGGCAAGTGAGAGATCAGTGAAGTTGAGCAGCAGAAAATCTAAAATGAACCTGGGGAGAAATTGTCACTTCCTGGTGGTGCAGACAGTCAGAAGTGAAAGAGAAGGGCTGGGGATGCGGCTCAGTGGTAGAACACTTGTCTTGCATGCACACGGCCCTGGGTTCAATCCCCAGCACCACAAAAAAAAGAAAAAAAAAGAAAGGAGAGAGAGAGAGAGAGAGAGAGAGAGAGAGAGAGAGAGAGAAGGATCAGGGCAAGGAGTCAGTGATAGAGGATTTGAAACAAAAGAATATAAAAAAGAGATCATGAAAAGAACGGGACAGAACCACATGGTACAGCTGGTAGTGTAGCAACTTCCTGTAAAATGGTTTAGGAAGACACAAGGCATATAAATAAGAATGAGGTATCATCAACCATTTCAAGGATTATTTGTCATTGGGACTAGATACACATGTGATACAAGCAAATGTCAAACTGGTGAGTACGTGATGGGATTACTAATAATTTTTGGGGGCTGGTGCCCAGGAATTTTGTACTGTGGTGCAAATGCCAAGTGTGGGAAAATTGACCAAGCTATAGGTATGAGAAAGTAGACAGTGAAAGGGAGAGTAGCAACGTACAAGGCAGAATCCGCATAAGGGAAATGTCGGAATGCAGAAGAGGGCTTTGAGCATCCTGTTATACCACAAATACGAACTATAAGACAAGTCAGTTACGAGAACGAAATTCTAATATGTAAAACCTACTTATCAAAATACATAGTACTACAGAATGCACAATGGCAAAACACAACTTCGACCCACACAATACTAAAAGTAGCAAATTGCACAAGAACGTAGAGAAAATAAGAGGTATGACATTTTGTGGCCCACAGGATGCATGAATGAGAATACATACTTCTGCACACAAACCACAACCCACCTGAGGAACTCCAAAAAATGCACCCAGATGGCTACTGGTAGAGCCAGGGTTTGAAGTTTGGCTGCATGACTCTGAAGCCATGTGTTTGCCTCCTTATTCTTGGGGCACCACCAGGCAAGGGGGAGGTAGATCAAGTTCCCCAGGAGAATAAGAGAGAGTGAGACCTCAGGATGTGTTGGGAGCAGGCACCAGCAGTTGCTTTTAGACCAGGTCCCTTGGTTTAAGTAAGAAAACTGCGGCCTTAACTCTAGACAGGTGCAGTCCTGTGCCAAGGACTCATGACCTGATTAGAAAAGCAACCAACAGACCTCAGTTCCCACTACAGCCTCAGCCAGGGCCCTTGTGCATGAGCAGCCTGTGCTATTGTATACCTAGTGCTGTGCGTTGGATGGCAGAAGGAGGACCAGGGCAGAGGCAAGGATACAGATGGGTTCCTTGAGAACAACAAGAAGCCATTTACGCAGGCATGTTTGCTTTGGATGGAAGGAATTCTGAAGTCAATTTTGAGAGACAGGATGGGAGAGATTGCTGAAGACCTGCCATGATGAGAGAGGCTCGAGTGGATGTGGGATGTCACGTGTCAATGTGACATTGACAAATTCTGAATGGGAAAATGATCCTTAGAAAGCTTCAGCACACAGAGGTCTTTGCACCATTCAAAGGGGAGAGGAGTGGAGGATGAAGAGGGGCACAGGAAGGTGACAGCAGCCTGCTCATACGCAACAAAAGGTAACGCCATGGCTCAGAAGAGGACGAGAAGAGAACAGAAAACATTAAAGAGGGCAATGAGTGAGCAGATGAATTTCTGCCACTCAGTATCTCATCAAATGCAGCTCCGAGGGGGAGCTGACCCTGTGATGGTGCATTCCTTTTCCAGAGTTATTACACTGTCATATACAGAAAGGGCCACAGGCGTGCTCAGCTGGGCCTCAGCAAGGCATTGCTGAGATTCTAGAGGATGGAATGAAGACAGCCAGGCCAAAGAACCGCTTTGTCTGTAGTTTGTAGTCAATACTCAAAGGATGTTGATTGGTGGGTTCATGTACACTGGAGGCAGACTTTAGGTAAAGAAACTGGATGTAGACCAGGTGTGGTGGTGCCTATCTGTAATCCCAGATACTCTGGGAGGCAGAGGCAGGGGATAAGTCTTGTCAAAGGTAATATCGAGACCCTGTCTCAAAAACAAAATTTGTTTAAAAAGGACTAGGGGCATAACTTAAATGGTAGAGTACTTACCTAGCATGCTTGAGGCCCTGGGCTCAATCCCCAATACTGCAAACAAACAAACAAAAAGAAACTGATTTCAGAGATGGCCAATTTGCTGATGGTCACCCAGTTGGTGAATGAAGGAGCCAGGACTTGAACCCAGCCGTGCCTGACTCCAAAGACCCTGTGCATTTGCTGCGGAATAAGGACTAAAAAGGCAGGAAGTTCACTTATGAGAAAAGAATTCTGGTTCCAAAATTCCACGACTAAGGTGGTGAGGTCTGGCTTGGCCATCTTCCTGTTGGAAGACACCTGAGTTCTTGGCATATTTTTTACCTCTGGGACAGCCAACGGTGTAACACAATTATAAAATGCTAGTGGACAAAATAAATCATTCAATCATCCTATTCTGCTCAGCCCAGCTCAGACCACATCCTGAATACTGAGTTCACTGTAGGTAACACATCTTGAGGACAGCAGTGACTGAGATGACACGTTTGGGAAATGACCAGGAGGTCAAGGAGTAGGTGGTGGAAGACCCCAGGGATATTTAAGTGTAGAAACAAAAATTCAGGACTGGTGGTATTTTTGTTTGGTTTGTGTTTTACTTCTTAGGACAGAATTTGGACTAAAAGGAGAGCCCTTTTGGTTCATTATAACGAACTCATCAAGCCATTAGCTTACTCTTCCCAGCTTCTTTCCCACCACCATGTCCCCATTTTCTCTGTCATCTTGTGAATCAGAGAGAGACCCTGCAGCTTTCTAAACCGCTTCCAATTCTGAGAACCTAGGATTTGGGATCCTGCTTTGTCAAAGCTGGCAAGTAAAAAGAAAAGGAACCATTTTGAACAAGACTAACTCAAATTAGGAAGAGCAAAAATAAGAAAATAAGAAAATTCACTTAATGAGCAGAAAGCTCGCTATCATCCCTTTGCGTGTTTCATTGGTTGTTTTAGGGAGAGGGTTGTTTGGTTTTTTGAGGCAAGGTCTCACTATGTGGCTTAAGCTGACCTGGATCCTCCTGCCTCAGCCTTCTGAGTGCAGAGATTGCAGGTATGTGCCACCATACCTGGCTAATATTCCTTTTATTGGCAAATGATGACTTGCTATATGAAAATGTCACTACCTCTAACTTTTCAGGGATAGGTTTATCAAATAAAGCCAGGTAAGCTACTATCTGAGTTAGTGTTCTCTTTTGCAAGGTTTGACACCAGTGAGCTACTAAATGACCAGCATTTTGATAATAAGTGAAACACAAGTAACAATGGCAAAAAAGATTCAGATAGTCATGCAGTCATTCAATCTATACTTTTGTGCTTTGCCCAAATAAGAATGAAGGTAGCCCAGGCACAGACAGCAAGAGAAGGGTGAGAGGATGCTGGTGCATTTGCAGCATTTGTGAACAATGTCACAGCGCTGGTGACAATAAAGCAAGAAGATGGAGGCTTTCAAATATATGATAAAGAAGGCAAGCTTTCTGAGCCCAAATCAATAAAAACACACATGAAGTGAACAGAAGAGAAGAGAAGGAAAAGAAAACAGAGGGGCAGCATAAAACTCTGGTGATATATTTGAAGAAAAATCATGATGTGAGTAGAAAATGAGAAGTGAAGAAAATTAATAAGTAAAGCCTGGATTTTATAAAGTATCTGTCTGTCCATCCATTTGTCTCTTCCTTGCCCTTCACACTGATGGACCCGGCCACTTGCCCCGTATCTCTGATGGGGCTCATTTAATGATTTCTGAGCCAGGTGCTATTTTTAAATAATAAATAGCTGTTTGGTTTTGTCAGCAGGGCTCATGGAGTGTCTGTAGACCATTGTAAAACTTCGGGAAACAATAAGGATAAAATGGGGAGCCAGCATCCCTCAGCCCTGCAGCATCTCCAGCAGGGTTGGTGGGCTCTTTGTGTTTAGTTGTCGTTGTTCTTTTGGACTGATGTTTTCATGTGCCATTTTAATAAGAAAAGTATGGGAGAATTAAAAACAGAAGTATGGCTGATATACTCTAACTAGATTCATCTTAAGTCATCAGTGTTGCAAGGAGAAAGAAAGAACTTGAAAACCCTGGAATATATATATTGTGGGGGGTGGAGAAGGAGAAGAAGGGAGGGTGAAGGAGGAATGGGTGGGAAGGAAAGCGAGGGGAAGGGAGGGTGGAGTCAGTAGTTTGTGAGTCTATGAACTGCCATTGCTCCCATTTCTGCAATAGCCTTAAAGTACATGATTGCTTGGTCTGAGGTCAGCCAGGCTTATTGCAGTCTTTGCCTCTTTGACCACAAAGTAATGGGCTTGAATTTCCATGGTATGTGAGAATTGCTGCTGTCAATTTCTTGAGTGAAGGACAGCCACCTGGGAAGGTTCAGGGGGCCTAAGCTAGTTAGCAATTACCCTGAACTAGTAGCAGGACTTTTAAGATTTTCTAGTACCAGTGGAGGCAGAGTGACAAAGAGAGCCCACAGCCCCAGATGCCAATGAACATGTTCTCTAATCTCCCTCTTTCTTCCCCATCTAGAAAATGTGACCGCTACAACTAGTAAAAAATGTTGCAAGGGTGTCAGTTGGTGAAGCTCTTGGCACATGGTGGCCCATAGACCAAATGGTAGCTTCGTCTTGGCCGGCTCATGTCTCCCTGTGTTAGAGAAGCTTTGGTGGTGTGCGCCCTCCATGGGTGTCTTGGCATTTCCTATTTAAAGACAGCAATGCAATGACCTTGCTCAGGGTCGATGGCAGTGTGTAAAGCCACCTCAGTGTTCTGCCTTTCCCCTGTGCATCCCCCACCTCCCTTTGACTGGTCTATCTTCTTTCCCTACTCGCTGGACCGCCTACATTATGATGCGTTACACCTTTGGATAACACTACAGCCAGGGGCTCTTTATCAATGGAGAGAAGTGAGCACTTGCCCAGCAGAAGGGAGGGGAGAGGGAGGCTTGAAATGAGAAAAAGGAGTACATGCAGCCAGACTGGACACATGGCTCAAGTGGTAGAGTGCCTGCTTTGCAAGCATGAAGTCCTGAGTTCAAACACAAGTCCTGCCAAAAAAGAGCACAGAGCACATGCTTGGTGGGTTTGTATTTCTTAAAAGCAGTTTTGACGTTTGTCTTTACAAGAAACATTGGTAGATTAAGGAGATGCAAGTATGCTTTGGGGAAAGACACTAGGCAGTTGACGCCCAGGTTAAGCCCAGCATTTGGCAGACTGCAAGTGATGGGATGAGGATTGCCATCTGGATTCCTGGGAGAAACCGAGGTACAGAAAATTAAGTTTCCCCAGTCACCAAGTAAGCAACAGGGACTGAGATTTAAAGGCAGATCTGTCTGATCCCATGCCCTGCCATCTTGCTGTGGCAGCCTTACCTCGCAGAGTGACAAGTTAGGGAAAGAAGGATGGGATTGCTTGAGTTTAATAGAACATGTGCGTTAGCTTAAAGAAAAAGATATTTTTTCTTACAAGAAATTTGAAGATGAGTGAGATTGTATGTGATTAGCCTTGAACAAAAAGAGTTAGGTTGTCTAAGCAACCTAACTGGACTGGACTAGAGTGGATTAAAGAGGAGGAAGGCGATAAACAGGCCAAAGAAGGAAGAACAAACGACCAAGCCTTTGTCTTGGGCATCACCCTGCATGGGGACAGTCTCCTTTCTTGTCTTTCTCCTCTCCAAGCCTCCCCTCCCCCCAAAAAAAAAACCTTATGGAAAAAAAGGAGCTAATTAAAAACAAGAAAAGCATTCTTGAAACCAATGAAATCTCCATAATCCACAGTGACAGACAGGGACCACAGAACAGCAATTTGATTAAACAAGGATATAGGGGACTTAGGAAGACTCTCCAGTTGTGTAAAGTTTGTCTGTAAGTCTGAAAAATATTATACTTATTTGGCTTCCAAGCCTGAAAAACAAATGTCTTCTAACTGGGGCAATGATTCCCATTTGGAAATTAGGAAGAAATTACAAGGCCAAAGAGCCAAAGGGCGATTGGGGATCCCAGGTGGGACTGAAACCCTGGAGGCTGGTAAGGATCTGTCTGCATGAGGGGCCCTGGTGAAGACAGGTGGTAAGAGATACTGGTAAAGCTGCTCCTGCCGTGGTGGTGATGAGCTGAGCCTGGGCCCTCCGGTTTTGGCGGGGGGAGAGCAATACCTTCCCTGCCCACGCTCAGTGTCTTCACTCAGGAACCAGCTGCCTGTTAGTTGCCTGTCAGTGGAGACAGCTCTGTTGGTGCCTTTCTGCAGAAGACAAGCAGCAAGAGGCTGAATTGTTATTCGAGGAACACACCTGCGCACAGGACAGGAATGGATGGGAGATGGGGAGCGCCCTGGAGGCTTCTATTCATAAGCCACTTCCTTGTGGTCTCTAAGACTGGCACCAGCAGATGGGCACTGATGAATTATTGTTCTTGGGCAAGCTGTGGAGGGCCTCCTCTAGTTCCATGTGTTCACCCCTGCTGGTCATGATGGGGGATTTGTGCTTTCCTGGGGCTTAGGAGGGGGGAAAGTAATGAGTCACCTGAGGACAAGAGAAAAATAAGAATGTCCTGTGTGCACAAAAATCACCGTAAATGGAAGTTTTTGGAGGGGACTAAAATCTCAGCCAACTAGCCAGAAATGGCTTGGTGGGGTACACTTTGCTTGTCTTTGCTTTCTTTTTGCAATAAAATCAGAAATGTTTATATTCCTCTGGAGAAAACTCCTGTCCTATTGAGATGACCGTTTATTCTCCTGGGATTCTGAACCAAAAAGAAATGACCCTGAATCTATGACTTGGGAGGTCCAGCTAAGCAGAACTGTTGGCTGCAAATTTCCTAAGGCTGAGTGCTCTGATGGCCACCCCCAAGCAAAGGCTAACTGCACCCTTGACATGGTGAAGGCTGAGTGTGGGGACACCCAGGTGGCCCTACACAAATTGGTTGTAGCAACCACAACTCCAACTCCCACCCCACCCTCTGCACCTGGCCTCAAATTGGAGCCTGCAGAGAACCAGAAGTCAGATCTTACTAGAAAGGGCGTTAAGGGTCTCTGTTTTATAGATCGCAGAGCTAAGTTAGCGGTAACTCAAAAGTAAACACTAAAGAAACATGGAAGCCTTGACAGATGTTTGAAAGTTAAAATTTCCAACATGGCCAGCTGATTAGAAGGGCCCTAGAACAGGAATTCTTCTGATATGGAATGCAACAAAAAGGTTGTCATTTGAGAACCCAAAATGTAGAAAGGCCAGTCCTTGGTCCCTTGGCCAGATACAGCCCACTCCCCCCACGCCCACTCTTCTCCCTTCTGGAATAGATTGATTGGTTCTGTGGAAGAGTATTTAAGCAGCAGCTGATGGGTGAGTTGACCATTCTATGCTCACAAATGTTCAGGAAGGACCATCTGTAACCCTGTTCTGGTTTTTGTTTTTGTTTTTTTTTTCCTATTTTTCTTGGTTTGATTTTCTTTGTATTTACATTTTTTAAAATTATTCATTTATTCACATGTGCATACATTGTTTGGGTCATTTCTCCCCCAACCCTTTCCTGTTTCCTGTGCCTATGCCCAATATCCACTAAGGCAAAAAGTCTCTAACACTGCTGTAAGGTTCAGAGAAAAGAAATCCACACAATAGGGGTATGACCATGAAATCATTCACCCATAACCAAAACCAGAGTAAGGGAACTTGAGATGAGTGGGCCCTTGCCAGGGTGCTCAGAAAGAACATAAGCTTCAGAAATGCGTGGGGGAGATGACTTATAATTCTCTTCCATAGAAGCAATTCTGCGTTTTATAGATGCTGGACTCTGAAATGTTAATATTTATGTGTCTTAAAACTTGACAAGGGACAATGAGGACAATCACCAAATCTGTCTGGATAAAGATTATAGGGCCTCAAGAGGCAAAGAAAAGTTACAAGATACAAGCAACGGTTTGGGGTGCACCATTGCCCTCTATTGGATTAAATAAATCAGACTTCTTAGTGCGGCTTGTGTTTCATTATCTCTAGCTGATTTGCTGAAACTGTCAAGGTAATTGTGATGGGGAAATTAATTGATCTTTATAAATAAATACTTCTGTTGGCCATCCTTTCTCTGAGGAAATCAAATGTAATTCTGATGGCAGGTCATTTATCATACTTTTAGTCACTCAGCAAACATTTACTAAGTGCCTTCTAGACACTGGCTAAGATTGTGGGAAATCTAAGAACTGACAATCATTGGACACCTACAATGTGTAAGGGTCTTACATGAAGCAAGGTGGTTACTCCCACTTTATTGATGAGGCAATAGGACACCCAGGAATTAAGTGCCACATTTCACTTTCAAATCCAAGTCTATGGACTCCTAATCCACACTCGGTCCATTGATCCACACCCTTCCCACCCTCCCCCTGCCCCGCCCCGGCCTCCCAGAAGTTTGCAAAACCCTGGGGCAGCTAGACTACAGATAAAAATGTGTATATCAAGGTTCAGCAAACTAGAGCCAGTGGGTTCAATCCAACCCATAGTGTGTTTTTGACCTTGAGCTAAGACAGTTTTTACATTTTTAAATGGTTAGAGGGAGAGAAAACCAAAATAATAATAATACTTGGTGACATGTAAAAATTATATATGTTCAAATTTTAGTGTCCACAAATAAAGTTTGATTGGAACACAGCTGTGTCAATTCATTTATCATCTAACGGCTGCTTGTCTGGCTGTAGCAGCACAGTTGGATATTGCTGACAGACTGTACTGCCCTCAAAGCCAAAAATATTTACCTTCTGGCTCTTTATAGAAAAGATTTGCCAACCCCTGGTCTATATTCCAAGGTAGAATGTTCTCTGTGTATCAATAGTTCTTAAAGTGCTTTGGAAGTTGAGAAAAGGGGAAGCTAATATTTATTTGGTCTCCAGTATGGGGAGCTAAAAGTGACATACAGGTGTGCTCTGTTTTAAGATTCAGTGCCTGAAAACACACTTAAAACAGATCAATTAAAAGATAGTTATTTGCATAACAAAGTTTCCATTTTGGTTTATAAAGGGCTTCACCACAGGGTTCCTTCGTAGAGTGAGTCTCCATAATACTTGCTAATATAATTCCGTTTACAAATACTCTGTTCATAATAAAAGTCAAGGACATTCCTATTGTGTACAGTAGGGCTTAGCTATAATCATTTTTTTCCTGGTAGTGTAAGGTTTCCTACTTCTGAAAAGTAATTGAGCTGACCTTATCAGTTCCCATGGGCAAGGAAGGGCTCTTCCTGATAGTCTCCACAGGGCTTTATCTGACCAACAGGAAGGCTGTGGGTTCTGCCAGGCACAGTAGCATATACCAGTAGTCCCAGCACTCGGGAGGCTGAAGCAGAAGGATCCCTTAAACCCAGGAGGAGTTCGAGGCCAGCATAGGGAGCATAGCAAGACCCTGTCTCATAAGAATAAAGACTGTGGGGCATCAGTTATATGATATTAGGTAGCTGGTCTAATGTTACATTTTTTGCTAAGCTGTTTTTGGTAACTGCAGCCAAAGTCCTAAAATGTACACTCGTCCCTGTTTGTTTTCACTGCATACACAAGAAAAATTACATTTGTGGCTAATGTCCTGATAAATATGTGACCAGCAATACTTATGAAAAGCAAAGTCTCTCTTTTTAAAATTGCAAGAAATGTTATCAGAACTGCAACTGGAACAAGTATTCAAATGAGAGCTCTCCCAGCAACATAGGAAGTGGTATCTCTGATTCAGTTTAGGACTTGCCTCCCTCTTTCATTGGGTCCTGAGCCTGACTTCGCCTAATTTTGTGGTGTTATGCAATTGCTCTTTTTAAGAGATTCATAAAATGGAAACCTTGGGTATTCATAGCCAACTTAGGAGGAGCTGAAATTATTCAAGAAGTTTCTTGCCTGGTACCATTTTGACGGTAACTAGGTTTCTGAACAAATCACTTAATCTGGCTTTCAAATGGAGGTTATTTTAAAAAACTATCTCCTGCCTTTTGTTTTCATCCTCTATGGTGACTGTCTATATTTTAGGAGTAGACAATCATTCCTGGTAGATAGAGTGAATTTCCTTCAGGCTTTTTTGTTTGGGATTTGTTTTTTTTTTTTTGCTGGTAAAAGAAGTTATGTGAAAATGCAAGGACCCGAGAGAGTCATGTCGGGCGGTCCTGCTACCTGTGGTGAAGCAAATCTGTGCCACAGGGCTGCTAATGGGTAATGCGTGAGGTTTGCAAAGGGCTGGTGAGAGGCAAAGCTGGCATTAGAGCCCCACAAATGGCCTCATCAACCAGGCTCAGGGGTGGAGGGGGGGCGGGCGGGGCTTGATACTCGGCTTTCCCTGGAGGCTGAGGCTTCTCACACTGTAAGGCAGGTGACATTTCAGCCATTTCTAAAGCTGATCACTGGCAAGGAAATCACTTGAATCCATCTGTGAGATTCCGGGAAAAGGGGTCTTTCTCTTCATCTCCCCCTGAAGTCAGAAGCACGGAAATTGCAAACAGCAACATGAAGACTCCATTGCATTCTTAAATTCAGTCTGTGTGGGCTCTCCCCCCTTTCCTTCCCATCCTCCCCCCAACCCCCACTGCTTTCCCCACTCCCCAGATTTTTGCCACTCCATCATATATATTATCTCTCCCCAGATACGGATTATAAAAGCAAATCAATACAAACTGAATAAACTATATTAGTTTAGCTTTCTTTTTCCCTGGTGGTCATTTTAAAACTTTTCAAAATTAACACTAATGGACATACAGGCCCCTGCCTTTCAGTGAGCAACAGAAGACTCTGGGGGTGGTGGATTTACCATCCTCTGCCCTCGTTGGGGGGTGGGGGTGGGGCTCATGAGAGGAATTTTCAAAAACCTGTCATACCCATCCCACCTTGGACATCTCCCTCCCATCAAACAGCAGCTGAGCAGATTTTATTTCACAAAAGGAAATTGGAGCAAATACATTTTTTTGCAAAGTGATTTCATGAAGAGGGAGTTTGTTTAATTGGGTTTGGGGAGCCAGGATTAATATTACAAGCTGGGGAGCTCTGTGATGTGCCTATGTCGCTGGCTCCACCACACTGCCTGCCTCCTGGGGGAAGGCAGAGAAAAGTGACACTATTCAGAGGCAATTTCACTTCTGCCTCAGACTTCTCACCCAAGTGATTTACAGCCAGTCTGGATCAAGCGCCCAGGCCTGAGCCGTGTTACTTGTAATATCAAAGAGAATTTCCCAAACTCAAGGTCACACCTCCGGCATGCTTTGGATTTTTCTTTTTTTCATATCTAATTTATGTGGCTTTCTAACATGCATAGTGTTTGCCCTTCCCTTGTCTCCATTCTGCTTATTAAGGTAAATCTGCATGGAAATGGGATCATGGTTTTCAGGACCATTCACCCGACACTTGATCTTTTGAGGTGACCAAACGTCTGCTGTGGATACCATGAGGGTGACCCACAAAAGCCACATCCCCCCTGCAAACCAGAGGCAAGGCTTTAATTAGGAGAAGCTTTGCACGTTAGCGTAATGGGGTGAATCACATCAGCAAAGGCATTAACTCCTTCCTGCTGAGCCGGTTGACTTAGGCTGCAAAAAATGTTGATTTGCCTTAGCTGGATAGATCTTGAAGAAAGTGTACAGAAGTGTATTTGTGTTGTTGCTGTTTAGAAATAAGTTTTGAAAAGTGAAAAAGCTCAGAGCCAACTCTGACATTTTATTGGTCTCCTGAGCAATCTTTCACTTAATATCTACCTTTGCATTGGGGATTTTCATCACTACAAATCACCTTCAGAAAACCAAACAAATGTAAGAAATCAGAGACTTGGGCCCCCTCGCTATCACCCAGTCACAGTCAGCTTTAATCCTCTAAAGTCTGCATGCTGCACCCTGCTACCTGCTGCCCCCTTCCTTATTCACCCAAATCTTGTATACTGGGTCAGAAATTCCCACTGAGAGGACAACTGTGGCTCCCATTTACTGATGACTGAAAGTGTGCTAGGTCTGAGGGTTACTTATTAACTTACCCAAAGGGTTTGGGGACTTAGGGAAATTTTGAGAAATAGAAATGCCAAACCACAGCTTTCCAGACTCTGCCCTGACAATAGGCTGTCTTAGCAGAGAATCAAAGGATTTTTGTAGTCCTGGAGACTGTCACATTGCAACGAGAAAAGTTTATAGAAGAGTGAGACATGAGACAAAACTTGTCCTGCTTGTGACTGGGCTGCCTCACTGGGGGAAGATTGTTCTATGAAATCATTTTGAAACATAAATACTCCTTTATCTTTTTCTTTTCTTTTTTCTTTTTTTGTGGGACTGGGGTTTGAACTCACGGCTTTGTGCTTGCAAAGCAGGCACTCTACTGTTTGAGCTATCCCTCTAGTCCATTTTGCTTTGGTTATTTTGAGATGGGATCTTGTGAACATATTTGCCCAGGCTGGCCTCGAATTGCGATCTCAGCCTCCCAAGTAGTTACTATTAAGGGTGTGAGCTATCAGCACCAGGCTTCCTTAGCTTTATCGTAATACTTTGCATCTGTTATTGATCTTCATCTCACAAGTGTGTGTTGAATATTAAGATCTCCATTTTAGGACCAAAATAAAGCATACCCATAGCAGGGATACATAGAGAAACCCCTTTGAACATCAACTTAAATGTTAATAATGAAAGACAGCACTGTAAAATAGGTATCATGTGCATGAGGGGGGTTACTAATGGGAGGGTAGAGGGTGAATGAAGGAGATTAAGGTGACAGTATATGGACTTCATATACTTTATATGAAATGGATAAGGTGACAGTTGATGGACTTCATATACCTTATATGTAACGGAACAAAGAAACCTCTTGCAATTGCTTTAAGTGGTGCGGGGAAGGGGTTGAGGGGGAGAGACGATGGGGGTGATCTAAGAATGTACAATATAAGTCTAATCAGAATTGTCACTATGAATCCTGCCCTGTATAATGAATATATCCTAATAAAATTTTTTATATAAAAAAGTCTCCATTTTACAGATGGAGAAACTAAGACTCACAGAGGTTTAATAACTTCCCAAGATCATATACCTATTTACCAAGAAAACTGGGGTCCCACCTCACTTTATTTCTGTGGTACCCCATAGCCTCCTAAAAAAAATAAATTAAAAAAACTATATTTCATACTCAATGTACTATCTCATCTGACTCATGGATGTTTACACAGGCATTAGGAAGAAAGGCCAGAATTTTAATTCAGAAATATTGAAATAGAAATTTCTGAAATGTACTGGGTTTGCACTATGATAATAAAGTAAGTTATTTGACCAAGCCAGTTTCCCAGTTCCAAGACCAAAATGCTTCCTACAGTGGAGCCGTGCAGACGGCCGCTGAGTTCCCGACTGGCCAATGCTGTCTAATTCCCTTAAATGATTCAGATGTAAAAGGGAAAATTGCATCTGTCTAATTAACACCGCCTGGTTAAATATAGCTGCCAAGGGACAGCCTCGGGACAGTGTTTACAGAACAGTCTTCCTAGCCCCTTGGGCCTCAAGTTCCAATTGATAGAAAGCCTTCTGTCCTTATCAGCTGGAAACAGAGATGCCCCCAGAAGTGGTGACTGGCCAGGACAGGCAGAAAGGAGCTGGAAGGAGAAGGGAAAGGCTGTCACTGGCTGTATTTCCTGTTCCTGGTGTCTTGGGGTTCGAAAACGATCAGTGAACCAGATCTCAAAGGCTCCAGCGGCTGTTGCTGCAAACAGGAGCTCACCCTTGTCATACGCAGCCCTCGCCAGTTGACTGAGCCTTGCTCTCCGACCTGTGGACAATCACTCAGCCACTCTCCTGCCTACTGCTGAGACTGCCAGGCAGTGCCATCTGCTCTGCCGCCTTTCCCTGGCTGAAAGACACAATGACCACGTTATTTGTCTTCCAGCTTCACCTCAAGACATGGAAGCTGTAGCCAAGTTTGATTTCGTGGCCTCAGGTGAGGATGAACTGAGCTTTCATGCTGGCGATGTCCTGAAGGTAGGTGACGTGGGGCCCCAGCAGAGCAGTAGGGAGGGAGCTGAGGTTCCCGAGTCTAGCCATTGAGGTCCTCTAACAACTCACGCCTTTGTCTCTGGAGAACTGCATGCAGTTCCTTTTGAAAAGAGAAGCTCACTTCCCTCTAAAGGCTTCCTTCTGGGCACCCTTGTGCCAGATACCAGGAGGCCAGGCGATGGAAACACAGAGTTGGCATAAATCACCATCCTGTCCTGAGATGCTTGTGGTCTGGAGGGGAAACACACCCATCTGATGGGCTGTCGCAGATGCTCTGGCTTGTGCTCAGGGAGCTCAGGTGAGGGAGCACATGATTCCACCTTGAAAGACAGGGGTTGGAGGAAAGTGTGGCAATGAATTTCAGGAAGCACCAAGCCTGCATTGAGCCTTTTGCTAATGCTCAAAAAAGTGCAAGGTTGTGTTGACTTCAGGAAGCCCGCCAGGTTTAGGGTGAGGAGGTGAGGGTGGGGACAGCGGGGTGAGGCAGCTGGACCCATTGTGGCTCAACAGAGGTCATGCAAACATGGCCACTCAGAGCCTCCTTAAAACTTGTTTTTGCCTGCACTTGAGTTGTAGTGGCCACTTGCAGACTGAAGTGGCCTTGGATTTCTCCCACATTTCAGGAACCCACTTATGGACTCAGCGAGTTGACCTTTTTTTTTTTTTTTTTTGACCAAAGAACACAGTCCCTCCAGAGGCCATTTGAGGAGCTCATGGTTGCAATGCACTCCTCAAATGGTGTCAGAGCACCCTCTGAAAGCCTGGTACCTGTCTTCAGTAGCCCAGATGGGCCTTCTTAGATGTCCAGTGGCACAGAGGCCACCCTTGTCTTACCATGGAGAATTTCGAGTTCTGTAAAGAGCCTCAATTTGTGAGAGGGTGACTTGGAAAGTATTCAGGGAGTGCAAGCCATTTTAAATGGCTTTGTTTGGAATTTGAACACCCCCATAAGTACCCTTCTGACTGCTCTCACCTCAAAAGAGCTACTGATGTGGTTGCAAAGAGTACCATTCAATGTCAAGGCTTTACAAACTCAAAATATTGATTGGACTGCTGACCCAGGATAAGCTGGCTTTTACTTCTTTGTGACCTTACCAAGGTCATAGACCAATTTGCCAAGTGGTGAGAAATCCCTCCCTTGTCTATAAGACATTGTAACCACATGACTGTCGACCCTGGCAGTCTGAAGCAGCCCCTGCTCAAAAGAGGCTCCTACCCTCATCTTCCATTGCAAACAGAACCTAATAGCTTGCAGTACTGGGGTTTTAACTCACGACCTCATGCTCACTAGGCAGGCACTCTACTGGAGCCACTCCAATAGCCCTTTTTTGTATTGGGTATTTTCGAAATAGAGTCTGTTTGCCCCGGGCTAGCCTCAAACTTTGATTCTCCTGATCTCTGCCTCCTGAGTAGCTAGGATTACAGGCATGAGTCACCAGCGCCTAAACTCAGAACCTAATATCTTGCTTAAGTTTTCCCTATTACCCAGAAAAGTGAAGGGAAACCAAACCAACAACAACAACAAAAATCTTTCCTCAACTCTGCTTCCCAATCCAGCTCTAATTCCTTTTCTCTACTTAGCTTCCAAAACTGGGAAGAATTCTCTACACTGGATGCCCTCCACTTCCTCTCTTCCCCCTCATTCCACAAACCTTTTTGCACACAACCTCTGCTTAAAGTCCACCAATGACCTCCTCTATGTGACTACAATGGCCCTGCCCTACCGAGACACCTGTGGAATGTGACTCTGCTAACTCCCCCTCTTTCCTGTTGCACAGTGGACCCCCTCCATCTTGTCCTCCTATGGTCTCCTTTGTGAGTGCTCTCTCTAACCTGAGCCACCAGCTCCCCTGAGCTTCTGCCCTGCTCTAAGCAGCCTCACCCACATCCCTGGCTCAGTGCCCAGAACCCTCCAGTGAGCAGCCTCAGCTGTCATCTACACCTCCCTTGCCAAATCCTGGTGGTCCTAAACACATCTGCTGAGCTCCTGTTCAAGCCAAGACCTAGCTGGGTGGTTCATAAGCATTATTTCATCATCTCAGCAATTCTAGGGGTAGGGGCTGGTTTTTCCTCCATCCACAAATGTAAAACTGAAACTGAGGGATTATACTACGTGCCCAAGGTCACACAGCTAGACCAAGAGCAAACCAAGGTCTGGGTGGAGCTCTGTCTGAATCCTATGCTCTATCTCTGCTCTGAATACGTATCTTTCATGGTATCACTCAAGTAAGTCCCTTCCTCCCTAGAAGGAAGTGTGATGTAGTAAAAAGGAACAGACTTTGGAGCCAGACAGCTGTGGATTGGACTCCCTGTGTGGCCTTGGGCCAAGTTGCCTGCCCTCTCTGAGCTTCAGTGTTTTTCTCTGTCAGTCGGGGGAGTGTCTGTCCCACCGGGTCCAGGAAAGGATTAGAGACCCAAAGCAGAAGCTCAATAAACCGTTACTGTGTTATCAGCACATCCGTTCCTGCTGCCTCTGTCTGCACAGACTGTTGCCACAGCCCCTTGACTAACCTCCCTGCCTCCTGTCTCTTCCTCCTTCAATCATTCTACATACTGGTCCCAGAAGGATTTTCCTAAAAGACAAATCAGGTCTTATCATTTCCTTGCTCAAAAGCATTCAGGGGTTCTCATTACCCATCAATTGAAATGTTCACCATCTGGCTCGCCCACACCACCCAATCGCATCACGCTCCCACGCAAACGCACGCGCGCGCGCGCACACACACACCAGGTTCCACTACAGCATACACATTGTCCTGTCTTAGACTGTGATGTGTCTTTCTCTCTGCACACACATATTTGTCACCTCTGCCGGGCACTCCTCCCTCTTCAGCTCTTCCCAACATTTCACACACACTTCATTCTGAGACACTTACAATGTTACCTCATGTGACATTTTGGACAGGCTGCACCCCCAGCATCCATTCTCACTGCAGTCCTTACCTGCATGGCTTTTGTTTTTCTTTTGTTTTGTGGTACTGGGGATTGAACCTAGGGCCTCCTGCTTGCTAGACAAGTTCTCCACCACTTGAACTGCACCTCAGCCCACTCCGTGGGATCTTACTTACCCATTACTGTATTGGCTACTTGACTCACTAAAGCTCTCTGAGGGCTGGAGCCATATTCACCTCAGTGTTTCCACAGCACAAATTTGGCCCTCTCCAATCTTCAATGAGTGATGAATTCTCCCACTGGTGAGCGCTGTGAGAGCAGAGCCATGCCAGGTTCATCTTTCTGTCTTCCCAGCCCAGTACATATTTCTTGAGTTGATAAATTGTATTTCTACATGTTTATTTAGAATTCTATCAGAAAATCAATCCTCTTTCACTTTTCAAATTCTGCCATTGCAGCTGTAGTGGTAAAGAGAAAAATGCAGACAGCGTGCACCCAGATCAGCTCACAGCATTTCTACTTGATGACCATTTGTTCTCATGGCTCTCCACATCCCACTGCAATGTTGGCCCCTCCCACCCTGAGATAGAACATACACCCAGGGGTGTGCAATTAACTGCAATTAACTTGCAATTAACTGTAGAGCCAGCTGTTGACCATCCCAGCAATTCACTTTGGGTGCTCTTGTCTCCTGCTCTGCCTTCAGTCCTAAAGACTAACCAGTTTTTCATTAAAAAGGTACAAAAAAGTGTCTTAGCTACCAACCACCCTCCTTACTGTGAGCTCCCCAGAGCGAAGGCCCCAAGTCATTCATCTCTGTATTCCTGGTACCTAATTGCAAACAGTAGGTGCTTACTAGATGCTGATCTGTATGGAATGGTAAACAGATGAACCTCTGCTGGATGACTTGACCTCTGTTCTCCTGGGAAAGAAACGTTTGGAAAGGAAATCAGGAATCAGTCACAATGTTAGTGTCACAAGCCCCTATACCTGTAGCTGCACACAGCACTGGACTTGACTTTGGAAATTACCATTGGAATTTGCCAGCAGCTTTGAAAAATGTCTCTTGACCCCATCCATTTCTGCTTCTGTAATGCGTCCACCTCAACCCTGATTCTTCCTACTAAAAGACTGCCCTAAAAGCACTGAGTTAATCCTACATAATTAACTTTCTCAATCCTTCAGCTCTCTGCTATGCCTCTAAGAGCTGTAATTTCATCCAATTTTGAATTTTTTCCAGCTGTACTTTTGGTCTTTCTCTTCCCACATCTAACTTATTCTCAGGCCATGTAACCCAGAAAATTATTCTCTTAGGGAACATTTTAAGAAGTGAGATACAGCCATTTAAGTGTAAAGCTTCTTGTGTTGAGGCTGAACTCCTGGCTCAGGTTTACACGATGGGTACAAGAGATAGGGGGAACCGTATTGATGGAGAGATGAGAAGAACAGGAAGTTACGGGCTCTGGGCCCACAACGGCAGGAAGAAACCACCTCCTCCCCGCCACACTACCCCTCCCCAAGTACTTTTCTTTGCAGAAAATGAGATTTTTTAAGACTTTGCCTTCTATACACTATAAAAAGCCTGTAAATTTACCTCTCTGGAAACAATCTCAGGCAGACCAAGCACCAGGTGGCGGGGAGAAATGACCAGCAAGGAGGAATAACGTTTCAATTTCTAGAAGAGGTAGTTAGGTAGGGATGAGCCGTGATTACTAAGATTACAGCTTGCTTCAGGTCAGAGAACAAGGTACAAAGTGTGCTTTGTACCATGACAAGCCAATTTCCAAATAGCCTCCTTCACCTCCTCTCTGCTCAGCTTTGGATTTGATATTGCCACCCCAACCCAGCACTGTGTTCGCCTGCGATGGGATAAAGGAATTCCAAAGCTGTAAGTTTGGGAGCGGTGACACAGAGGGAAATTTCTGGTGCTCTGTAAGTGGATGCAGGCACCACTACGAAGTTCCCTAGCTCCTCCTTTGACCTAGATTTTGCGCTCCCCTCCTCCCTCCCCCAGCACAAAGCATACCCATGTGTCCTTATGATACCAACAGTCACATCTGATGTCTGAAACTATAGTTTTCTTAGCAATTCTTGAACTCAAATATGGAACACACTTGTATTTCTTCAGAACAAATGATTATATCCCAAACACATAAACCCTTCCATGTCCTTCAGAGTCAGAGCCTTCCCTTGTAAGGTGATCACATTCGACAGAACTATATTTTTCAAAAGAGTCTACACTTTCGGAAGGACTTCCAGCTACCGCAGAGTTCATTTGATCCTCACCTCAGCTCTGGGAGATGCTGGGGTTATTATTATCCCCAGTTTCTAGATGGCTAATTGACTTGCCTGGTGTCACTTGCCTGACTTTCCCTCACTCTCCTGGATTCACAATCCAAACTCCAGCCAAACTGAGGCACCTAGCTCCCAGAATGCACCACACTTCCAGCTAGGAACCAGGTCTTCTGGTTCCACACTCATGATGTCGTCTCCTACCTTCCGTCTCAGGAGTAATACTGGAACTAGGTCACCATTGGTTCTCCAGCATGTACTGTAACTGTGCAACTCTCTTTCCAGCTTTTTTTCTGGGAGAGAGAAAGCTATAGGACCTGTGACTTCAACTCCATCCCCTTTTGAATGAACTTCAAATCCCAGTCTCCAGTCCCTACCTCTCTCTTGAGTCTAACACACATATCAACGACTCACTGAATTTTTCTTCTCAGTTGAAGAATTCAACTGGAACTCACTCTGTACAATCAGAAGCCCATGAGTTCTTCTGTTCCTCCTTCTACTTTCTATTTCAGTAAAGATATCACCACCCACTCAGTCTCCCAAGCTAGAAATCAGGAGTCTTCCCAGAATCCCCTTTTCCCTTAGTCCCCCCAAATAGTCATGAAATCCTGCCTCATTTGTTTCCTCGATTCCTCTAAATTACATCCTCATCTCTTCTTAGTCCAGACCCATCATCTTTTGCCTAGGGTGGGAGGGTTACACTCAGCTTCTGTTCCTCCTCTGGTTTTACCCCACCCCCAGTTCATCTTCACACTCTGATACAGAGCTCTTTAACTCTCGTTCTTACTATTATCTCCTTAAAATCCTCTTGTGGCTCTCCATAAAGTTTGAGATTAAAAATACAAACCCTTCAACAAGGGCTGTAAGGCCCTTTGTGTTTCTGACTTTCCCTTACTCTCCTGGATTCACAATCGAAACCCCAGCCATACTGAGGCACTTAGCTCCCGGAATGCACCACATTTCCTCATATCCCAGAAGTGGTTCTTTTGCCATCTGACCTCGCCTGAGTAACAACTTTTATTGCCTGGGCAGGTGGCCTCTTCTCCAAGCAGTCTTTCCTATCCATTTTCTGTTTTCCTCTCCATCCAAGCACTTCAATCTATGAAGACATTTCAGCTATAAGAAACAGAGACTAAAAATGGCTTCAACAATAATGAGGAGTTATTTATATCTCAAAGTCCACAAGTTGGAGGGCTGCAGGGCAGTTAATTCGGTGGCTTGATAGCATCATCAAGGTTCTTCCGGTCTTTTGCTCTGCCATTCTCATTTAGAATATTGTTCAAGTCTATGTCACATACTTCAGAAGCACTCTCAGTGGGCGTGACAAATGCTTTTAACAGTGAATTTCATTTTCTGAAATAACCAGAAGCCACGTAGAGCCAGGTCTGATGAGTAATATGAGCAGCCAAGGTAGGTGATAATGTGAGTGACAGTCACAATAGGACAGTGTAGTGACGAGACAAAACTTTTGGTTTCGCTTGCAATCTGGCTCTAACAACAAGTTTACAAAAGCCATCCCAACTACTTGTGAAGCACGCAGAGCATGAACACAGAGTTTCTATTTCTAAAACTGGTCCCACTTGGGTATCTAAATTTTAATCTCCTTTTTTAAAATAATAGACTTTTTTTTAAGTTTCCCATTTACCTGGAAGAGGAGAAAAAGTCATGGAATAGCCATTGCTACCTTCCCACCATCTGTCCAAATGAGAAATTGAAGGTGCAAAGATCTGGGACATAGAAATTTCCAAAGTGGAAAGAGAAAGAGATTCAGGGAGGCTCCTGAGTGCTGGGTCTGAGAGGCCAAACTACAGTGGTGTGACATGAGTGGGTGGCAGAAGTGGACAGAAAGAACTAATGGCCAAGAGAAGATAAACTGAAAGATATACCAACCCTGTCCCCTCCTCCTGCACTGGGGAAAATCCAACAGCCACTGTCCAGTTCTTTGGGCTTATTCTTCTCTTTGCCCCATAGCACCTCCCTCTTGCAGTTTTTGGTGTTGTGTGTCGTCGTCGTCCCCCCCCCCCTCCTGCTGCAGTACCCTGGTCATTGTCCTTTGTTCTCTTCCATGCAGATCTTAAGTAACCAGGAGGAGTGGCTCAAGGCAGAGCTTGGGAGCCAAGAAGGATATGTGCCCAAGAATTTTATAGACATCCAGTTTCCTGAGTAAGTATTTGCAGCCTGCTGAGATGGGCCTACCCACACATGCTCCCCTTACTTTTTCAGTCATCACTAAAATTATCCATGCATACCCATGAAACTGTCAGAAACAACTGCCTCTGGAGATCTCCCTCCAGAGCCTCCAGAACCACACAGCGGAAGGCCAAGGTGGGAGGAATATTTGCATTTCATCTCATTCCCTTTTGAAGTTTACACCATGTGCCTATTTTAAGTTTGTTTTTTTTTTAATAAAAGGAGTTTATAAATTAAAAATCACCTATAATAATTGGGATCACAGAGTTTCCAAAATTTCCAAAGGGGGCACTGTTGGCCTCTCCACTGTGAAAGCTGCTGGTTCAAGGCACCTCTCCATTTACCTCCTAACCTCACCTTTCACCCTAATTGGGGAGCCCAAACAGCTCTCCCCTTACTGGTGTGAGTGAGGACACTCCCTGCCTTCCTTAAGGCATGCTCACCACAATCAGAGTTGCAGGTGGGGAAACAGGGAAATTCCCTTCAGAAAGAAGAAAACGAAACACTGAGATTGCATCATTTGTCTCAAGAGTTGACCGCAAGGGTTAGATAGAAATCTAATCTTGTCTCAGACCCAGGGTCTAGCCCCAAGAGCACAGGTTTGTAAGAAAACAAAAGTAGTACTGATGATTCTGCAAGGTGTGGCAACGCCACTTGCAGTGACCCAGTACTAACCATTACTAAGCAGAATAGCCACTGACCTCACCTGGGCCCTGGGGGCTGCCCAGACACCTGCTAAGTGACCACTTCATACTTTCCCTGTGCCTCTAAGCTCCAGCATCTCTCCCCTGCCTCCCTCTCAGTCCTTGGACTTGCTCCTAGGTGCACAGGGACAATGGAGGCCACCAGAAGAGAAGCTCCCCGTTCCCCTCCCTCTGTCTCCCCTACCACCCCACTTCTCCCCACACACCAACACCTCCTGCAACCACATTGCTCAGACACTTTGCCTTCCTGCAACTGCCAGGAAGGAACTGTGGGGCTTCTAGCAGAAATTCTCCCCTCTCTCTCCCACATCAACTTTCTGTCCCTCTGCTGGATCATTCCTGTCAGCAAACACACACGCTGTAATTCCTCCTGTCTCACCAAAAAATAAACACATAAAACTCCACCTCCAATCCCTTCCAGTATTTCCAACTCCTCCACTCCTTTCTTTCTGGAGCCCCCAGGACTCCTTTGAACCTTCCTGAATTATAGGTCCGTGCTGTTCATTCCTAGCCATCATCTCAGCACCACTGGACCTGGGCATCTCTCCTTCCTGTTGAAACATTCTTCCTCTGGAGTCTGGGACACCTTCCTCCCACCCCATCATTCTACCCTTCTTCCTGGCTGCTCCTCCTCTATCTCTTTCGATGAATTTTTCTCACTCCTCACAGCTCTTTGGGTTGAGACTGTTCCCTTCTCAGTAAAGTCTTTCTCATAGATAGATAGATAGATAGATAGATAGATAGATAGATAGATAGATAAAGGTGCTGGGGATGGAACCCAGGGCCTTGCTACACAATTGCTCTACCACCAAGTGACTCTGTCACCATATTTAATTGACTCTCCCACCTTCACACCTACTTCCACCCCCACCTCTCCTCTTTATTTTCATTTTCTCCACTGTTTTGCTTGTCCTCTGGCATCCTATCCATTTTGATTATTCTGTTGTTTATTGTGTGTCTCCTAGCCCCCTGGAATGTCTGTTCCCTGAAGTCAGGGTCACTTGTCTGCTCTGCCCACCACCATATTCTCAGCACCCAAAAGAGGCCCCTCACCACAACAGATGTTCAGTAAAGCTGTTGAGTGAGTGAGTAGCTCTGGAGTGAGGTGGAATATTGAAACCCTAGTTACCACTCATGTCTAATATGTAGTGTGTGGATATATTTGGAAGTCTTGAAAGAAATCACTTATCCAGTTCCAGTTAGAGCAAATGTACTTTCTAGCTCCCCCTGAAACTTTCATTTTTGCTACGGCTACTGTAGAGAGCATAGTTCCTTCTTCCATCCCTACTGTGCTTCCCACACGTGGCAGTGACATGACAAGTGCTCATTCAGCACTGCAAGGGTATGTGGCAAATTCACTGGCAGGATCTCCAGTACTGGCCTCTGACCCCTCCAGGCACCAGCAGCCTTCCCCCTTCTGGCTAGGTCTGGAATAAGCACTTTGCTCCTGCCATCCCTGTCTCCAATCCAGGATCCCACATTCTAGAAGGCACAGGAGTAGCTCACAAAGGAATCCAAAGCTGAGGTCTGTCTGGCATTTGTCTTAAAGGGACATGTGTATTAGCATTCTGGTGGAGCAATTAAAGCAGCAACCTTGAAGCAATGTTACACTGCCCCACCTTTGGCTGCTGAGTGACCACAAACCCTCATTTTGCTTTTCTAGTGTTGAGAGAGGTTTCTGGCCTTTTGCCCAGAGGCTGTAGACACTTTGCCTTGCCCTTTATAAGTGTTCGACTTTGTCATGCACACCATGCCATGTCCTGCCACATTCCAGGGCCTGCTGCTCTGATCACACTATTGAAAATGTGGTTTTTCCTCTCTTTCTTCTTTTCCACAGTAAAGATGAGTTTCCAGTCTGAATTTTTGGGGGGAGGGCCCAAAGACACAAGGAATTGCTCACAAAGATATCCAAAGAAGCCGGCTGTGTGGATGCAGCTCTCTGACTGCTGTCAGCCTTACTCATTTCCAAGCGTGTTCAGGACTCCCTCAGCAAAGTCTCTCATGCTCCATGCCAGCCCAGGTGTCCCAAGTCCCTGGCCTGTAACTCTCCTCAAATGCCAGGGGAGGCTCTCCAGCCGCTGAGGTCAAGACCTGTCCCCCAGCTTGGCCTGGTGACCCCAGTGTCCTCAGCAGCCCCTTCCCATGCATCCTCTGTAGTTCTTTTCTGTCTGTCACACAACTGCGGCAGGCGGCTGCTTCCCGCAGTGAGTCACTCCCACTCTGCCCCGATTTGGTGCAGTGGCACATTTCTGTGATGCAAGTTTTCCAAGCTGGAGAGAGACTTCTCCCGGAGGGAAGGAACAAAGAGGGTGAGTCCAGAGGAACACTTACTTGCTTTTCTTAAAAATGCTGAGAGCCTTTGTTGGGTTTTAGAAAGTGCCTCCCCTCCAGCCCCCACACCATACACACACACCTTTAATCCCTTTCTGCTCTCTGCCGGATGGGGTCCCTTGAGTAACCTCGTCAGTTTCCCCCACCATCAAGCGTCTCATGGGGATCTTCCTGTCCTGTCTCATCGCACAGGTGGTTTCATGAAGGCCTCTCGAGACACCAGGCAGAAAGCTTACTAATGGGCAAGGAGGTTGGTTTCTTCATCATCCGGGCCAGCCAGAGCTCGCCAGGTGACTTCTCCATCTCTGTCAGGTACTGGTCACTCCCAACACTACCTGACCCTTCTCTTCTAGACTGCTTAAGCCATGAGGTGGCCTCCCAAACAGGACCCAGTGATCAGAAGCATGGTGGCTAAGGGGACAAAGCATTGTGGCATATTACCAACTGTGTGCTATCCATTTCCTCCCCAGAACATGTATCCTTATCTCCTCAGCACATTGGTTTGTGCTTAAAATTATGTGTATGTTCATCTACCTCCCCACTAGCCCAGGTGCTTCCGGGCTATTATCTACTTCATCATTGTGCTCTTGACAGAGCTTTGTACCTTGTAGATGATCAAAAAGTATTCATGGAAGAAAGGAGGGGAGAGGAAGGAAAGGAGAACTCTTGGCCACATCTATGAGGAGTGGGGGGTAGGGTTGAATTGTAACCTTTTCTGCTGATACATGTCTGAAGAAGGGCAGGAGAAAAACAGGAATCCCAGGACACTGCTGTAGGATGCTATGCGGTCATAGGCAGCTGAACACAAAGCAAAGCTGCTTCAGCACAGAGCCATGCAGCAAAGCTGAGAACAGAGAACAGAGCTGAGCAGGGCCCAATGCATGGGGAGGAGTGGGGGGGGGGGCCGTAACTGTGAAATGTGGCTCCTTTGTGGCACCTAGGAGGAAGTGACTCAATCTAGGCCCAGACAAGACACAGCCCCAAACTGAGAAGCCCCAGGTCTGAAGGCATGTCAAGGATTGCAAATCTGACTTGGTGACCACATACAAAAGTGCAAGAAATGCAGCTGATGCAGCTGATAGCAGAGTAGAGGGCAAGACTGCCTGTACTGTGAAAGTCTCCTGTCCAGTGAATTGACAGGAGCTACAGGTCTGGGTTATTCAATTGATTTTGAAAGGCGTACAGCTTTATTGCTTCCAGTACAGAAAGCTAATCTCAGGTAATAAACTGTGGCTACTTCACTCCTTAAAAGAACAGATATTCTTAAACAAAGGTAGGAAGGACTTACAGATGATAGGTCAACCATTTGTGCACATATGCTTGCCCCTTTAGCATTGCCTTTGCAATCTTGCTTAAACTCTTCCTTCTCCTTAATGATAACTCTTTCTTTCATAGCTTGGGCAATGGTAAACTTTTGCACAGGCCAGTGTTAATGTATTGCCAGTTCTGAACTCGTGAGCTCTTAGTTAATGAAATTTTGCTCCATTAATAAACCTTATAAGTCAAACCTCTTTTTAAGGGCCTTTGAAGGGCATCTCTTGGTGCTTTTGGTTTTCATGAACTTGACTTTTTCAGCTAGGATTTTATGGTTTCTATTTCCCTGATTGAAACAAATTCTACAAAAAGACCAGCCTTAGTTTCTGCCAAAGTCCTCCCTGGTGTTGAGGCAATGCAGCTTCTTATTATGGTGACTATTACCAGAGTCTCTGTTATATCTTCTGTGGAAATTTAGCATAAACATATTCCAAAGCAAAATCATTTTTATTTTACATCTGCTTTCTGCCAGAGGTGCAAATAATTAAGAGCTCATTGAGGCTTGAGGTGTGTAGTAGAGCACCTGCCTAACAAGTGTGAGGCCCTGAGCTCAAGCCCCAGTGCTGCCAAAAAAAAAAAAAAAAAAAAGAATTCCTGTCCCCTTCAAACAGAGACCCCAAAACCCATCCCTAAGAAGCCTCTACTAACTTTCAGAGGTATCTCTAGACTCCAAAACTCTTGAACTCTGCTAGATCAGACCATGGAACATTAGCACCAGTGTATCTTTAGATATAAATGTATGTCTGTTTAAAAAATAAGCTTTATTCTAAGACAGAATGGCTTGACAATGGAGGAAGACTGGAACTGATAGTAAAGCCCAGTCTCTTCTTTTCAGATGTATAAAATCTGCTTCATAACTGGAGTCCAAACTTGTATCAAAAGATGCTAATCTAAAATTAGCACGTTTACATAACATGACAGGCCAAGCTCACTAGACTGGAACCAGAATGGAGGTTATTGCCTCAACTCTGCCACTAGTACAGTGACGTTGACCAAGCCCCTGTACCTCCCTGAGCCTTAGTGTCCTCAGAAAATGGAGAAGGCTGAACAATCTTAAAGGTCTTTTTCCAATTAAACTCAACAATTCCCTATAGTGCTCCACTACCCCCAAATAAAGCTCAAAATGCTTTGTAACCTTATTTATGCAATATATAAACCAAGACAAGAAATCCTCATTATGTAGAGGAAAACATGTGACAAATTCCTTTAAGCTCATAAATTACAGCCTTAAATGGATGGTTCAAAGTATTTCTGATAACAGAAAGATAACAGAGGCTTGAAAAACCTTCCTGCTACAGAGTCCTTAGCATAGTATAGGACACTGCTGTGGCCATGTTTCAGATAAATGTTATAAAAGATTCTTTTAGTCTTTAAGGCATTTTGAACCTTTTTTTTCTAGTGAATGTTGGTTTCAGTGTCTGAGGCAGATTCCAGCTCTTGTAATTACCGTCTGCTGATGTAAAGCTGCCCTGAATGATGGGCAAGCCACCCATCTTTCCATTTCCTACCCAAATAGAACTCCACCATTCCTGGGCACAAACAGCTCTGCAGGCAGGGACTCTGTCACCATGTAACATGTAACTTGGGTTTGCCTTGATCTCCAGGCATGAGGATGATGTTCAACACTTTAAGGTCATGCGAGACAATAAGGGTAACTACTTCCTGTGGACTGAGAAGTTTCCATCCTTAAATAAGCTGGTGGACTACTATCGAACAACATCCATCTCTAAACAGAAGCAGATCTTCCTGCGGGATAGAACCCAAGAGGACCAGGTATGATTCAGGTCCCCATCAACCTTGACATAGCGATCTTAGGCATCTGGAGTCCCCACATAAACCATCCAGAAAATGCATTTGCTGGACAGAGCTTCAGAGTATTCTGAAAGACAGAGTAACTCTGCAGTCAGATCTCAATTTCAGCTCTAGCTTAACACTTCCTAGCTTGTAGCTTTGGAAAGTTCTCGAGCCTAAGTTTCCTCATCCATACAAGGTAGATAAGAATAATATCCACCTCAGGAAGATGTGAAGACAAGAGAACACAATCACTCCTAATCACACTGCAAATGCTCCATAAATATTAGCATATTGGGGATGCTATTATTTTGGTATTCATAGACTTTTCAATATCACAATTTTCAATCCAGCTCCAGTGCTGTCCAAAGGTGGAGTTGGGGGCTACAGACAGGGTTATTAGAGAGTAGTCTAGAATCCATTACAAAGCACCAGGGGGACATTGTGATAGCCTTGGGGTAGAGAGGAACTGGAGGAAAAAACTTAGAATTTTTCCTCTTTGAAATATTTGGAATACAGAGTATTGTTAATAGAAACACCTCAGATGAAATCCTGATTTAATTGCTAACTGTCCATATTTCCTTGACAAGAACACTTTCTGAGTATCAGTTTTCTCATCTGTTGAATGGAGAGAATGATACAAGTATAATGTAGTCACAGCCCTGGTTCATAGGAACTAAGGAAATGGTAATATGCTTCCCATAAGTAAACTCACACAGGTGTGCACATACACACACACACACATGCAATGTGTAAACAAACTTTCAAGGAAAAAAATGTGATTGTAAAACCCAGGTATTATAGGAAGAAGCACTGACTAGGTGATTTGAAAAGGTATTGAGAATTTTAAAGTCTTGTGTGCCTTGGGGAGGTAAAGAAAGCCTTCCCTTCCAAGCTGCCAGCTGTTTTTAAGGCTGAGAAGTTCTAATCAAAAGAGAAAAGGGTGTTCTCACCAAGTGCACACAGAAATTCAGAAGGAAAACCAAGGTTTACCAAGACCTTGTGAATTATTTTCATCAGGAAATGGACAGGGCATTAACTTACTAAGATGTGCGTTCAGGAAGAAGAGAGGCACTATGAAACTGCATTAAACTGGATTAAATGAATTAATATTTGTAAAACACCAGCATATACTAAGCCCAGGGCTCTGTAATTGTTTACTAAATGAAAATAGCAATAAAGCATTTCTGATTCATGAGTTGTCACAGCATGAAGTAGAAAGGCCATGCTCCCCTGAGGTGCCTCTTTGCAGGCCTGGTTTCCATGATGCTGCCATAATTATTGCTGTCTGAGTCCCCATCACCAAGCTGTAAATGACTGCTCAAATCATGTGATGTCAACAGCAGAGCTTATCTGGAGGGTAGGATGTCCAGCAGCGTGGCAACATGTGATAAGAAGGGGTGGCATTGTGTCCGTAAAATGGAATATTTAAGCTTGATTACACGGAGCAAAACAAACCTACTAGAAAAGGACTGAATGGGCACCACATGGAAAGTGTTACTGTGTCAACCAAGGGCTGGAACTTCTAAAACAAGGAAAATCTGAGAAAATACAGTGGCTGCTTTTTGAAAAATGTAGAGGTCCAAACGATTGGTTCTTATTAAGTGGCCCCCCACCCACCTGCTACTCCTTGGAGCTGTGAAAAGCAAATTCTAGAAGCTGCCAGAGGCTTCTCCTGCAGGGGCCAGGAGATCTGGGAGGAGGATGGATGGGTGTCATCATTGTTCTCTCTCCCAGGGTCGCCGGGGCAACAGTGTGGACCGGAGGTCCCAGGGAGGCCCATCCCTCAGTGGGGCTGGGGGAGAGGAGGTCCGGCCTGCCATGAACCGAAAGCTGTCAGATCATCCGCCTCCCCTTCCCTCACAGTACCACCACCATCAGCAGCCCCCTCAGTTTCCTCCAGGATCGCAGCCCCCTCTGCAGCAGCGGTATACACAGCACCATCATTTTCATCAGGTACCTGGAGAGAACATAGGGCACATGGTGAGGTAGGAGGACCTCCCTCCTTCCAGGCTGGCCCAGGAGCCACATCTCAGGCCTGGCCAAGCCTGGCTGGGTCACACAAAGTTCATGAAGGAGCTCCTGGGGTCCCCAAATGGCTGAAATATGGAAATGGGTCCAGGCAAAGAAGTCTCTGTGCACTAAACAGCTCTCTGCCTGCAAACACACACACACACACACTGAGGACTCCGTGAACAATTGTTTCATTTTAACCCATCTGGCTGTGGAGATCCACAGGAAAAAAAAAAAAAAAAAGGATTAGCACCGCCATGGAACCTTGCTTATTTATTTATTTATCCCCTGCTTGTTCCAGATGGGATTTCAGGCAGCTTACCAAGATGGACAATAGGACTGGATAACATCAGTCCTAAATTCCTTAGTGGGGTGTCTTAAACAGGACTTCATCCTCCTTCCCACAAGGGAGAAGTTACCTATGTCCTGAACCTGGGCAAGTATCCCTTCGGTGGAATTGGGTTATTGGTTATTGCCCAAGGCAGACTTCGGATAGAGGCATTGAAACTACAGCCATGTCTCTTAAAGACCACTCAGACACTTGGGTCAATGCAACAACATTTATTCACACTTCAAACACACACTTACGAGGTCCAAGAGGGAGTCGTGACTTGGGGTCAGTCACCCCACAGGGCACTGTGGCAGGTAAGACTTGTGTTCCACAAGGGAACCCCTTGTGCGGAGAATCCTGGGAGCTCAATATGCCTGGGGTGGGGAGAGAGCTACTATACAGCAAGACCTCTCTTACTCAGGAGAGAGAGAGATCCTCTGGCAGGGAGAGACTCATGCTGGAGAGAGCATCACAGGACTTTGAAGAGCACACTCTGCTGGGTCCTCAGCAGGTGTCCTTTTGATATGTCTTTTTCCTCCAGTGTACTCCCCTCCTAGGTCATTTAGTCCTCTGCTGATTGGTTACACCAGTGGGGTAAGTGGCAGGCTGCTGTAGCCATCATCACATCTTAGCATAAGTGTCACCATATCAGACGCCATATTGGGCATTTCTTGGCTGCATGCCTTATCAGTCCTGTCCATACAGATGGTGTCCTGGTGTTGGCAGCAGCTATTTATCTGTAGTCTAGAGGTCTGGCAGCTCACCGATTCTAAACTGCACTACACCCAGAGTACAGATGAACTTTGCAGCTTGTTAAGTAAGACTTTGTGTTCTCTACATGGGGCACACAGAGTCTTTGTGAGCTGCCCGTATCTACCACTCCCAACCCCACACAAATCCACATTCCAGCAACACTGCACCACCACTAGTTACCTGAATGCCCACTGCATTTTCTTCTCTTTGTGGCTTTTTTAAATCTCCTCCCTCTGCTTGAAGGGCCCTTCCTTAGCTAGTCTGATTCCCCTTTTAAAGTGGTGTTCAAGCATTGCCTCCTCCATGAAGCCTCCCTGATTTTCCCAGACTGACTAGACACTCTTCTGTCTGTTTGCTTAGTACCTTAATGTGTATGGTTTTCCCTCTAAATGAAAGCTCCCTGGAGGCAGGGACCTTCTCTTTCCAGGAATGTACAGTATCTGTCTTGTACAGTATCAGACACATGGTAGGTGCCTAGTAAATACTTTTTTAAAAAAATTAACTAGGAACAAAGAACATACAAACTGAATGTGGTAGAACATGCCTGTAATCCCAGCACTTGGGAGGTTGAGACAGGAGGATCGTGAGTTTGAGTACAGCCTGGGCTACATAGCCAGATCCCATCTCAAAACGATACAGATTTATTTAATGCCTGAGGCATCGCAGCACAAGACCTTCTGAGTAGACATTTCTCAATTGAACAAATGAAACCCACCACCATCATCGTCTTCAGACTTGAGGGTCACTTCATCCTTCCTTCCCCTCTCTCCATCATGCTCAACAAGAATTCCTGGAAACTGGCTGTGCCAGTGACACTCCAGCAAGGCCCAGGGTGAGGGTGGGAGGGGTCCTGTGAGTGATGCCCCTGGCAGTAGCATGATGGGCCCCCTGTTGTATCTGTCTCTAGGACCGCCGTGGAGGCAGCCTGGACATAAACGATGGGCACTGTGGCGTGGGCACAGGCAGCGAAATGAACACTGCCCTCATGCATCGGCGACACACAGACCCTGTACAACTCCAGGTGGCAGGGGTGAGTGAGCTGGGAGTGTGTGGAGTGGCTGCAGCCTGGCGCCATCCAGCTCGCTCCTCAGTCTGGCTGTCTGACCTGTCCTGTCTTCATACTTCTTGGCTCTAGTTCTGGCAGTGGTAGCTCAGTGGTCTTTGTCCTTATGACCCATCTTTTTTTTTATTATTATAAATTTTTATTAGGATATATTCATTATATGGGAGAGATTCATAGTGGCAATTCTGAATAGGCTTGTATTGTACATTATTTAAATTGCCCCCATCATCTCTCCCCTCAACCCCCTCTCCACCCCACTTAAAGCAATTGCAAGAGGTGTTTTAGTTCTGTTTAATATAGGTATATGGAGTCCATCGACCATATTCCGTCACCTTAATCTCCTTCCTTCACCCCCGCCCCCATTATGACCCATCTTAATCAGGATTCAACCTCACTTAGCCTTGGGGCTGGGGGTGTAGCTCAGAGGTAGAGCATTTACCTAACATATGTAGGTGAGGCCCTGGAATCCATCCCTATCCCCACCACTCCAAAAACCAAACAGAAGAGCAAGGCCTGCATCTTAAGAATGAAGCCAGTGGGTTCCGGCAACTTTGTGCTCAGGGCTATGGGTGTTCAGTCTGATTCAGGTTGCAGTGGGGTCTGCCTTCAGGGAGGGTTGTGCTGTAGGGCTCAGTTTGGCTCCATGTGACCATGGCTCCAAAGACCAGCCTGCCAGCCCACGGTCAGCAGTCTCTCTTGCTTCCCCCACAGCGTGTGCGCTGGGCCCGGGCACTGTATGACTTCGAAGCCCTGGAGGAGGACGAGCTGGGATTCCGCAGTGGAGAGGTGGTTGAAGTCTTGGACAGCTCCAACCCATCCTGGTGGACTGGCCGACTGCACAACAAACTGGGCCTCTTCCCTGCCAACTACGTGGCACCCATGATGCGATGAACCCTTCTGGGTGGGGGCTTCAGGAGCTTTTGTCTGAAGCTGCCCATAAGAGAGAGGACCAGGGGAGAGGCTGGGCTGCGTGACTACATATACATGCACATAGGATGATGTATATTATGCTCATGTATACACACAATGTATATATGTATGCCTATGCGTGTACACATTTTATGATAGTAATTTATTGGCAAGTGAATTGGTGAATTAGTTGATGTGAGAGGGAACTCAGGTGCAGAATGATATACTTCTTTTTCTGCTCTCCTCAGAGGTGTGAGAAGGCAATGAGAGAGTGGAGAAGGAGGGCAGGGAAATGAAGCAGGACTTCTTCCTGTCCTTGAATTTGCGTCACTGCCTTCCAGGCTTGGGAATTTCCCAGGGTGTACACACAGAACACAGGGTGGAACTGGACTTGGTGGGGCATGTCCTAGCTCACCTGCAAGTCTTACTCACCTGGAGGGTGTGCAGGGTAGCTTCCCTTCAGTTCTCCACGGAGTAGGCACTGCCCTATTGAGAACTCAGGTGCCGCGGATCCATGGCCACTGACACCAAGCAAGTCTGAGCAGGGAACAGGCACTTTACAGAATCTGGGATTCTGCTTTCTTTGCAAGGCTGGCCTCTAGCCATGCCCACTGAGACTTTCATCCTCCTCTAATCCATGTCCCTGGGGCAGTCCTGTTCCCCATGGCTGATGGGAGAGTGTCTCCAACATGGAGTCACAGAGACATTGTGAGGAACCAAGCTCTGGGGAACAGAGGGATTCTTCACAGATCTGCCGTGGCTTACCTGGATATAACCTCCATGCTTCATGTCCCCAGTTGCAAAGAAAGCAGAATCCCAGACTCTATAAAGTGCTTGGAAAAGCCCTGGCTAAGAATTCAGAACTTACAGTCATCATTTTTGTGGCTACTGGAGTGTCTCTGCAGCGTTCTGCTCCTTTTCCCTCTTGATTTTCTGTTTGAAGGTGCCTTGCCCAGTGGCTAGAAGGAAGCCAAGAACATTGACTAGGGATGGACAGATCGATAGATAGATTGAATCTGACCCCAAGAAAGAGCTGGCTTTGAAATGAGCTTCCTGTTCAATCGTACTGTTGCACCACTGCTGGCCTCCCCTCTCCCAAGAGTTGTACCTGGGGAGAAGAACCTCATTGCCACTGTCCCTTCTTGTCATCTCAAACTAGAAATTTGTGTGTCCTGGTGACACCCTGGGTGTATGAAGCACAGATCAGCCCGTCTGGGAGGAAAGGGGCACTCAGTGCCTTTGTGGAGCCTGGGAGCAAACACATCTGCACACAGGACACTTATAAGGATATGTGTATGTGTGTGTGTATGCATACCTGTGCATGTCTGTGGTGTGTACATGTAAAGATGTGGGCACTTATGTACATGTATGTACGTGTGTGTACGCACACATGCTGAGAAGGGCTGTGGTGAAAGTGTTGGTAAGGGTGCATGGTAGGGGCGCCTGTCCTTTATTTCCTCTCTCCAGCCCTTCCAGCTTTAGGAAGGGACTTCAGCCATCACTGAAGATAATAGAAGAGAGATTTTGGCTCAGAAGTGACTGCCAGTAGTGTACACTCCGTTCCTGTGACTGATTCTATGATTCTCTGATCCCTAGGCTCCCTTTAGAGAGAAGAGGGGAGAAAGGGACTCTGTGGTGGAGACTGGGGGAAGAGAAAAGGGCCTGAAAGTGGCAGGGGAAGCAGAGTGTGAGAGAGAAGTGGCTGCAGCCGCGGGAAGCAAAGTCAGGGAAGGAAGAGCAGCGAAGACATTCCAGAGCCTCACATGAGAAGCAGAGGGAGGAGAGGGAGCAAGAGGTCAGGCAGGATAGTGTTATGAGGCCTTGGGCACCCAGTGCAGGAGGGAGGGGCCAAGCTGGGTGGAAAGGGTGAAACAAAGCAAGGCAAAGAACCAAGAAGCCCCAAGAAGAAAAAGAACAGGAGAAAGGGAGCCAAGACAGACGACCTCTTCAGTTACCTTGGTGCTAGGTAATGTGAGACATTACAGTAAATAAAAGCCAAAAGTAATGTTTGATTTCACAGTATTTGCAAACCATATGCTTTAAACAGCCCACAAACTTCATCCATTTGTCTGAGTCTGTGGGAGGAACAGCCCTGGTGAAGACAGAGACAAATGACTCAGTTCTGGTCTAGATCTTGTGCCTTAAAAACACTTTGTGAGAAGGCAGTAGTAATAAAGCAACTGTCCCTGTTTTGCCAGAAGGTATCTGTTGTCTGTGTGGTGTAGCCTTCAGGTGGGGGACAGGAGAACACCAAGCTGTGGCAGGGGTCCTTGGCCTAGAGAAGCTGATCACATGAATGGGTGATATGGACAGAGCTTTCAGAACCCATGCAAACAAGTTCAAGCAAGGCTCATTGTGGGAGTAAGTGGGGATATTTTTTTACTAAGGTGCTAAAACTGCCTTGTCCTGCTTGTCAGTGTGCCTCAGTCCAGAAGGAAGCAGGAGAGTCACCCATACCGCTGAGATAAAACCAAGGCTCTCAGGGACCACGCCAAGAAATTGGGAACCGAACTGTCCACACCGGGTGGGACAGGGTGAGGCTCCACTTCCTGACCTCTGATTGGTATATGGAGTTGCTTCCTGCCCCCCGTTTTCCACCTGTCAGCGTCTCAATGCTAGGGGAGTCCACCCAGCACCTCTCACCAGCAGCCAGTACACTGTCTCTGATTTGGGGTGCAGCGTTTCCTATAACTCCACAACTTTGGAACAGGGAACTTCCAGAGAAAAGTCAGTTCCCTAATGCTTACTGAGGCTCACTGCATTTCAAGCGTCCGGCACCTGCCGCTGCCCAACCACATTTAGATGGCCGCAGGGTGACATATGCCTGTGTGCCTCAGAATTTCAAGTATCGATGAATTGCCCAGGGATCGTGCTAAAATGTAGGTTCCCATCCAGTCCCGCATTTCTAACAAGTTCCCAAGTGCTGTCCCTGGATCCACATGCTAAGCAGCAAGGGCAAAGAACTTGGCAGTGAGCTCACCAGTTACAAAAACCTAACTGGATGATGTTTTCTGAGGATGTTCCACCGTTTCTTGTTGTTACTAATGAATAAGTCACTTTGGCTTAGGGACAGACATGATTCAGAACTGTCATTATGACATCACTCATATTTGATGGCCTATGACTTGTTATTTTCCAATCTTCATCTCCATCAGGAATAAAAAACCCTCTCGAGTGACAGGCGTTCAGATGAAACACAAACAGAAATTTCCTAATAGAAATTATTTTAAACATGAGCAGAGGTTACAGAATAAGTTGTGAAAGCTTTCTCAAGAAATCTTTAAACACAAAACTGACACGCATCACACTGGGCCGTGGGCGAGGCAGGAGCACGGCCCTCACTGCATGACTAGGTCTTAGCTAAGTGGCCCACATAGGGCATAGATTGGCACAGTCAAAATATTTGCTGGTTGCCTTGTCTAAAATCAACACGACTGCCTGTCTACACCAAGGTAAGAGTAGGAGAAAACCTTTATTGTCTCAATTGTTTCAAAAACAGTATTTCTCAAGGCCATGCTACCCCAGCTCCCTCGCTCTGGCAACCATGATATCCTCCCCACTTTTCTCCCGGCATTCCCTCTTGCCTCATGCATTCTTCACGCTGACACCAGAGCAGTCTTTGTAAAAACAAATCTGATTACACCACTCTCCTTCCCATTGCACTTAGCCTTGACCCCAAGTCCTAACACAGCCTTGTGAAGTCTGGCACCTGCCAGGACCCTTCTCCAGCTTCCTCTTGTGCTTGTTTCCTGCCTCCAGATGGCAAGGGTTTGTCCCAAATCTTTCATACCTGTAGATCTCTCTGCCTGGAATCCACATTGCCTGTTCTTCACCTGCTAATTCTTGTTCAGGTCTGGGTTTAAATGTCACTTTCTCAAACAGTCTGACCCCTAATCTAAACTAAAACTTCCCATTAGACTGTCTCATGAATCCCATGCTTTTCCTAATAGCACACACACAGATGGGGGTGCCAGGATGTGCAGTATAACTGCTAGACTGTGAGCTCCGTGGGTCAGGGATGAGCTGTGTTTTATAAACCACTGTATGCCCAGCATCTCGAACTGTGCATGGCCCAAATATTTATTCGGCAATAAATATGTGCATATCGAATGAACAGGTGAAAGCTGCCTTGTCTCATCTGCTCATTTATTCTGTAACCCAAATGTCTCAGGCTTTAGAGACCTGTAGGTTCAAATGAGGTCATAGTAACAGTAGCCACATTACTGTAGCTTTAGCCACTGCTCTCAGCTTTCCTCTGAGTACTCTGGGAGTCCAGGGAAGGGAGCTGGTATCTCTCACACGTTTAGGTTCCAATCTGCTCATGTCTTCTTCTCGAGCTGTGTTCCATTGCCCCACACATCCCCTGCTGGCTGACAGTGTTTTCCCCAATGCTGTGGATCTGCTATGCATTGCATTTATCTGCTGCTGAAATAGCCTGATTGTCTAGGACACTGGTTGCCCTGCTATCCATGTGGCAAGGAGCCTGGGGAAGTGTAGGGGGAGGGGAGTGCTGGAGAATGGCCGGCTCCCAGTTCTGAAAGACACAACACTGCCTGGGCCCAGGGTCCCTCAGGGTTCCATGAACAGAGTTTGTTTCCTTCTCACCTGAGCCCTCTCTCCATCAAACACAGGGATGCCAGCCTTGCCCTCCATCTCTCTTGTCTTTTTTGTCTCTCTCCTTGGTGCCCCTTTTTCCTTCAGCCTCACACCCATTCATTTGTACGGAAGATAGCATGTCATGTGGGGATCAGCGCACCCAGTAGTACAGTGTGGTTCAGCTACGGTTCACTCGTTAAATCAGCAAGTATTTACAAAGTATCTCCTACAGGGTCCCACAGGGTCAGTCCTGGGGTCCTTCACATCTCCCTGCTCTGCCCTCTCCACGTCCACACCCTAGACCATGACCTCACTTCTCTTACTTCTGTAACAGCCTCCACACTGGTCTCCTTGCCTCCTGGGTTGCCCTCTCTGATCCAGCCTCCTCCCACAGCCAGAGAGATCTTATTAACACACAAACGGGTGACATTGGGCTCTTGTCCTAATCCTGGGGTTTAACCTCCTAGGCTTCCCACTAAAGGTATTTTGTGATCAGCCATGTCCCCCAGCTCTCTGCTCCCCAGCATTCTTAACTTCAGTCCCACTAGAGAGTGAGCCATGTTGTCTTAGACCTCTGAGTCGCCCACCTTCCGTTCCTTTTATCTGGAATGCCTTTCTCCACTTTTTTTTGTCTGGACCAGCCCCATCAATAGGACTTTCTGAGATGATGGAAAAGTTCCGTGTTTGCTCTGTCCAATGTGGTGGCCACTAGCCATATGTGGCTATTGAATACTTGACATTTGACTAGAGCAAGTGAGTAAAATAGACGCACGTGATCAATGACTACCTTACTAGGTAGCATGGGTCCAGACAACTCTTAGTCACTTTGAAATACTTAGCTGGGGACTCAAAGTCTCCATAGGAAACCATCCCAATGTCAGGAGTGACGTAGATGTCCCTCCTTTCTGTTACTGTAGCATCTCATCCTGCAGCTATCCCAATACTCATAGCACTGTACTGTATCGGTGATTTGTTGATTTTCCATTAGCCTGAATAGTTCAAAGGCACATAGTTCACTCAACAAATGGCTGACACACAAATACAGGGGTGTTCTGGTAAAGGTTTAATGACTGGTTCTCTAAGAGGAAACCCTGATTTGTATCATTTGCCAGTTCTATAGTGTAAATACCCCTGTGTGCCCAAAGAATGAGAAGGCAAGCCACAGACTAGGAGAAATCATTTTCAAAAGACAAATCTGATATGTGACTATTACCCAAACTATACAAAGAATTCTTAAAATTCAACCATAAGAAAATGAATAACCTGATTTTTAAAAATGGGCAAAAGACCTGGCCAGACATCTCACTGAAGAACATCTACAAATGGAAAATAAGCATATGAAAGACACTTCACATCATAGGTCTTCAGGGATTACAATTAAAACACCAGTGAGTTAACACTAACTTCATAGCTATTAGAATGTCCCAAATCCAAAACACTGACATCAAGCATGCATAAAAATGTGAAACAACAGGAACACTCACTCATGGTTGGTGAGGATACAACATGGTACAGCCATTTGGGAAACAGTTTGGTGGGCTCTTATGAAACAACATGTAGTCTTATTATATGATCCAGCCAGCAATCGCACTACTTGTCATTTACCCAAAGGAGTTGAAAATTTATGTCCACACAAAAACCTGCACACTGATGTTTTAGCAGCTTTATTCAGAATTGACAGAACTTGGAAGTAACCCAAAGGTCCCTCCTCTAGGTAAATGGGTAAGTAAACAGTGGTACATCCTGGCAATGGAATATTAATTACTCTGGGTTTTAAAAAATGAGCTATCCAGTCATGAAAAGATGTGGGGGAATCTTAAATACATATTACTAAGTGAAAGAAGCCACTCTGAAAAGGCTACATACCATCTGATTCTAATTATATGACATTCTGGAAAGATAAAAATATAAAGACAGTACAAAGATCAGAGGTTGCCAACAGTTGGGGGAAGGGAGCGTTGAATAGGCCAAGCACAGAGGATATTTAGAGCAGTGAAATTACTCTGTCTAGGGTGTATGATAATGGCTACATGTCCTTACGCAGTTTTAAAAACCCATGAAATGTACAATAGCATAAGTGAACCCTAGTGAAAGCTCTGGACTTTGGTGATTACCATGTGTAAATGTAAGTTCATCAGGTGTAGCAAATATTCCACTCTTTATGATAGTGACAATGGGGGAGGCTATGCATGTGCCGAAATAAGGTAGGTGGAACCTCCATAACTGCTGCTCCATTTTGCTGTGAACTTAAAACTTTTCTCAAGAAATAAAGCATATTCAAAACAAAGACATCTGTCACCATGGCTGATTTCAAGCTACCAACATGACATCACTGAACTTGAAGTTGGAAGGAGACACACACTGTTGACTCTCGGGCAGATGGGAGCCTGCTCCAGCACAGTACCTCGTGCGTGCCTGAATGAAGTGTCCCAGGTACGGGAAGGCACAGAGGCCTTTGGGCTCTCTGGGGACAAGTGTTTTCAGAGCTACAAGAATCTGGGCATGCAGCTGCAGGTGGTTTTCAGTTCCAACACTGGAGATAAAGGATCAGGGAGTCACATTTTGATTTATTCAGAAGAGGAATGTTTGTTTCCTTTAAGGCCTTTACCTTGAATGCCAAGACCTGTCTAGACATCTACTGAGCGCCCACTCAGACTAATGGAAAATGAGTGAGCTCAAGGTGTGAAGATGGTGGCTTGACCAAAAGGATCATAAACAACCAGGGGTTTATGATTCCCCAGAACCAGAAGTTCAGAGTTAGGGCAGTTCCTGGCTTGCTGACTTCAGTGGCTCAGCAAGGCTATCCTCTGGGATCAGCAATGTCTCTTCTCAGCAGCTGTGGCAGTTCCTGATGCCACATACAGACATGACAATGTGAAGAAGAGGCACTTTCTTCCAAGTTTAATTAGTGAGAAAAACCTTTTCAGAAGTCCTCAGAAGTCAGGTCCTTCAAATCCCAATGGTAAGACTGGATCACACGCCACTCCTTAACCATCTTCAAGATGAGTCCAAAATGAAAAAAAGAAAACAAAGAATGAGTCCAGCACTGGGTCATTGGCTTAGACCAATGAGTGGGACCTTACATGAGGCAGAACCTGGGAACCCAGGCAGAAGCAGATGGGGGTGAGGTGGAGTGGGGAATGGCTGTCAAGACCCAACATAAAGGAAATATTAGAGGAAGACCCACTTAGTTTATGACCAAGTCATGAACATTTCTTGAGATAATTAAGGAGCAAGAAAGCAGCATGAGGGAACACAAGTCCCATGGACACACTTACACACCCTTCCATCAGCCTTCTTCTACACACTCCCTCATCCACACTAAGCCAGTAAATCCATGGGGACAGAACCCATACTATTCAAAGGAACAGGCACTGCACAAAGGGAGGCCCAGTGTCTGCTGTGGGGACAGAGGTTCCAGTCAACTCAGGGCTGTACCATAATCCCAGAGACTCACTGATCCTAGAGTGAGACTCCCCTAACCCAGGTGTTTCCAGGCAGGGCTCTCTGCAGGTCATTTGTGGCCATCCCATTTCTACATGTCTGAATTCCCTAAGGCAAGCAATGGTGGTGTCTCACTCCCGGGCTCTGACCTGGTTATGGGGAGTTGCTAGGTAACTGCTTCCCACTGTGGCGGCGGAGGCTTAGTTACCATGGCAAGTCCAGCTGGGTGGGAGGGTGCAAAGGGAAGGACTGCACTGGGGGAGGGGGGAGGGGAAGGAGCAGCCTGCACTCTGTCCCCGCTCTCTCTCCAGCTACTGGACCTCAGGGAAGTGTCTTAACCCCTCTGGGCCTCAGTTTCCTCTTCAATACAATGAAGTAGGAGATGGGTCTTTTCTTGTTCTACACCCCCATGCATGCAGATGGGGTGCACTAAACAAACACTGATCCTCAAACCCCTCTTAGGCAAGCAAGGACTCAGGATGGGTATTGAAAGGGAATGGATTGAGCTAGTCTTTAAAAAAAATAATAGAGAAATTAGCAAGCTTGTATCTCCATTAGGAGAAACAAGTTGTGGAGAATCTCCTTTCTGTTGGCAGAAATACTCACAAGTCCTTGGGGCTCCTTTGATGTCTTTCTGAATGTAGACTTTCAGGGAGTAAGTCACAGCATGGGCCCTTAAAACACTCAAGCCATGACAGAGCTCTCCCCAGGGCTCTGGGACAACTTTAACTCCTCCACACAAGCCTCTTGGGTCACTACTTGACCCTGGCTTCAGAGACCCAGCCCCACCTTCTTCCCTCATTTATATAATGAGACTCTTGCCCAGGCGCTGGAACCTCTGCAGGACCCAGCTCTCCCCTTCCCTGCCTTGCTCACACTAACCCCCTTCCCAGGATGCAGATGGAGTTTCTCAACACTGACTACTGCCCTGCCTACCCACCTGAGCCTCCAGATATTGAGGGGCTGCTGCTCCCTTCCCCACTGTATGCTTCACCCCCTCAGTACTCAGATGATCTCTGGCTACCAGCTGCACAGCTCCTGTGATGCCAGGACAAAGGCCAGACCAGCTGGTCTGTCTCCCTTTCCTCCAGGAACCCTGCCTCCTGGGTACAGTTCTAAGCCTTGGCTGCTCCTCCCCCTCCTCCACACACACACACACACACACACACACACACACACACACACACACACACAGAGCAAACAGGCGATGTCTGAGTGTAACTAAGGATGATACAGTCATCTTATCAGGGAACATTCTCCACCCCATTGGACAGTGGGTTTCCCTGTGGTTGGAGGCAGAAGTCATACCTTGTACTTAGGCATGAGAATCATTGGAGTGTCAGGTACCAGTGTCTTGCCTGCCCGCTGTGCTCTGGAGCCTTTTAGAACCTTCCAGTCCCACAGAAAAAGTCCCATCCTTGAGCTGTGCACCCCAGCCCCTCCTTTCCTTTCTAACCATCCAGTATCCTCACATCCAGGTGAGGGTAGGAAAGGAACAAGCTTTGGGTCAAATTGACCTGGGTCGCCACACAGACTCTGCCACTTATTCTGTGAGCCTGTTTGTTACTTGACCTCTCCAAGTCCATCTAGAGAACTGGGGATAAGAGCACTGAGTTGTCATGGAGAGCAAACAATGACATAGGTACAATTGTCAGAATGACTTGATAAGGTCCTAGCCAGTGGTGGGTGGGAGGTGGTTGTTTTTCTCTCCTGTCTTTTTATTTCTATGGCCCAGGCCAAGCAACAGTGAATGGAAGGGAAGGAAGCCAATTCTCTGAGGGTCCTGCTGGTTTTAGACCTCCCTGGTCTTCTCATGCGTCCATCTCCCCTGGCCAACACACATGCGCACACACACCCTTACCTTTCATTTTGGTAGAAACAACCTTCCTCCCCGCCTCCCACCCCAACCCCACCCTCAGTGAGGACATGTCGCTACAAAGACCTTCTCCCTGGAACTTGCCTGGCCTGTATTCTGCCTCCTTAGGGTAATCTCTCTGCACATATCACATTACTGACTGACTGATGTAGTAAAGCAACTTTAAGACAGATCCCCTGCCTCACCTTACCCACCTGCTCCCAGGGGTGCTGCTCTATAAGGGCAGCCTGCAAGGGACAAACTGCTGAGGGGGCGAAAAGATTTTTTCTTTGCTAAACTTGATCCAGGCTTCTGAATCTTCTGCTAGGCCCGTCTGTGTGCTTCCTTGTAACATCTCTTTTTGGCAGAGAATCCTGATAAGTTCATGTAGCCAGAACCCTCCATCCACACCGGGTATCTGATCACCATTCATATCTGATTAGGTTCCTCACCCTCTATCATCCCCTAGATGATGTCCACCACACCAGCCTGTCTTTGGCAAGAATCCTGTTACATGTTTTAGCCAGAATCCCCTTTGCTCCTGATGTTTCTTCTTAGTCATTTGTATCCCCTGCCCCCCTCCCTCATCTTCTTGACTATAAATCCCCACTTTGAGCTCAGTCATTTGAGTCAGGATGCCATTGCTGTGATCCCTGTACCTACCTTGAAGGTTGAAGTTTCTGTAATAAAATCTTCCATACAATACTTTAACAACTATCATTGAACACTTTTTTCCTTAACATATGTTGTTCAAGTAAAGGAATTCTTTGAATTATTATTTTTTTCCCCTAGCACTAAGGTTTGAACTCAGGGCCTCAACACTTGCTAGGCAGATGTTCTTACTGCTTGAGCTACTCTGTCAGCTCTTTTTTTGTGATGGGTTTTTCAAGATAGAATCTTGTGAACTATTTGCCCCAGGCTGGCTTTGAACAGCGATCCTCCTAATCTCTGCCTCCTGAATAACTAGGATTCCATGTGTGAGCCACCAGCACCCAGAGTAAAGGAATTATTCTTGAAGGTAGAGTGCCAGGCTAGGCGGGGGTGCCAGCAGCATCCCAGGGATACCAGCCATCTTGGTTTACTTTACAGAGTACCACACCTAGATCAGTCACTTTCTTTACTAGAAAACCTTTCTCCTGCACCCCTAGCTTAGGTTCAAGCTGCCTTATCAGGAGGGAGGACTAGGTACAGGCAGGTCATCTGAGTGACCCTCAACCTCTGAACCTTGCCCTGCACTTTCCACCTTTGGTGACTGTTTTCATGCAAGTCCTTCCACTTTCCTTTCTGTTTATCTCCATCTTCATCCTCCCCATCCATCAAGTCCAGAGAACACACCACCTCCTTCACAAAGTCGCCTTTGATTCCACATTCAGCCTTCAGCCACTCTCCTTGCAGAGACTTCTCCTGGCAGGTGCTCTGCTGCTCTGCTCCAGAGGGATGTGTCACACGGGACCTCTGATATCCAGGTTCTGGGCTCCAAATCAGGGATGAGCAAATACTGAGAAAATTTCAGCATAAACCACTTGGTTGGGGTCAGAGTTTTAAACTTTGTCTACAAATGCTTCTGCCACTGCCAGCACTCTTCAATGCCACTACAGCAGCTGTCTGCCAGGCAGTCCAGTGCTGCCTGCATCACCCACCAGGGAGTACTGCTCTGGGGCTCCCTGTCTCTGTGCTTCTGGTGGAAGAGAAAAAAGACCCTGTTCTTTCCCAAGATTCCCTCCTAAACTCGGCTAAAATCTCAGACTGGGAGCGGTCTTCTTTCTGTAACTCTCAGCATTGTTGGAGTCCATCCTAGACTCTCCATATCTCTGGACCATCCTGTGGTCTCAGCCAGTTATGTCCACCTCAATCATCATTTTTATCTTACTAGTTCCCTGCTCTCACACCATTCATGGCTCCCAACTGCCAACAGTCTTCAAATAAGCCTGCAATTCAAAGATGCAAGAACTTCCATGAAGCGATCTATGATTCTGACTTGTTGCCTTCTCCTGTCACTCCCCCTCCCTGAAACATTCATGGGTACATAGTCACAAACACACACGCATAAATGAACTTTTACACACCCAGCACACACATACATACCCTACATGACCCAAGCTGATTAGTCAGTTGGGTCTGCATTTGCCTTGAATGTTACACTTATCCACATATTCACTTGCCCTAGCAGCATCCCCTCAGTGCCAGGCCTGTTTTATAGCTGGGGCACAATTTTCCTTTTTCCTCACCATTGGCTCTCTCCTGGACACCCTCCACCTCCCAAGTCTCTAAACCATTTTTAGGAACTGGCTTAAGGTCTACTTGCTCAGAAAAGCTGTCATGCATTCTCAGGCCTCCCATTGCTCTTCCTGTTTTTAGTTCCTGTAACAGTGCTCTCTAAAAGAACGTTCTTCGAAGATTCACATGGTCTAAATTGGCACTGCCCAGTAAGTGCCCACAAATCATGTGGGACCATTGAGGACTTTGAATGAGACTGGGCGATTGAACTTTTTACTTTTTTTTTTTTTTTGTGGTACTGGGGCTTGAATTCAGGGCCTTTACCTTGAGCCACTCCACCAGCCCTATTTTTGTGAAGGGTTTTTTGAGATAGGGTCACTTGAACTATTTGCCCAGGCTGGCTTCCAACCATGATCCTCCTGATCTCTGCCTCCTGGGTAGCTAGGATCACAGGCGTGAGCCACTGGCGCCCAGCTACTTTTGTTTAATTTTAATTTAAATTAAACTACCACACTGAGCAAGATAGTTCTATTGTGTAAGTCATATGACCCCTGGATCCCAGGGCTTGGTGGCAAATGGACCTTAGTTGGAATCCTTAGCTGTGTGACCCTGGTCAGGTTGCTAACACTCTCTGAGTCCTACCTTGATTGGTTATAGCACTTGCAGGTTGCAATACATAAAAGAACAAAATGATTGAGTATATCAGAAGCCCCCATCACATCTGATGCATGTAGTTGGCATCCACTAAATAAACACTGGTCCTTAGACACTCTTAGGAAAGGAATGATGTGAAATGGGTGCATGAGACCTGAGAGGGGCTAAACCCTGGTTTGGGACCTGAGTGTCCCAGACCTTCTACTCCATCTTCAGGAATCCTCTCCTACTGATACTCCACCAGCAGCAGTATCCTAAGCAAGAGGTGCAAAACACCAGAGGGTGGAGCTCAAGCTAACAGCCAGGCACTTCTCTAGGGACCAACTCTTGAAGTCCAGGAGCACATGATGGGGTGACTGACAAGTGGCCCCAGGGATGAAGACCAGGGGAGGAGGCAGGAGGAGTACAGAACTCCTCACCTCTTCTTAGGGCTGAAATCTGTCCCTTCCTGCCCCAGTCCCCTTCACTTGTCAGCTTAAGGAAGGTCCTCCTTTGGTTTGTGCCTCCCAGGAGCATGGGGCATTGTCATCTTTATTTTTTTTTCGGTACTGGGGTTTGACCTCAGGGGCGACACCAGCCCTTTTTTGTGATGGGGTTTTTCTAGATAGGGTCTCACAAACTATTTGCCCTGGCTTCAAACTGTGATCCTCCTGATCTCTACCTCCTGAGTAGCTAGGATTATAGGTGTGAGCCATCAGCGCTCAGTTTTTCATCTTTAAAGATGATCTGAAATGTGCACCATCATGCTATACAGCCTTTCTGACCACCTCTCTCTCCTCTCTCTCTCTCTCTCTCTCTCTCTCTCTCTCTCTCTCTCTGTCTCTGTCTCTTTCTGTCTCTCTCTCATGCACAGAGTTCCACTGTGCACTAGAATGGCTAAAAAAGACTCATGTTCACTTGAATTCTTTTGTATCCCAGATTCATATTCTTTTTATTTTTGTGGGACTTGGGTTTGAACTCAGGACTCTACACTTGTAAAGCAGGTGCTCTACCGCTTGAGCCATGCCTCTAGTTCATTTTGCTCTGGTTATTTTGGAGATGGAGTCTCATGAACTGTTTGCCTGGGCTGGCCTCAAACTGCAATACTCTTGATCTCAGCCTTCCAAGTAGCTAGGATTACAGGCATGAACCACCAGTGTTCAGCCCAGGTTCTTATTCTTATGTCCCTACTTTATCTATAAGAGGAAAAGAGAAAGTCTTAACTTGTTTTAAGAACTTCATGGTCAGGGGCTAAAAGTGTGGCTGAAGTGTTAGAACAACTGCATGGCAAGGGCAAGACCCTGAGTTCAAACCCCAGTACACAAAAAAGGAGAAGGAGGAGGAGGAAAACTTCCTGGTCAGTTTGAAGTAGAATGGTGGCAAGGGAGTGGGGATCTGGGGTGAAAGTCTGGTGGCTAGGATGTAGTGCCTGGAAACACCAGGACAATCCAACTGTCTGCCCTGGAGGAACTTCTACCTACCTGTTCGGGGAGACTGGACTGACCATATCTGCTAGCACACAGTAAGCCTAACGGAAGGGGCCAGACTTGAAAGCCCGGGAAATAAAGGAGGGCAATGGTCAGTGGCCATTTTGTTCCTCTCTGACTCTACTTTTGCCTCTTTAACCTTTTCCTCCTGAGTCTCTCCCGCAGTCACCCTGGATAAACATCTTTGTGACAACAGTTGCATCTACCCCTAGGCAACAATCACTTTCTTATTGTGACAAGGCCCTGCCTGACAAATCCCGAGATAATGATCAACCAGATCACATTTTGAGAAAGACTGCTTAATGATGCATACCTTCCGACCCCCTACCCCAATTCTCCCTCATTTAAACCTAAAGCTCTTATCAGTATCCCAAAGATGGACTTGGCATCACTGAACCCCTTTATCTGTTTTTCCCACCTGACTGTATTGAATAAATCTCCTTTCTCTGCCCTTCACTAATAAGTCTCTTTAATTGCCACTTTAGGATGGGTGGCCGAGCATCAGTTTGTTGGGACTCAGAGTTGGGGCATTTGCCCTAAACTCTGATAATGGAAGAACACCGGAGAAAGTGAGCACAGAGCAGAGGACTGGAGGCTCAAAGGAGCAGCTGGTGGGTGGCATTGAAAAGCATTTGCCATGCCATCCATGCCTAGCAAGGAAGATCCAAAAAAGAAGATGCAGAGCAGTTTCCCATCACAAATGGCCTGGAGGTGCTTGGGCTTTTGCCTTAGATAATGGGGGCTCTTGGAGGAGTCTTACCAGGGGAATGACACGATTGGATTTACCCTTTAGAAGGGACTATAATACACTGGAATTCTCGGGTGGCAAGGGTTCATTGTTCTGTGCTTAGATGGAAATCAAAGGCATACTCAAGCAGCAAAGGCCAGAAAAGTTTTATTAACAGAGAAGAGAATGGAAAGGCCTCATGGGGTGGGGGTGGGGGGGGAGGACATGCAGCAGGACCCGGAAACTGGTAGTCCCCTGGGTCAGGTTGGAGATCGGGTTTTATAGCTTTTTTATTGCCAGAGGGAGGAGATTTTTGGCATAAATAGGTGTCTCTTGGGAAGGAGGAGGTGTTTCCCCCCTCCCTGGCTAAATCGCCATCTTTTGGGAACATGTGGACCTTCCCACAGTCTGCCCTTCACCCTGAGTTGGGTTGGACAGCAGGTTTTATAGGTTTTTTATTGCCAGTGGGAGGAGTATGTTTCAGTGCAAAGATATGGCAGGAACAGGTGATTCTTGGGAAGGACAGGGGGCATTTCTCCCTGGTTAATCCCCATCTTTGGGGAACACATGGACCTCCCACAGTCCATCCTTCAACTGGAAGAGGAGACTCCACTTAGCCTCCAGTGAGAAGGCTCTTGCAACAAAGCAGGGTGGACATGCTGGGAAGTGAAGGGAGGGTGGTGGCAGCAGGGATGGACAGATGGGGACAATACAAAGGAAGCCTCTTCTGGTAGGTGGCTGTGAGGAGGAGGGAGATGTCCAATGAGTTCTTGTCTCCCACTCAAGCAAGGTGCCAGAGGGTAGATGGCTGTGTCATTCCAAAGGTGGGAAAGGGAAGGACCAGGGGAAGGGGTCAATGGGACCCTTTTGGGACACACTGAAGTGGAGGTGCCAAAGGAGAGACAACCAGCAGGAACCTGATGCACTGGTATGGAGTTGAGGGGGCGTTCTGGAGTGAGATGGGAGTGTGAGAGTCACCCAAGCATAGGGTGGCAAGGCAGTCAATGAAACTGCAAGGTCTAAAAGATAGGAAGGCAAGGAGGAACCCTGAGCAACCAGATGCACATGGGATGGACAAGGAGTCTGACAGAGTGGAAGGGAAGGGAGGTGAAGAAATACCAGGGAATTACCACATTGAGACAGAGGTTAGGGGAGAGAGGGAGCTGGATGCTTCCAAGGTTGTAGATATAACTGAGTCCCTAGCCTGGAAGGTCTTTGGGGGCAGGAAGTGGCTCAAGCGGTAAGAGTGCCTGCTTAGGAAGCATGAGGCCCTGAGTTCAAACCCCAGTATCACCAGGAAAAAAAAAAAAAAAGAAAGAACCACTGGATAAATAGTTAAAAACCTTAGCTAAGTCATCGTGGGGCAGGTGGCTCCATGTGTTGGTTTCTTGGGCAGTACAGTAGGTGAGAAGATAGGCGGCTCCTAAGATATGCCTCTCTCCTGACACTATGGGATCTTGTCCCCTTATTCTCACCCACTCTGGGAACAGGTGACAAGGGAATTTTTTAACAAGGTACAAGAGTGCTCCCCGAGTTTTATAATAGGGGCTCGTGACACAAATTGCCGTGGAAGAAAAGAGTCCCCCCGTGGGAAACTTATCTAAGAATGTATCATGAGGTGGGCTATTTTGGGACTCAAATTACACAGAAAGGCCTGGGAAAATAGACGTGCGCAGGGATGAATGCAGCGACAATTAATGTTAACTATAAGGTGTCATATCTTTACAGAACACGCAGCCTGCAGTGTGCGCAGTAGGGGGCAGGAGGAAGGTGAATGAATTAGAGCCAAGTACCCAGGCAAGAGGGGGATGTCCTCTGGTGCAAGGAGGAGGGAACAGGAGGGGATTGGATTGCCAGAGAGGGCACAGCAGTCACCTTGGGCAAGGTGGCCTCTGAAGTTGAAAATGCAACCAAGATAGCCCCACCTAGCTCAGGGAAACTCCAGAACCAGAATCAAAGGAACCAGTAGAGGATCAGGGGCTTTCCTAGGGAGTCACCACTTCAAGGAGTGGTGATTAAGGATAATCTATAGAGCCTTAATTTACATATTAAGAAATCAGTTTCCCCATAGGTAAGGGTTTAAAAAAAGCTCAATAATAATGTACAGAATGTTCAGCTGTGTGGCAGGGTGGAAGGCTTGGGGGACTGGCTGTGTGACTATGTGTTCCAGCATTCCTGATTGGCAGCCAGTAACCTTGGACAGGATATTTCACCTCCCACAGCCTCAGTTTATTCATCTGTAACTTTTCACAATAATCATTTTCGGATTTAAAGGATTTAAGAGATTTGAGGGGAGGAGAGAGATCGAATTAGATAATTGTACTTCAAATACCTCTGTAGCCAGCAACTCTTCTGCCACTGAGTGGCTTATCACTTGTAAAGATGATTGTGAGTGGTTTTGTTTTTTTTCTTTGTTCTGTTTGTTTTGCAGGGCTGGGGATCAGATCCATGGCCTCACACATGCCAGGCCAGACTCTACCACTGAGTTATAGCCCCAACCCTTCTCTGTAAGTTTTTCACTTCCAGCTACACTAAGAGAGGCACCAGGGCAGCCAGCTATCATGTCTGATTCCTCTTTTTTATTCTCTGTGGCAAGCGTGTTGTCTAGTACACATTAACCTCTCAAAAAATGGTAGCTGAATAGGTAAGTAATTGCTATGTAGAGGCAAATATTACAAAAAGATCACAGTGTGTTTCACAAGTTAGATCTAGGAAAAATCTCCAATGAGAACTATTTCTAAAACATCCTACTCTGTTTCTAACCCTCTGTCCAATCCCAAGTCATGTCACACAACATTTGTGCCCCTTGAGAACAGAACCCACATTTTAATCATTCCAGTTCAGTGTCAGTTCCAGGTGGATTTAGTTCCACTCGCAGCTGCTTTGCCAGCACCTAGAACCTCAAGAAGGATTTGGTAAATGGATGAATGACTTCTCGCCCTTAGTATGATGTCAGGCACTAGTAAATGTCTGTTGAATGAATACGTGATTAAACAAGGCAACAGTCTCTCTCTCTCTACTGTCCCTTTCTAACACTTTCAACTGAGACAAGAGAGCAATGAGAGCAGGCTCTGGAGTTCGATAGTCTGAGTTCAAATTCTGGCTCTTATACCGACTAGCTAAGTGATCTAGAGTGAGCTACTAAACCTTTCTGGGTATCAATTTTCTCACCTTTAAAATGGGGATAATACTTTTTCAAGTGGGATTACATGGTTTACTTAAAGCAGCATATATAAACTACTTAAGCACAATGACTGGCACAGGAATTGCTGCTATTTTTTAAAAAATCCTATCAGTCTCTTAAACTTCAGTGGCTTTCCTGTTGCTACAGAGTAAGATTTAAAATCAAGGTCTTAGTTGGGTATGATTGTGCATACCTGTAATCCCAGCATTTGGAAGGGTGAGGTAGGAAGATCACCAGTTCATGGCTAAGCCTGGGCTACATAGCAAAACTCTGTTTCTAAATAAATAAAGTCAAGGTCTTCACAATTGGGCTCAATGTCCCTGTCTTCCCACATTGGTCTTCCCATACTTTAAGACTAGCTACCTTTGAATGGCTACTACCTGTGACCGGCCTTCTGCTAAGTGGTGATTTCTATTAATTTGGTTGCCTTACAAAGAATCCCGTGACTTGGACTTATTATTGCCCATATTTTACAAATGATGAGACCAAGGCTCAGAAAGTAGAATTAACTTTGCCAAGGACACATAGCTAATATCAGGAAAGCAGAAGTCCATTCCAGGACCTACTGATGGGGAAGTTCATGTTCTTATTTACCTGGCTTTGAAATCCTAGCCAGGAAAAGCTCAATCTGTGGGTTCAGCACTCCCAGCCTAGCCTGGGGCTTATTAAAAACACGGAATCTCAGGCCTCATCCCACACGTACTAAATCACAACCTGCATTTTAACCAGCTTCCCTCATTACCACCCCCCACCCCCGCTGCTGTTGATTGCCATATACTGTAAAGTCTTGGAAGCACCACTTTCTACCAGACACGAGTGCTAATTAAATCAGATATGTGATCTCATTTAACCCCTGAAACAACCTGGAAGGTAAGAAGTCAGAGTTATCCCATTTTACAGATAGGGACACTAAGGCTCTGAAAGAGAAGTGTGAACTGGACCCAAGTGTGTCTGATGCTGGTGTGCAGCTCTGACCACACCCAATCTCTATTCCAACACCCCTCCATGGGTTCTTCTTATCTTTCTGCTCCACTCAAAATCCCTCCCTCCCACTGCTCTGAGCCACTTTATATCCCCAGGGCACAAAGCCTAGCATCTTGTAGGGCCTCAAGTCATTAGAAAACAAGCTAAATGCTCTGCTACCTAAGGATGGAATTTGCCTGCAGTGCTTAAAGTGGAGTGTTAGCACCAGTTAAGTCTTTCAATTCCCAGGAGTGGCAAAGGACAAGTGAGGTGACAGGCTCCTTACTGCTCACCATCCCTAATCTTTGAGATGACCCAGGATGCCAGCTATTGTCACAAAGTTTGCAAATGATTGAAAATATAATCCTCAAAGTAATGATTTGGGGCTGGGTATATATTCAGTGGTACAGGGCTTGCCTAGCATGCACAAGGCCCTGGGTTCTATCCCCAGCAATGGAAGAAGAAGAAGAAAAAAAAAAAAAAAGGAACACCTAGAATTGGCAATTGATCTCATCATATCCCCACCCTTAAAACTAAGTCCCCAATAACCTTCCCTCAGTTCTGAAGAAAAGGCAAAAGGGCAAAGGTGACCATAATGTAGGGAAAAGACCTCCCAGACACAGAGAGTCTAGTAGTCCCTGTGCTTAGTCTCTCCTTTTACCTGAGACCTACAAAAGCACTTGTTTCTAGGCCTCTATTTCCTCATTTGTAAAATGAGGAGGTTGGACTAGTTTCTAAAGCTCCTTCCAGCTCTAAAATGCTGTGTTATAAAATGAAAGAAATGTGAACCTTTGGTTGCTATGATCTGAAAATATTTTGAATGTGGAGAGTCAAATTGTACAGCAGTGCATGAACAAAGTAATATGTTAATGACTAAGAAGATTGTACTTAATCCAATGGGAAACAGCAGAGCTGCTGGTGGTATGTGTGCGCGCTTGTGTCTGTGCTCGGCTTCCTTCCTTGAGCTCAAACACATATTTTGAATCACTAATACAGTAATCAGGCCTCTGGCAGCATATCTTGCCAGAACACACGCACACACCACTTCAAAATAAGTTGGGGGGGGGGCGAATTTCACTGCTGCTGCTTACATGTTTTCTGTTTGGGTGGCTTTTTAAAAGAAATTTTTGTAGTGAAGGTGTTGGACTGACAGCGCCTGGAGGACTCGGATCTCAGAAGTGGGGCGCGTGGGCGGGAAGCTAGGGATTTCATTAGCATCTTGCATTCCCACACCAACAGCCCCGCTCCACAGTCGTCACAATCCTGACCAGCCGCAGGGACCCCAGCTCTGCAACGCGGGAGGTCAAGTTGCCAGTCCCGAAGGCGCTCGGGCCACTCGGGCCAGAACACGTGCTTTGAGTCCTACCTGCGTGGAAAATGAGTGCGCACGTGCCACGTGTCAGGGCTGCGCTGACCTTTCCCCCACAGAAGGGCTGGGGCTGGGAGGCGGACGTGGGCCAAAGGCCACGCTCCAAGTTCCTTTTCACTCTAGGGCTTAGAACCGGGTTAGCCTCGCGGGCTTGGGCCGACAGAATCTTTGGCAAAGCCGCGAGGTCTCGCCGAGCCGGGCAGAGGCGGAGGGCGCGGCGGCCCCTCCCCGCCCGACGGCCCGCGCGGATTGGCCGGCTCGCGGCCGCGGGGCGGGACAAGGCCGACCTCGCGGCCAGGTGAGGCGCCCCGCCCCTCGGCGGCTCCAGGTGCGGCGGTGGGACCTCGGGGCCGAGGCAGGGGCCAGGGCCAGGGCCCAGGCGGCGGCCGTGGCGCCATGGCCGAGTCCCAGGTGAGCTGCCTGGACGAGGCGCACGTGAACGAGAAGGTGACCGAGGTGCAGGCCGCCTTCTACTACTGCGAGCGGCGGCGGGCCGCACTGGAGGCGCTGCTGGGCGGCGGGGAGCAGGCCTACTGCGAGCGGGTCAAGAAGGAGAGGCTGCGGGACTTTCTCTCCAGCCAGGAGCGCCAGGCCCTCCGCGCCGCCTGGAGCCCCTACGAGGACGTCGCTGCGGCTCCCCGAGGCAAGAACAAGACCAAGGCCAAGGCCCCAGCCCACGGCCCCGCAGAGCCCGGCGAGTCCCTGGCCTACTGGCCAGACCGCTCGGACACCGAGGTGCCCCCGCTGGACCTAGGCTGGACGGACACCGGCTTCTACCGCGGTGTGAGCCGCGTCACCCTCTTCACCCACCCCCCCAAAGACGAGAAGGCCCCGCACTTGAAGCAGGTGGTCAGGCAGATGATCCAACAGGCCCAGAAGGTAGGCCTAGCCCTGCGCCAAGACTTCCCCCCTCTCCCCAGCGTCTTGGACCTCACCTTCAGACCCCCACCTCCGACCGTCCTGTGGAAAATGGTCCCCAGCTCCCTCTCACCTTGTGGGGCTGTGGTGGGCCTCTAGAGAGGTTGAATGGGAACGTATTTGGCAAATCACAAAGTGCTAGACCGAGGTTAGTCGTTATTACTGTGTCCAAAGGCGCTGGCTTTCTGCACTATCCTGTCCCTCTCCGTTGGGCAGAATAGGGGCTGTGGGCCCCTGTGGTAACTGGGCCATTAAAAGGTCTTAATCATAACCTGTGTGCTGACCAGGGATTCACAAGACTGTCCCTGGCCATTTTCAGGTTAGATTTTCAAAACCACCCCATGAAGTGGGCACTAAGTAACCTCCCCAGTCTCACCTCAGCTGTGCTGCTCTTGGAAGCCCTTCCCTCCCAAACAAAACTGACCAGGGCCTCACATTCTCATGGCGCCTGCGCCTGGAATGAGTGAGGGAAGCTATTTTGAGCACCAGCTGTGGCCTGGCAGGTGCTGGGCACTTTTGAACAAGTATGGACTACAGCAGCTCAGAAAAAAGCTCCTACTTAGGCCACCTGTTATGCTTTGTTGAAAGGAGGTGTTTCCAGGATGACTGATTAGGTAGAACACTGGTGGAGTCAGTAAGATGTGAAGCAAGTGGAAGATTAATCTTTCCTCTGTGGTACCTGGATAGAGTTTCCACATAAAGTGTAGACTTTTCAGTTAAATTTGAACTTCAAATAAAAATGTTTTCCAAATACATTTTGAAGTTTCATGGGAATATTGATACTAAAGAGTTATTCATTGTTTATCTGAAATTTGAATTTAATGGTGCTAAACCCAGCTCCCCTTCACTGAGATTTCGGGGCACCCTTTGGTGCCCTTATCAGAATATGCAAGAGGAGGCTTGGGTTTATCATGCTAATTCTACTCCATGTCTGTGGTTAAATCAACTTGAACATGCCAGATCTCATCTAACTCAACTCTGTGAGCATGATTGATGTTCCCTTACCCTTGGAGGCTAAACAGGCCTAAGGAGGGCAAAAGAATCTAGACAAGTGGTGGGGCTCCTCTTCCTAGGGACTGGCTAAGATGGACTGCCAGAGGAAGGGTTAACATTTCAACTGTGCTCATTTCCACCCTCCTCTGGAAGTAATTGTTCCTTGTCTGATTGAGCTCTCTTTGTATATTGCACTCCACAGAAGAACAAGGCAAGCTGCACACAGAGGAGGGGAAAGGGAAGTGGGTGGCAGTGCTGAGCAGCAGGCTACAGCTGGGGTCAGGGGCCAAGCCTCATGAAGTGATACTAACAAAGACTCAATTTATTTAGCATTTATTATGTGTCAGCCACTGTGCTAATGATTTACCTGCATTTTCTCACTTGCTTTGCACCACCACTGGGTGAGATAAGTACTGTTCTTATTTTTAGAGAGAAAGAAATCAGGATTCAAGACAGTTAAGTTACTCGCCTAAGGTTTCATAGCTAGTAAGTGCCTGAGCCAGAATCCAAACACCAAAGCCCTTGTTACCCTGTGCCACCCTGCCCCACTCTCCCAAGTAATGGTACAATGGGATTAAGAAAGGAGTTTGAGTGGAGTTAGCCTGGTCACGGATCTGGGGTACAGGTTGTTACAAGAAAGGAGAGATAAGGCCCTTGGCACTGGGGCTTTTAGACCCGTGTGGAATGACAAGATGATCCTGTCTAATAGGGTTTTCTTAACTCCTCAAATATTTAACAATGAAAATTTTAACAGTTGTGAACCAGTCCAACATGTACAGATTCAACTAGAGTTATTTCCTGAGTTGTCTATGTGTGCCAGGTACTAGCCACAAAGAGAATAAAAAAGATCCAAGCTGTGGCTTTTCCCCTCCAAGAGTTTGCTCAAATGCTGGAGTTCTGCTAGAAGGAAAAGGTTTTTTGTTTTTGTTTTTGCCTAATCTAGGAAGGCTTCCTGAGGGAGGTGGGTCGCAGACTTGGAGAGAAAAACTGCAGTTTCTTAGTAAGACAATCTGAAGCTTGAGCAACAGGTTTTTTGCTCCCCAAAAATGCAAGGTTTGGTTAGCAGGAGAAAAGAGCTGTGAAGGTGGGAGCTGAGTACTGTGTGGGGTCCTTCAACCCAGACAAGTGACTGTCCCCAGGAAGCAACAGCTTCCGCCTGTGTGCTCACACAACTCTCAGGCCCTCTTTGCCCCTATCCTTAATCACTGCCCCTTATGTCTATACAGCGGCACCTCATGACCACTGCCCTGCCCCACCCTCTACCCCAGCTGATCCAGCTGGCAAGCAACCATCCGTGGCCTTTGAATTAGCCTCCCTCCTACCTATTCAGCCTGAGGGAGGGAGTTTTCCTTTGTTCCAGGGAGAGTATGACTGCCAGGAGGCTGGGTGGGGCAAACCAAGAAATGGTTTATGTGCAGAGATGGAGGTAGCTGTGGAGGGGAGGCAGGACATGCACATGTCTATGTGCCAGAGAGATTTGGTTTTATTTCATTTAATCCTCAGAAAAACCTTATGAGGTGCTATCATTTTTGTTCCCAAATGACAAACAGGAAATTAAGATTCAGAGGAAGTTGTCTTGACTTGTTCAGGTCACAGACCAGAGAGGGATTCTGCCATTCCATACCCGATTCTTCAAGATATGGAGGAAGGAGACTAATTAGGGACACTTTGAAAACATGATTGGGGCTTGGGGAGGATGGGCAGGGGGCTGTGGTCAGTGAGGAATCAGCCCAGCAGGTGTGGAGATAAGCAAGAGGAAGGCCTCTGATGGGGTGACTCTAGACTAGCTGCTCTCTGGGCCTCTGCTCTTCCCAAACTGTGCTGGGTAACCAGCATTCAAAAATTCATCTGTGTTTACTTGTGGACTGGAGAGAGATCTGCTTATTTTAGTGTCACTTAAAGGTGTCCTTTGCTTAAGGACAGGCAGAAAGGATGCCTTTAGGGACCCAGAAATGAATGATGCCCTGGCCTATGCCATGCTAGCAACAAAGACCAGGGCAAGTTGTTGCTGCTTGGGTGGCTTGAATCATTGTAACTACCAGGGAGTGTCCCACTGCAAAACCATGTGTGGATGGGATGCTCTTGGATCTTGTTTTGCAAAGCTCAGTGTAAGAGGAACAAATAACCATAATCCCCCGGCAGCTTGGAAAGGATTGGGCAGGTGTCTCTTTGGTCACTTGGCAAAGATTTGGAGGTCTGCTGTGTGCTAAGTGTACTTTACTTTTAAAAAAAAAAGACATATAAAACACATCTCTGGTCTTAAGTAGCCTAATAGTCTGCTAACCCATCATTATAATTCAGTATGACCAATGTTTGAGAGAGGGCGTGGGGAGGAGGGGAGGCACTCATCCAGTCACAGCTCTTTGAAGTTACTTGTCTGAACTATCAGGAGAGGTGAGATGGCTCTAATCCCTCTGGCTTTCCTCATGCCCAGGCTCCCTTATCCATTTTTGAGGCTGCCGGGTAGGTTTGGAGAGTATTGCCTAGTGCTTCCGGATCAGTGGAAAACTTGGAAAAACCTCACCTCAAAGATTGACCCTTAACTCCTGCATTGCTGGTTCCCACACTCAAATGCACCAGCTCTTCTTGGTTTACCACTAACTGTCTGATTTCCTTGGTGCTTCAATAATAGTAAGACAGGGTATTGCCTTCATCTCACAGGGGAGCCCTCTGAGGTCCGAAAAGACGAACTGACTTTTTTTTTTTTTTGATGCTGAGGATTGAACTCAAGGACTCATGCATTCTAGGCAAGCATTCTACTGCTGAGCTACATCCCCAGCTGAAGTGACATCTTTAGACCAAGAATCAGGAGATTACACAGCCTCCCCTGGTCCGTGGTCAGTATTACCTGTAACCCCCATGAAGATTATAAGCACAGCCCAGGAGAGGATGGCTGCTGGGATAGGGAGTTATTATCAGCCAGGGGCTGATCCTTTTTGAATAGGCCTGCCTGGCTAGTGGGGAAAAAAGGTTGGTGGGTATTCAGGCTGCTCCTGGTCTGTTGACAGACTTTTTTCTTCTTCAAAGCTGGGCTGAGGGGCCACCTTTTCCTTGTCATTTCATCAAGTTTTAAATCCAGAGTTTCACAAAGCTTGTTTTGGGAGAGCCCATCTTATCCTCCTGGGTTGGGAACTTTCACAATCCTCCCAGTCACCTTTGAAGGACTGTGCTTATGGTTCGACTGTCACTGGTGGTCAGTGGCCTGGTTTTAAAGAATTGAGACTGTCTCCTCAGCCACCAGTCCCTCTAGGGAAGCAAATGTCTAGAGGTGTCCCTGCTGAATTGTCCACTCCTCAGGGGACAATTTAGTTTCTAGTGTAATAGGCCATCAGGTAACAGAGAAGGATGCTCTAAATTGGGGGCATAGGACAGGGAGGGAAGGGAGAGGGATTTAGAGAAAGGCTGTAGAGGAGGGGTATGGTGGGCTGAAGTTAGCAGCCTTGGTTTGAGGTCTGGGCAGCTGATAGGCAGAAGTGCCCAAATGGTGTGGCAAAGTCTTGGAGACCCAGAGACCCAGCTTTGCAAATGGCAGCCTTTGCCCTGAGTAGGACCCACTATCTTTCCCTGTTAGCCCCATTCAACACTTTCCTCTTTCAGCTACATCCAGCAAAGAGTACCAGGCTCTTTCTCTATACCAGGTATTGTGCTGGGCATCGATGAACAGAGATGAAGCAGATTCCCCCTAAAAAGAGTTTACATAAATAATTTTGAAAAATCTTACTGGTCTATGAAATCTGAGATTGGAAAATATGTTCACTTGCACTTCACTACCTTGTTGAGCGCTTGTCCCAGTTCTTATTCCTAATGTAACCCTCTTTCTCCTTTCTCTCCTTCCACCTCAGAGGGACAGTGACTGTAGGAGCTTCTGAATTGCCTCTTAGAAGTGACTTAAGTGCACAGAGCAGAAGTGGCCTCTCAGGCAGCCCAGGGACCTGCATGCCCCCCTGCACTGATCCCTCTTCTAATCTAACTCTTCTGCCATTCCACAGTGACTGTTCCACATGGGCTTTGTTTCTGAGGCACCAGGAAGTTCCAGAGTCCTTGTCCCATTAAAGTTGATGGCTAATGGCCCAGCTGCAGCCCCAGCTCCAGGGAATAAACCCTTCACAGCACTTCTGGGTTCTTGCCCCAGCCTGTCCCGGCATCCATGGCAGTCCCTAGGTATTTTGGCCATGGGAGTTCTCTCTTTCCTGCTCAATCACTGATCCCAGGAGCAGGAATTCCTAAGCCATGGAGACCCAGCTTCATGTCAGAGACAGAAGATAGGCTGTGAAGTTGAAAGATCTTAGCTTTTGTCCTGATCTGGCCACTTCCTAGCTGTTTTCCTGTGGTCAAATCTCCTCCGTTTCTGAGTCTCATGACCACCAGTAAAATGTAGATAATAATGTCTAGGTTTCTGGGTGGTTTTTTAGAAAGGAAGAGACTGTGTGTGAAAGCTGGTGTACCAGAAAGCATCATATAAATGCTGATAGTCCTGGAAAATAACTTGTACTTTCTCTGAGAGTGGCTGAATTTCCTACCAGGAAGTCGGGGTGCCCTACCCAGGCAGTTAGAGTTGGGAGGGTTAGGGCCTAGGCAGGTGCATTTCCTCTTTCCTCCTTAGAGGATTACTTGCCTCCCTTCTCCTTGTGTTAATCTGTTGGCCTTGATTTGGTAAGAATTGGTGAGAACAGCTGTCTACCTGCCTCTGAGTTACCTGTGGAAGCCTGTGACACTAGAATCCTCATGCTAGAATCTTCTCTGGAATCTGCTATGGGAGAGAGAGATAAGATAGGAGAGTAAGGAGGCTGCCCTGTTCCTAAATCAGAAGTCCTCCAAAGATATTCCCCTAGAAGGGCCTGACCGCCTGTACAGGCTCAACTGGAGTCCCAGGGCAGTCTGGAGAGACTCCCCAAGTCCTCTTACTCTGGAGACCCTGGGCTTTCATTGTCTCTCCCCCCTCTGCCTGACTCTTGATTGAGTTCACTTGTTCCAGCATATTCAGGGATGGTGGTCACTGGCTCTAGTGTGTTCCTAGATGGGGGTCAGTGGTTTTCATATGTTCCTAAATGGTGGTCACTAGTCCCAGCCTGACCTTGGATGGCAGTCACTGGCTCTAGCATGTTCCTGGATTGTGGTCACTGGCTTCAGCATATTTCTGGATGGTATTCACTGGCTCCACTCTGGCCCTGGATGGTGGTCACTGACTCCATTGTGTTCCTAGATGGTGGTCACTGGCTCCAGTGTGGCCCTGGAGAGTGGTGACACTGACCTGAGTTGGGGGATGGGGTGCTGAGCATGGCCAGTGTACATGGCTATTTACTTTCTGAGGGAGAAGAGAGCTGGCCCCTAGGAAATCTTATACTTTGGGTCCCTGAACTTGCCAATGAGTGTTTCCCTAAGAGAGAAAACATAGGAGGTGAGGGCTCAGTAAACTTTCAGACCTCTTGGTTTTGAGGTTTCATGGGCTTTAGTTCTGTTGTGCAGAGATCTCGGAAGTTCTAAGGCCACTGCCAGGGCTGGAAACCACTAACCTGGGAATCCTCATTCTTTCTCTGACTATCTCTTTTCCTTGTTTGCTGGGTGATCTTGAGCAAATTATTTGACTTTCTTGGCCCTCTATTTCTGTATCTGTAAAATGGGGATAATTTTTGCTTCCTTGTTTACATTTACAAGATTGTGCTGAGAATCTAATGCAAAGCTAGGAGAAAGCACTCTGAAAAAATGTAAGTAATATGCAGACAAAAGGGATTTCTCTTCAGAAGTACTAACACTGTTGAGAAATGAGATAGCTGCTATGCACGTTGTTTTCTTTAATTAATCCAGTCCTCAGCATCTTGCAAGGGAAGTGGTATTTTCCCTGAGGCTCGGGAAAGGTATAGAACTCAAGAGCAGTTGGCTGGGATCCTGCCAAGGTCTCAGTTCAAGGCTGTCTCCTGCAAATGCAGGTTACTCCTGGGAATTGTTCTTTGGAGCCATCTCTTCCCTTGAAAACGTCCAGAAACATTTAAAGTACATTTACCACCAAGTATACTTTGCCAGCCAGGTCCTGGGAGGCTTACAGACTAGTTCTGGAAACAGACAAGTACATGACTGTTAGCTGCTCTGATCTGGACTGAGTAGGGGAGAGAAGGATTCTTCTTGCCTGGCAACGTTGGGACAGGAAACAAAGGAATACTGGGTATAGGTAGCTTCTAAGGACCTATATTGTCTACTTCATGGTGACTTTCTGGCCTCCTGGGACTTACACACTTCTGACAGGTAGAGACCTTTAGGGGATTCCCAGCCCAGCACCTTCCCCTCTTCCATGTTCTCAGCCCCTGGGATGCTACCTCACCTTGGCTGATGGCCAGTTCTCCCTCTCTCTCATGGAGTATACAAAGCAGATTCTGTTCTGGGGCCAGCTTCCAAGCTGAGCTGGGAGAGAGGAACTAGCAGAGGAAAGAACACATTTGTGTAGGTCTGGGCCCTGGATGACCACCTCCCTCAAGTCCTGTCACTCCCCCCACCCCACCCGACCCACTGCATTGTCTGAGCCTCCCTCCAAGACTGAGTCACGCTAGCCATCCCTGGCCCGCCCAACACCCCTTCTTCCCCAGGTGCCAGGAACAGCCAGCCTAAGCCGGAGCTGTGGCTTTCTGCAGCTTTTCTTTTTGTTCTCTGAAGTCAGTGCCATCTGTGGACTTGCATTAGCAAGATCCAGGATCTTAGTCCTGGAAGAGAACCCATGGCTTTTCTAGTGATGAGTCTCTCTGGCCCAGGTTTCTGATGATCTGTACATTCATCCTGGGCATAAGCTTGTATGCCAGTCATCATTCTTTTTGGGCTTCTCATGGCAGTGGCTGGGCATGTGAGAAGCTCCAGGCAAGTGTTCTTTTTGGCTTTTTTGGCAGTGAGTCAGGAGAAGATGGGGACCAGGACACTTTTCCTTTCGGTGGCTTTGGAGAACAGATTGTGAGTATCCTTAACTCCTCTTCCCAAGAGAATTCACAAACTTCCTGAAGATGCCTCCATTTACACTCATTCAACATGTTCTACTTAGAACCTGCTAATGTGCCAGATACCAGAAATTTATAGATGAGTAAAATGTGAACCCTGCCTTAAGTCTAATGGATGAGACAAAAAGAAAGAAAGTTTCAGTATAGTAGTGGAGGTGCTGGGGGTGTTGGTAGTTTATTTACTGGGCATTTAAGCACCAGACATAATGTGGACCATTTTATTTGTTTGTTTGTTTGTTGTGATGCTGGGGATCCATTGAGGCCTTCTAGTATGTTAAGCAATCAGTGCTCCTATCACTAAGTTACACCTCCAGCCTCACTAGCACATTTAGAACATACTATTTTATTAAATGTAATGATAATCTAGCAACTTCCCATTTTACAGATGAGAAAACTGAGAGACAGGATAAAGTCGTGCTGCTGAATAGTGGCGTTGAATGGGAACTGAGATGAGTCTGATTCCCAGGCTTAGGCACGTGCACTGAGGTCCAGGCTAGCAGAGACTTCCTGGGAATTGACAGCTGAATCAGTCAGTTGCACAAGAATAAGGCAGTCAGAGGGCAGACTGTATGCGAGGCTGAAAGCTCAGGGGCACATAGGCTCACACCATTCCCTTCACCCAAATGTCTCTTGATGGCCTTCACCAACCAGGCCCCTCTCTACACTTTCCTTACCTGTCTAGGGAAGTGCTCCAAGGTCACATAATATGGTGATGGCCACAGGTTACCTTGCTGCTGCTCAGAACCTCCTTGGCAAGCTGTCAAGTCCAGTTGCCCTGCCCTGATGAAGCAGACAGGAATATTTTGGCAGTTCTTGCGACCTACGTTGCTCTGCCATGTGCTGCTTAGTGTTGAGCGCTCAAGGCCATAACCCAAACCAGTGGATGTTCCTAAAATTCGTTTGTGTATCTTCATTGGATTTTTTTTTTAGCAGCTGATTTATCTTTCTAATTATGTTTGGCTTTAAGCTAATGTTAAAATGAGCTTGCATTAGATAATTTTCACTAATTAACACCAACTTAGTGTGGGGGAAGTCATCCCAGAAGCATGCCGTGGGGCAGGGAAAAGCTGGCCTAGGATCTTTAAAAGAATTTCTGTGCTTCCTCCCTGGTGGGTCACATATTCATAGCTGAGTGAGTTGACCTTCCACATATGGGTATATCTGTCCTCTTTCTGTGGAGAAACAGTCTGGGTATCCTTCATATGTCCCCCTTCATTCAACCTTGTCTCAGAGTATGGGTGTCAAGAGTGATAGCTTTATGGGGTCAAATCAGGAGGAAGTAAGCCCCATGGGTACAGCAGGAGGACATGCTTTTCAAGGGTGGGAACAGGGCCCCAAACTGAGGCCTAGGGGTCTGGAAAAGAAGTGGCCTGGCTGGGTGCAATTGGGCTCCAGACACTGCCAGTGCAGCCAGGGAGCCTGGATGTTTAATGATGTCTAATTAGTGAGCCCGAAACAATGGAACATGGCTACAGACAATTGGGAAGCCGTGGCTGACAAAACACACATGCCCTGCTGGTGGGGTGGGGGCCACCGGGCAGCAGCGGGGAACAGGACCCCTTTGGAGCCTAGCTCTGACTCTGCCTTCCTGTTGGTCTAGAGTTTCAGGTTCAAACTGCATCCTGGCTCAGGAGGGAAGCTTCCAGCTGTAGAAGTATCCTGTTTAGCACTTTTGCTGTATCAGGTTCTGTAGGAAGGAAGTACTGGCTCTACAGGGACAGATAGAGGCACCCCCATGAGTTTGACAAATACAGGCCTGAGCAGATAGGCATCCCAGGGTGTGTGTGCAGGCTGCATGGTGGTGGCAGTGGGAGGTGGCGGTGGGGGGAACGGAACTGGGGACAGAATGACAGCCTCAGGAATGGTGAAACAGGGTCAGGGTAGTGGCACAAGGGCCCAAGTCTACTGGTGTATTTGGAGAGGGTAATCTAAGTGGTGTGAGCTTATTGTTGGGGTGGAGGGGAGTGGCAGAATGTCTTCTGGGGTTGGAAGCACTTGGAAGATCTTCAGGGAAGCCGGGAACAGTTCTATAGGCAATTGGGAGCCACAGGGCATTTGGGCAGGGAAATGACATGCTGAGGATGGCATTATGGGATCTGTCTGGTTTTCCATCAAGCCAATGCTGAGACCCATTGTGTGCCAGGCATGGTCGGGAGGAAGGATGGGCTCTGCCAACTGGGGTAGACACAGCACAAGATTTTATCTATGCATCATTGTGTTCCTTTTCATCCTCTAAGAACCAGGAGATAGCCTCATTTTATAGATAGACTTCAGAGAGGTTAAGTAACTTGCCTCAGGTCTCAGAGCCAGTTTGGAACCTCTGATTTCAAAGCCTGTTCCTTCCTCACTGCAATATGTTTTTGGACTATGGAGATTTAGTGAATCTAGAGACCAGGGTGGAAGGAAGCGAAGGGGCGTGGGGTTGGGGGAAGGCAGCATTCTGTAGGGTCTCTTCCTCCTCTTCCTCCTGGGCTTTCCCATCCTCTTCTACCCCAGGCTACATGTATGGGAAGCTCTGTTAGTTAGTGGTGTTAACACCACCTGGTGTTACAATTGCTGCTCATTCAGATGGGGGATGGGGCCTGTTGCAGCCTCCATGGCCAAGGTTTTTGCCAGTATCGGGAGTACTCCCACCTCCCATGTGTGAATAGCTTCCATGCTCTAGCAGCTGTTTTCTGGCAGCATGGTGTGTGGTGTGCTCCATGGGCAGATGTAGATGCCCAGGATTGCTCATCAAACAGTGCCTCACACAGACTCCTCCTTAATTGAGCTGGCCTTACCCTCAATTAGTTCACATTTTGACCTTTCTGCAAGTGCAGTTTGCCTAGCTTTAATCACCACTCTGGGCTGGGCTTGCTGGGCACACATTGAGCAAAGGAACAACATCTCCACCTCGATGTCTGTGCTGTGGGTCTTTGGGTGGCTGGATCCCAGGATCTGGTGGCCCCACACTGCCTGCCTCTTTCCTTCTTACTCCCTATTTCAAAATCAGGAGACCAAGGCTTAGTAAGAGACCCTCAGCCACACAACCAATAAGACTTTCTGCTTCTAGACTGCATGTTGTCTTCCAAACACCAACCTTCATTCAAAGTGTGATCTGTCCACTATCTGCATTTAAATTACCTGGCGTGGCTGGAGGGTGAGCTGGCAGATGAGTGGTGTTGATAAAGTGCATTTTCCCCAGTCTCCTTTGAGGGTGGGGCCCTGGAATCTGCGTTTTGAGCGGGCCCACTTTCCACTCTCAGTGTTAAATGATTCCTAACACACAATCCGCTGCCTTGTAGACTGACTCCTCTTGGGGATATCAAAGAAAGAGGCCACAGTCAGATGTCTAAGCAGAGGCAGTTGGGCAGACCCAGTATGACCCTCCACAGTAGGAAGCAAGGGAAAAGGAGGGCTGTCCTTTGGTCCCAGGCAAATTAACTCCACAGAGTGGGCAACTGGACAGGTGGCTATGTCCCGGCTGTCCCGGAGGTAGCCACCAGACCTGTTTGCCCAGCTGCTACCTCCCTACCCTGAGGGACTTAGGACTTAAGGTGTGGGGAATTAGTGCGGTAGCTAGCAAGCTTAATGACCCCTCATAACTACACAGCCTTTCCTGTATTTGATGGACATGATCACATCTGAACCTCCCAGCAGCCCTGGGAGGTAGGCAGGACAGGTGTGGAAAGTGAAAAATCAGGCCGCAGTCTCACATGAGTGATCAATGGCAAACTGTCCCCTACTCCTTTCCCTTCTTCCCGTAGGAGAGTGACTGTCACCAGCACTCCGCTGAGGTCAGTGCTTTTTTACCCCATGGGCACTGGATGAGGAAGGGGTGGAGTTTGGAATCTTGCAGGCACCTGCAGCGACCCCTGCCCCAGAGCCTCAAGCTCTGTGTCAGCAGAGCTGGGGAAGCTCAAGAGGGGAGGATGCTATTGTCTGTCTCTACCCATGTGTCTCTGTTTGCATACAGGCTTTGTGTGCCAGAGGTGTCCTGGGGTCCAAGCCAGAGTCGGTCTGTCCCTGTGCTTTCTAAAGGAAAGATGATATGGACATATCTTCTGAAAGTGACAATTTGGTGGTCTAGAAAAACTTAGGACTAAGATCAAAAGGCCTGGCTTTCGTCCCAGCTCTCCCAAGACCCAGCTGGGTAACTTTAGTCATGGAACTGGGCTAATTGCTGTCCTGTCTGAGTTTAAGTCTGGAATGTCTATGAATGTAGGGGCCAGGTACAGTGGTGCCCTGCCTATGGTCACAGCCTGGCAGGTTTGTGGAAGCTGATGTGCAGCCATGTTCTATTTCCTAGAGGGATGTGCTCTGCTTCTATCACAGGGAAGATTTGCACAAAGACACTTCCTGTGTGTGCTGGTGGTGGTCCTACCACCTGGCCTGGTTTCCTTGGTGTGGGATCTTTCTCCCTTGGTTAAGTACTGTCCTCAGTCAGTGATGGCTGCTCCTTCAAGATCTTCAGTGGGTAGAGTGAAAGCCAAGTCACAAGACATTTGAGCTCTCATTGAGGCAACAGTCCCATTCTCTTCACCCATGAAAAAGAACTTCAACCCTGTCTTCCAGAGTTGAAAACAATCTAACTGGGGATCTTGCTCAGCATCCTCTTTTGTTCTTCTTCACCTCAATACCTTGCCATTAATGAAACAAAGGAGAAAAGTGTAAAGCTGTACCCCCACGAGACCCCCTTCCATGGAGAACAGGGTCTCATGGAAACCAGACTGTGCACAAACATGGAGAACAGACAGGATAAGTTCTACACTTAGGGTGAAGATTCTGAAAGCAATCAGCTGGTGCCTGCCATCCAGGAGCATGCAGCCTGGGAAGGGACAGAGAAGTTGGGCAGACATTATAGTGAAGTGCCCAGGGGTTCTATTTTTTGCCTAGAATACATACGGGCAGGAAACAGTGGTTACTCGGGGGAGAGGTTTAGGAAATTCTTGGCCACATAGATGTTTCATTGGGGTATGGAAGGCAGAAAACAAAGGGACTTGAGCTTTCTGATATTACATGGTTCTCAGGGAAGGGGTGCAATTTAGGTCCCCCAGGAGACATTGATGGTTTTCACATCTAGAGACAGTTCTGGTTTTCTTCCCTGGGGGTAATACTGCTGGCATCTAATGAATAGGAGTCAGAGATGCTGCTAAACAATTCATAGCACAGCCTCCCACAACAAAAGGTCATGAGTGCCGCAGTAGAGAAGCCTGTGTTAAGATAATTGTAGGTCATTCTGAGTGACCAAATACAAGGGGCAGAGGTGAGGCATGGTTCAAGACAAGATGGCAAGGAGGAAAGGGGCCAGTCATAAGGCCCCTCAAATGCCAAGTTCAGATCTCCTTTGGGGCTGCAAGAACCTCCTGATTCATCAGACTTGTAGGGGATTACTGCTATAGAGAATGAGTCAGAGGGCTGTGATGGAATAGGAGAGACCAGCCAGGAGGCTATTCCAGAAGTTCAGCAAGAAACAAGGACAGCATGAGCTAAGGCGGCAGCATATGTGGGAACAAGTGAGGAGTTGACCCAGAGAAGGTGCATGGAGGGGTAGGACCTACAAGACTTTTGGTAACTGGTGGGATTTGGTCAATGGACATAAGGAGGAAGCCAGGAGACTCTGGCTCTGGTCATGACTAAGTTTTGATTTTGAAAGTGCCTGTGAGGCAGGCTGGGGGACATGTCCCAGCAGCAACAGTAAGCTCTGTGGGTGTGAACATCTGGCCAAGCCTTGCATAGTCTGGGTCATCCAAACACAACAGGCTGCAGGGCAAGGTGGAGCCTTTTCGTCATCTGTGTTCTCTAATGGCAATTAAGAAACCCAGAAAGAGAATCTGCAAAGCTGGCAGTGTAATTAAAGTTGAATGACAGATAGAGGGGTATCTGGGGCTCCCTAACACCCCCCTTCCTTCTCCTACCACCCGGGCAGGATATCAAACAAGAAGATGATGAGCTAACAAAACACCCCATGAGAAGTCCTACAGCATCAGAGCCTCTTTGCCAGCCTGCCTATGACAGCTTCTAAAAACCACTGCCAGCTCGAATTAACCTCTCTCTCAGCATTGCACATCAGTAGATAGCCAGGTGAAGGATGCTAGAGTGAGGAGCCAGCTGGGAGTGGGATGATTTTTTTCTCCCAACAAAATCTACTTCCCTGGGTTCTGAGCCTGTAAAGTCCTTTTCTTAAAATCCAATTTTTCCATTTACACTGGGAGCCTTGAAGTTAGTCTTTGCATGAAGAATCACATGGGCTGTTTCACCACGACAGCAGAGGGAGCAGGGAGCTGGTTTTCCTGGGCCTGATGTTGAGGAGCTGAATGTCAAGCAGGGCCCTCAGAGACCAAAGCCGAGAGTAATTATCACTTCTCCACAAGTGGATCGCAGGAGTCAGTGAGCAATTGATTTTTTTTTTCTACTACCAATATTTCATTGTTTAATTGGTAGTGACACAGATGGCTGGCTCTCACCAGGGTATCACAGACCAAGCCTCCTGCAAGCTGGCCACCACGGGGACTGCTGCTTCTCCCATCCCTAGGCAGATGAGTGCTAGTGAAGGCAGGTCGGTTTCCTTGCTTTTTCAGTCACAAAATAAAATTCAGAGTGGGAATCCAAGAAGTGTGTCTGGAAGCCATTTGGGCAGTCCTTGAGTCAGTTCTGAACAGGATGTTGCAGAGAGGACTCTTGCACGTGAAAGATGAGAAGATGAGATGGTGATCAGTCAGTGCTCCAGGAACATCATTTCTGGTAGAATGAAGCTGGAACTCTGCAGTGCCATTCTGAGCAGCCCCTCCCCCACTCCTGGACTCAGCTCTGGACTGTACCAACCCAACTGGAGGACTTGAATGTGGGTTTCATTTGTTTGGTTGGCATTTGGGACGTCAAGTACAAAGAGCTGATGTGTATTGCAGTTTAGGTTGCACTGTTATCATCAATCCACCAATGCCCCTGATTTTCCTGTCCTTTCCTCTCATTCCTTTCTTCTGTGGCCAGCCACTGTTGGGTGTTTAGTATACATCCTTGGGCATGTTTGTATCCTTGAAATAGCTACAATATTATTTTAGAAATGAAAGATTATTTTACATAAATAGCATTAGGCTATAGATCTCACTCTCTAACATTTTCAGTTGAACTATCCATTTAAAAAAGTACTATCCAAGTTACTATGCATGGAACTTCTTCATTGCTTCTGTCCACTATAAAACATCCTATCTCATGCCTCATTTTCCTTACCCAGTCTTCTAGAGAAAGACATCTAAATTTTCACTAATTCCTTGCTATCCCAAAGAAAGCTACAGTGAGTGTCCTTGTTCCTGCTCCCTTTGTAGACCTATGCCAAGATCCAAGAGGTTTCCTGGGGTGCATGGCCAAGGGTGGTTTTGCTAGCTTATAGAAATCGAGTAAATTCTGCCTGTTGCTCCAGACAACAGTGTCCACTCACACCAGAAGAGAAGGAGGGTTTCCCTTTCCCTACCTACCAACATTTAGGATTATCCAACCTTCTAATTTTTAGTTAATTTATAAAGTGGTATCTGGTATCCCTTATCAATGTGGGGTTTTTTTGGTAGGATTGGGATTTGAACTCAGGGATTTGTGCTTGCAAAGCAGGTGCTTTACTGCTTGAGCTACACCTCCTGTCCATTTTTGCTCTGGTTATTTTGTTGATAGGGTCTCATGAACTGTTTCTCCGGATTGGCCGCAAGCCTCCATCCTCCTCCAATCTCAGCTTCCCAAGTAGCTGGGATTACAGGCATGAGCCATCAATATGTTTTATTTACATTTTTCTGATTACTACTGAGGTCTGCTCTTTATACACTTAGAAATCATCCAGGTATCTCCTTGGAATTGCCTCTTCATATCTTCTGCCCATTTTTCTAATTATTTTCCTGTCTTTTTCTTCTTAACTTATGGAAATCCCTGTATGTTATTAATTCTTTTTGGTTGTATATATTGCACCCCTGTCACTTATTGGTTGCCTTTATCTATTGCCTCTTTACTTGAACAGAAAAATCTCCAAATTTTCAAATGCATCTTTTAAATTTTATTTGCCTTGTGGGTGGTGCTTTTGGAAAGTTTTTTTATCCCCATGCCATGAAGATGTTTCCCTAAATTTCATCAACTCCCTTCTTAGTTTTGTCTTTCACATTTGTGTATTTAGCCTACCTGAAATTCACTTTTATGTATGGAGTGAGTGGAGTATCCACCTTTATTTTTCCATTGAGTTGTGATCCTACCCTTATCATAAAGTTTTATGTATATGTGGGGAGTGTGTGTCTGTCTGTCTGGTTTCACTAGTCTGTTCCATTGGTCCATTTGTCAGTTCCTACCTCAGTACTACAATTTTTTTCTTTTTAATTTATTTTCATGTGTAGTACAGTTTTTATGCCTCTGTAGTATGTCTTACTTTCTATAGGATATGATCCCCTTTGCCTTTTCTTTTCAAAATCGATGTAGCTGGTTTTGGATCTTTATTCGTCCTCACATCTTAGAAGTATTGAGTTGTTCAAAAACATTTACTGGAATTTTATTGGAATTGCATTGGATTTTACTAATATGGGAACAATTAGATTTTGACATGTTAAATCATATCTCTTCATGACTTATCTCCATTTATTCACATATTTTAAGTTTCCTTATTGAGATTTTCAGAAATACCTAAAGGTATTAATTCCTATATAGTATGTACTTATGTTGTAATTGTGAAAGTATCTTATTTTATTTTAGTTGGTTATTATTTGAGTAGAAGAAGGCTATTGATTTTTGGAAGTTTTTCTTATGTCTGCCAGTTTTACTGAATTTTCTTAGTAATTCTAATTCTCTTGATGATGAAAATAGCATCTCTAAATACTGGTAGTTTTGCATCTTTTTATCCTTATGTCTCCTATTTCTTTTTCTTGTCATTGTATCGATTAGGACCTCTGATACTGTGTTGACCAATAAGGTCATAGTGTGTAGTAGCTTTGATTTGCCTGAAACTTACAGGGAATATAGCTTAAGTTTCTCTGTTAAGTAAAATATTCCATGTGGGTTTGGGTAGATAGACTTTACCAAATTAAAGTCCTTTCTAAGTCTTAACTTTCTGAGAATTTTAATTATTACTAGGGATCTAATTTTATCAGATGCTTTTAAAAATTATTAAGAAAATATGATTTTTTATTCCACGTTATAAATGAAAATGATGTATTTTCTGATGTTGAATTATCCCTACAGTCCTATGATAAACCTTACTTGATTATGGTGTATTATGTTCAGCTTTTAAATTTTAATAATCATTTGCATTTTCAAATTCTCGAACGTATAATTGATCTTAATATTCTTTCACCATTTTTACTGTTGCTTAAATCTCTATTATGTCTACAGTTATTTCTCCTTTTTCATTCAGTATTTTATTTGTATCTCCTCTCCTTTTTATCAGTCTCACCACATGTTTGCCTGTCTTTTTCGGTTTTTTCCAAGAATGAGGCTTTTTTGTTGATTTTGGCTTTGGTTTGGTTATTTTGGGGTTTGAACTCAGGTGCCTTGCAGGTGCTCTACCAGAAAGTAAGACATACTGCAGCGCCACGGGAACAAAACTGCAGTGCTGAGCTAGAAACTGACGAACGGGCCTGTGAAGCAGATGGGGTCTCAAGTTCATGCCCTGGCCGGCCTGGAGCTCGACCACTGTTCTGTGCCTCCTGGGTGGCTGGCGTCACAGGCCCGTGCGCACCCCCCCACCCCCGCTTTCATCGACTGGGGTAGGGTCTTGTGAACTTTCTTCCCAGGTGACTTGGACTGAGATCCTTCCGATAATAGCTTGGACTATAGGTGTGAGCCTCTGTGCCCAACCCAAGAATGAGTTTTTGATATAATGTTTCTAGAATACCTTATAGCAGTCCCATTTTTGAAGTAGTGGCATGAAGACTCAAGTCAAATGGACCTGAGACAGTGCCTGGTAGAACAGTTGTGAGAATCAGATTAGTGCATAATTTAGCGCATGTTCATTGCATCCTCAGTGTCTGTATTAGTCAGGGGTCTCCAGAAAAAACAAAACAGAGCCAACAGGGTGTGTGTATGAGAGAGAGAGAGAGAGAGAGAGAGGGTTATTTTTAATAATTGGCTCCTGGGATTGTGGAGATGCATGTTCAAAATCTCAGGGTAGGCTGGCAGGCTGAAGGCCTAGGGAAGAGCTGCAATCCAAGTTCAAAGGCAGTCTGCTGGCAGAATTCATTCTTGCTTGGTAGAAAACAGTTTTTGTTCTATGAAGGTCTTCAACTGATTTGCCAAGGCCCACCCACATTATGGAGAGAGAAACTGCTGATTTAAACACTGATCTCATCCAAAATATACTTTCACAGAAACATCCAAAATAATGTTCAACTAAATGTTTGGACACTGTGGCCCAGTCAATTTAACACAAAATTAACCATCACAGTTCCTTTGCCAATGCCAAACCCTTTGTGCCTTGTAGGACCCTGCTAGGCTATGTGGCACCTGTGTATAAATTAGAAGAGTATTCCTTCCTCTAGCAGGCACAGTCCCACTCACCTTTTTGCAGGGCACACTCATGTGTGGCAGCCCAGCCAAGCTCCCTGCCAGTTCTCCCTTTTCATTTCTCATGGCACCCTAAGACGTCCCATTCTTCGTGGTGACGTCTTTCTTATTCTCCCCTGGCTAGAAGGAATGTCTGTCTGTCTCCCTCCCTCTCATCACATGTCACCTGTGTAGCTCTTAAAGCATTTATCTCTTTCACCTTATGCCTTGGTTGTTTTGTGCAACTGGCTTATCATCCACCTGGAGTTATCCCCTTGCAGTTAGCAACTGTAGCTTATTTGTCTTTAGATCTCACTCTGCTTGCTGGGGCTCAGTAATCATCACACTTGTATTAATGACTGGTGAATATAAGAGCCATGGAGAGCCTCGAGTGATAATTGTATAAAGGTGGGGGCAGGGAGACCTGAGAGGCAAGGGTAATGGTAGAGCATGGAGTGAAGATGGTATGGTGGTGATGGTGGCACTGGTGATGAATGCTTATTGAGGTGACCATATGTCAGGGCCTGCTTTAAATGCTGGTGTATGTCCCCAAGTCCTCAGTTCAGGTGAGGTGCTATTGAAATAGGCACTGTTAGTCAGTTTTCCTGCCAAAGAAGCAGGTGTAGTGTTGGTATACCAGGCTTGTTTGCCCAACTGTTGAGACTGTGTCTTTTTTTTTTTTTTTTTTTTGAGAACTTATTACAAACCAGGTATTGTGTTTGGTACTCTTCAGGTTTATCTCTACTCCTCACAGCAAATATAGAAAGTACAGGGTGTCCCCACTTTGCAGATGAGGAAACAAGAGGCTCATTAAGGCCGAGTATCTTGCATAAGATCACAAAAACAGAAAGTGGTGAGTCCAAAGTTAAAACCAGATGTGTCTGACCTAAAGTCCAGCCCTTACTCTACATTTCTTGCCCAGTGTTTGGGGCCCATGAGGAAACCCTTGCAGATGGAGTAGAGGGTGGTTTGTGTGGGAAAATGAAAATGACTGAGGTTAGAAAAGTGGGTCTGCTCTGGGCTGCAAAAGACCTTTGCCTCAAGGGTACATAACTTATGGTACAGGACTGACTTTTGCCAGTGAAGGGTTCTGAGCAGTGTTCTTGGTCTGAGGAGGGGTGGAAAGGGCTGGACACCCAAGGCTGGGGGCACCTGAGTCAACTTGAACTCTTCCAAGATCCATACTGGGGAAGCCCAGAGCTTTGCACAGCTGCAGGGAGAATGGAGCACCTGGACCTGCTGAGAAAGGGATGTTCAAGCTCATCTGTGGCTGATGAAAAGGAGACCATCCCTTGCACTTCCCAGACAACATCTCCTTAGTCATTTCCCTGGGTCAACAGGAGCAGCAATCCCCTGGTGCAGCTTCTGAAGAGTTGCTAGAAATCTCCAGAGGGGGCTGGAATTAGTCCAGAACAAAGTATGAGCAGCAGGGCCTGTACCCTTGGACTCCTCTCCTGGGCTCAGATGTACTCAGAGATGGGTGGGGATTTAGAGAACCCAGAGTGGTACAGGTGGGGTTCTTGGCCCCCAGGTGGGTGTGTCTCTAGAGGTGTGTTGTCACAACATGCCTCACCAGTGCCTTTCTGTGTCCAGGTCATTGCTGTGGTCATGGACCTTTTCACTGATGGTGATATTTTCCAAGACATTGTGGATGCTGCCTGTAAGCGCCGGGTCCCAGTGTACATCATCCTGGATGAGGCAGGAGTAAAGTACTTCCTGGAGATGTGTCAGGGCCTGGAGCTTGCTGACTTCCGTATCCGGGTAAGTTGCACCACTGGGGAAGATGAGATGAACACTCCCTCTACCCCTTTCTTTGGCTCCTCCTCTGTCTCCTGCCCAGCTCAGGGGCTCAGGTAAAGTTCAAGATCTCAACTCTTTTCTTTCTGTGTAAAGTCTTGACTCAGGAACTGATGACTGCTAAATTACGTGTCCAGATTAAATTTTATCCCTCAGCTGCTGAGGTTGAAGGAGGCAGCTCTGGCCCAATCCTGTTGTGCTCAGCCTGCAGAATCACTAACTTCACTCTCAGGTTCAAGTTGGAGCTGTGGTTCTTTTCTGAGGAACTTTGGGAACAGACAGGAACCCCCCTGGGCTTATCCATGCCCAGAGTGAGATTTGGTGACTTCTTCCTGCTCTCCCAAAGGAGTTCTTTATGTAAGACTGGATGAAGCAGGAGTTTAGTGAAGGCAGGAGCCAGCAGGCAGAGTCTGTGGACAAGAAGATTGTTCCTGTGCTAAAGCAAAGCCTTGTCCCCGAACAAAATGACAGTGCCTTTCTCTTCTCAACAGAACATTCGTGTCCGCTCTGTAACAGGCATCGGCTTCTACATGCCTATGGGGAAGATCAAGGGGACCCTGTCATCAAGGTTCCTGATGGTAGATGGTGACAAAGTAGCCACCGGATCTTATAGGTGAGCTGGGCCAGGTCAGAGGAAGGCCTAGGAGGTAACTGTTCAGGAAGGTGTAGACTGGAGTCTCCATAGAAACAAGTTTTAAGAGGCATTGTCTGCCCCAGTGGCAAACAGCCTTCTGCCCAGTGCCTTCCCTCAAACTTTCTAGTTGATGGATTATTACAGAAAGAGGGACATTAAGCAAAGCCCACTTTTTGTGATCCACAGAAACCAGTTGCATTTTGAAGGTAGTTCTTACATTGGACAAGCAGGAAGTAGAATGTCCAGACCTGGGGGTGGGGGGAGAGAAAAACTCTTTGGGTATGGCATATGTAGAATTTTAATTTAGAAGTAAATTACCAGGAACACGAGAGAGTATATATGTGCAGTCTTTTTCATTCAAGTAAGTTAAAATCTAGGTGAAAAGAGACCTGAGCACATGTAACAATTAATAAATGGCCTGAGTCCTCTTTTGAGGTGAAAGTAGTGGGATTTTACAGACAGTAAGTGCTCTAAAAATTCAGAGAAGAGCCAGTAAGGAATGGAGCAGTATTAATAGTGGCAGCAGCTCAGTTTCTGTGAGTCAAGTGTGAATTTGTACCAGTTGCTGAACTAATGTTTTATGTTAGTTGTTTCATCTGAGCCTCACTACTTTGTGAGCTAAGCGGTCACTCTATGGCATTTTGATAAGGCACACAAGCGGACACACCATATGTGAATTTAGGGCTGGCTTCTCATGCTCTTGCCCTGGGCCCACTGCCCACTTTCTCCATCTGAGGCTGGGACCTGGGGAAGGGAGAACTTGGGCTGGTGGAAGGAGGACAGTCCAGCGCTAAGGTGGGAGGTGCCTTCCCCCTGCAGCGCAGTCTGGCTGCAGTGATAAGACAAGTTGGGCAGGAAGTGAGGTGTCAAGGTGGGTGCTGGAAGGGCAGGAGAGAGGCCTGGGCTCATGTGTATGCTTTTCTGTCCCCAGGTTCACCTGGAGTTCCTCATATGTGGACAGGAACCTTCTCCTCCTCCTGACAGGGCAGAACGTGGAGCCCTTCGATGTGGAGTTCCGGGAGCTGTATGCCATCTCAGAGGAAGTGAACTTGTACCAGCAGCTGGGCCTGGCAGGAGGCGCAGGCAGACTTGGCCTCAACTCCACTGTGGCTCGCAAACTTATCAACCCCAAGTATGCCTTGGTAGCAGGCAGCCGCCCCCCACCAGGAGAGATGATGCGCTGGGCTGCCCGGCAACAGCAGGAGGCTGCTGGCAACCCTGAGGGGGAAGAAGAGGGCAGTGGGGGTGGCGCGTTGGCCCGACGCCTGGAGAACTTCCTGAATGACCTGGTCACAGTGGAGCAGGTGTTGCCCATGGTGGAGCCCATTCCCTTGAGAGAGCTGAGCCAGAAAGACGGCAGGATGGTCTCTCACATGCACATAGACCTGAGGCCCAAATCCCGAGATGCACTCTCCCAAAATGGCAAGGGAGAAGCTGCCAACGGGGAGGCCACCCCAGCTAGGGATAGCAGGCGCTTTGGCAGCAGGTTGTTCAGCCGACGGGTCAAGCGGCCTGTAGCACCCAACAACATGGCCAGCTCCCTGTCCACCGAGACCTTTGCTGATGTCGAGCATCTCATGGGGAAGAGGCCCAACGAGGATTCCAGTGCCAACATCTCAGGTGAGCCTGCTTCCCTGGGGCCTTACGCATGGTCCTTATGGAGAAGCATTGCCTTGCATCTTCGGGGGTGGCTTGCTGGCATGGGGAGAGGAGGAGCTCCAGGACAGAAGGTCTTCAGTTCCCAGACTGACTTCCATCTTCATGTACTTGGTGGCCCTGGGCAAGTCACTGCAGTTCCAAGTTTCAGTCTCCTGTCCTCTGAAAGGGGAGAATGGTGCATGCCTTGCTCAGTGCTCAGCACATGGATGTGGAGTCACTGAGTGAGGGCTGCTGTCACTCTTGGTAGATGGCATTCAGGTCCTCACAATAACTCAAGTAAATGAAGGAATCATGGTAAGTTTCTCCTTTGTAAATGAAGGAACAGGGGCACAGCCTGGCAGGGGGCAGGGCTAGGGCTCAGGCCCTGGCTCTGAGTCCAGGGCTCTTTCTGGCCAGCCTTATTTCTTACTGGATTTCTGCCATCAGGATCTTACCTGGTCAAACACACCCAACCCTCACCTGTATCCTACTCATGCCCTGACCCAGCTTCCTGTTTCTGTGGTAAATAGTTTAACTTGGTTTTCTCATGTCTGTTTGACAAGTGGGTTTGCCTTCTTGTGGTGACATCTTTCTGGACATCTCTCTGGGATCCCCCAAAACCCTGTCTTTTTTAAAATCTATTTTTGAATTAGTGTACATTAATAATACAGGATGATTTCATTGTGATGATTCTGTACATGTGTATGTGTTTTATTGATTTTCTTTTTGGAGGGGGTGGTACTGGGTATTGAACTTGGAGCCTCACGCTTGCTAGGCAGGTGTTCTACCACTTGAGCCACTCCATCAGCCCCTCCCTGAATTTTATCTCTCTCTGGAGGAATCTCTGGTATGGCCTTTCAGGAGGCTGATAGTGACAACCAGGCTGCTATGGAGCCTTTCTCATCTCAGCATTCCTGAGTCAGGGTTTCCATGTTGGAATTTCTCCCTCCATGGTTGCGGGGCTTTGCAGTGATCAAAACTGGGGTCCATGGCTGGCCAGTTACATGAAGGCAGGGTCTGAAGGGCTCCAGGACTCAGGTGGCCCCACTACCCCATCTTTGACCCGATTGTGAGTGACAGAAGAGCAGACACACAACTACTTTCCCTTTGCTGATTCCCAGTACCTGCTGCCACACCTGATTCACCTAGGCTGTGCTCAGGGGATGTATATGCTTCTTAGAGCAGTCCTGGGCACCTCTGATGTTGGCACAGTAGCAGCACCAGCACCCCACACACACAATGGCCATGAGGCCTGGAGGCATTTCCTGAGCAGCTCCACAGGCTCTGTATCTGTACTCTCTCCCTTTACCCTCACAATGACCCTTTGAGCCCAGAGGTGGCAGGTGGAAGCTGTGAAAGGTGCATTAAATAGTCCCAAGGCACACAAAGTGGTTGTAAACTAGGATTCAAATTCAAGCCTGAGCCCAGGCCCACATCCAGTCAGGGGAGAGATGGTTGGTCCCATTCCCATTCCCTACCGCCCCCCCCATGCCAGCTGCTGCTGCTGTGTGCCTTTTGTTGCAAGGAAGGTTGCCATGGTGAACACCTGGCAGGGAAGGGGAGGGGATGAGCCCAACCACAAAAAAAAAAAAAAGGGCTGTTTCCCAAGTCCTGACTGGAAGTGAGGTGGAAGCCTTCTCTTCCCTCGGTCCCTTACCCTGAGGTGGTGTTTCCATAGAAACGCATGGCTGATTGTCTTGTCCCTTTCGCTGACACACTCTCAGTCTCTGGTTCCCCTGTTTGGATGACTTGGGCGTTCACTCCCACTGCTGACTATCTGAGCATTTGCACACGGCACCCTGGAGCTAGCCAAGCTGACCCAGTTGTGCCCTTGGGAGCCCCTCTTCAGAGCGTCTGACCCCGGGGCAGAGGGAGAAGACCAAGAGTGAGAGTGGCCAGCAGACATAGTCAGGAAGGTTCAAGAGATGCACAGTGCCATCCTCCTCCTCCTCCATCCATGGAAGAAAGGCAGAGGCAGCATTCCACACAGCTGTCACCCCCTGATGGGCATCTGATTCTGGAGACCCTGAATTCAAGCCGTGTCGTGAGCCCTCTGCTCCCCCTGCTTCTTTCTTCCTCACAGACAGGGAGGGATGAGAAGCCAATTTCTTTCCCAATGCCCTTCTTAGGGGCTCCCAAGTGCCCGGGGCAGGGGCAGTCTCAGTGTCTCCCCTTAGGTGGCAGCCAATGAGCAGCACAATGAGAAGGTTGAGCCCCTAACAACACAGCCCAGCATGAGCTCAAGGTGGGAACCAAGAATCCTACAGCTGGAACTGTGGTCAAGAGGAAAGCACTCTAGCTTCTTCCTTAGAGGCCCCCATCCAGGGAAGGAGTCTTTTTGCCACAGAGAGCATTTGGAACGTCATCAGGACAGCCTTTATGGTCTCAGCTCATAACACATTGCTCCCTGGATATGTTCTTCCCCTCCCTGGGGCTGTCTCTTCTTCTAGAAGAGGAGGGTGTGAGATGGAAAGGGGTTCTGAGGTCTCTTTGAGTTGATTCTGACTCTGTCCTGTCTCTGCACCCCCTTGTTAAGGGAGAACATGTGTTGATGACAGAGTGGGTGAAAGAGAGAAAGATAGGAAAAACAAAGAGCTGACAGCCTGTAAAATTGCTTGATAAGAAGTATATAGTTGTCAAACAGCATGCGAATTTTTGGAAATTCAGGTGCAGCCCTTGGGAGAACCTCACAGAATCGCTCCCTTTGGGGCTGTGGTGTGGAGCGATCTGGTGGTTTAAAGGCTTGGAGCTCCCTCTAGTGGCAGAATCTGGGAGTCATTTTCCTTTTACCTTTTCTCTCAGCTGGACCTTGCCCCTTGCTGGGTGAGCTCATGCCTTCCCTCCACTTGTCACCTGTGCCCATCCAGGAGCTTAGCGAAAGATTTCTGGGACAGAGACTAAAAGCCTCGAGGAGGAGCAGCAGGGAACAACCTTGTTAAAAAATATTTGAATAGAGTCTGTACTTAAGAAAGTGGTGTGTGGTGTGAAGTTCTGTCACCCAGAACTCACATAGTCTTTGCAAGCATCCTGCCTGATGACAAGATCTCTTGAACAAGACCTCTAAGCTCTCAAGGGGCAAGCCCCTATGTCCACAGCCAGGCAGTGAGGAAAGGGCCACATGGTCTCTGCCTCCCAAGACCTTCTGAAAAGCCACTGTGTCTGTCTCCAGGAGGCTAGTGTCGGCACCATTTCCCTGCATCTTTAAAGAGTGTTGGAAGAGCAAAGGCCTGAATGTAGGTTGGACCCTTCCCACTGGTATCCTACCAGATGAGAGGAAGGTAAACATGGAAACTTTTCTTCCCAGCATTCTCTGAGGTGACCTGCAGTGGCTATGCCTTTCTAGAACTCTCTTGGGTCCCCCAATTTATGTGTGGGTGGGCCACCTGGTCTGGTTCTCTACCACTCTATAGCGCTATAGCCAGCAGGCTTCTAGATTTTGGGGACTTTAGGTTCTGTGTTATCCTGGGGGACTGGAGGTCTTGGAGCTCTCTTGGAAATCTGGGCCCCTATCAGGGATGGACTAACAGAGATGTGCTTCCTGGGCCCAGAGCTTCTGAAGGACATGTGGCCTCCACTCTAGGGTACTTCTGCTCAAGTGCTGTTTGTCAAAGTGAGATTTCAAAATTCAGTGTTGCTCTGAGCTGTGTGGGTCAGGCCCCAGCTGGTGTGTCAAGGGGAGCAGTATTGTAGTCTAATCTGATGATTCTGAGCACCGTGACCAGTGGGGATTCCAATCACACAGCAGATGAGGGCAGCACAGTGATCAGTCCCACTCAGTTCCAGAGACCTGGCAGTTGTGCCTATTTTATTGGTGGGAATCATAGTTCCTCCATCATTTCAGTTTCTCTTGGCCCTGGCTGGGCTTCATGTCACTCTCTCAGGAAAGCACGAGATAAGTGAGGGCATGCCTGTCACCAGGTGATTGCTGCTATTCTTGTTATTATTGGTCTGTCCCCCAAGCAGTTGACCGCTACCTGTGTGTCCGTTGTGTGTGATACGTGTATATCTATGAATTGGCTGCTCTGTGCCAAGCACTTTGCTAAGTTCAGCAGGGAACAAAATGAACAAATTATGTCTTTTATGCAGCATGTTATGCTGGAGGAAAGGGGAATGACTTTTGTCAAGGGTGCCCAGGGACGGCCTCTCTAACCAAAGAGAGAGCACCCTTGAATGGAAGAGGAGACCCATGTGGATGTCAGGGAGTGAATCTTCCAGGTGAAAGGAATATGAAGCCTCGGAAGCAATAGGAAATGGGACTCAGTGTTCTTGTTGCAGCCTTGTGACCTTCCACGTCAATGTCCCCTTTTCCCCCACCCCCCACCTTACAGCACCTTGCTTGCCAACTCTGGTTCCAAATGCTCTGTCACATGCTCTCCTGCCTGTAGTGACCTCTCCCTTTGCCCCTGTTTTCAGGTAGTCTGACTCTCTCCTAAGTCTTCTTTGGCTACCCATACCTATGCATGCATACTTTGTTAAAAGAAATTCTGGGTGGTTTGTGTATTCTTCCCCATCATCCTGAGCTGTCTAATTCGCCTGCCTGTGGAAGGTTCCTAATAAATGAGCACTGAAGGAATGATGGAACACCAAGAATTTCCCCTTAAACCTGGCTCTCTGTCAGAAGTATGGAAATGAATTCTGAGGATAAGGGACCTCTCCAGGCTCACATCCAGCCTTACGAATGGAGAGGGAGGTCCTGCAAAGACAGCCTTCTCCAGGAAGGAGCCACTGGAGCACACTTGCTTTCCAGCCCCCAGAGCCACACTCCTGCCCTGAGTCTGGATCCAGAGATTGATTTTGCCTACCTGCCTCCAAAACGCTGCTGCCTCTGGGGAGGAACTCGGCATCTGCTTTAGCAGGCCAAGCAAATAAAACAAGCTACTGAGGACAGGAAGTGGAGATGATGCATCCATCGCAGCAACCAGGGGCTCTATTTAACAATTTGAGCAGAGCCACACCAGATATAGCCCTCAGCATTACCGTGGAAGGCAACCCGTCTCCTCACCCACCTCCTCCTGCAGTCACCTGCCTAAGTCTGAGGGACACAGAGAAGGGGGGCTTGGCTGGCTTTTCAGCAAGTTCTGAAGAGTGAGTTTAGTTTGGCTCAGACAAGGCAGTGGCTAGCAAAGTATAAATCTTGGTCTAGAGCAGTAGTCTTTTGACAAGAACGGGGACAAGGGTCTGGGCTGCAGGGACAGGAGTCTGGGATATAGAACCAGGACTCTGGGTCTGGCTCTGTTCAGTGTCCCTCTTGCTAATAGTCCAGAACAGGAGGCAATGCAACCTATATTAAACTCACAGCTGAAATACTGTGAAAGGTGGTGTGAGCACTGGAGAGATGGCCCTTACTGTGCAGGGAGTAACCAGGAGGAAATAACACAGCGCCACCACCTGGGAGAGGCTGGCCTGCAATCTGAGGACATGAACTGCCTCCAACAGCCCAATGCTTCAAGGGCCAACTGGAGGTGTCAGCTCCCCGTCCTCCCCCACAGGTCAGAGCAAGAACTGGCTGGCAGCAGAACTGGCCAACCTCACCTGGGGATTGTGAAGGCTGTGGAAATGGATGCAGAGGCCTGGGAAGGGGAGAAATGAGCCATTGCGGCCTGGAGGAGTGCGACCTGCACTGCCTCAGTGCCCATGCTGCTCCCCAGCCTCTGCCTGGGATAATCTCTCTGTCCTTCCAGTTTCCTTCAGTGAAAGGCTACTGGCCCTTCCTGAGGTGCCTGCGCAGCCGAGGGGCTGATACTGGCCTGAAAGGCCAGGTGATACACTGTGGCCGATGGGCTCTGGAGCCACTGCTTAGGCTCTAGAACAGGGTGAATGATTTTAGCTCACAGTGTGGCCACCAGTAAGGATTGCCTGAGAGTGCCTATGGTCGCACTGAGAGCTTGAAGCTGTCCAAGATATTAGCTACTAGTGATAGGAGTCTTGGCAAGACTTCTAAGTCATTGGTCCTTGTAGTTGACTCTAGAGTCCCCACACACACACACCTTGCCCCTCTTTGGTTGTGAGGTTGCAGGCCCCTTGATGTCCCAACCCATGGTAATCCTGCTGAGGTTGCTGGGGCAGGAAAACTCCTCTCCTTTTGCTTTCCTGGGTGCCCTGTGGACCTGGTACCCAGATCAGTGGCTTTGAAGGGAGAGAGTAACTCTGGTCTTCAAACTGGAGGAGTGGACAGTGCACAAGATAGGAGCTGGTGGCAAATCCACTGAGCTTCTCACTTCCATCCTTCCCTAACTATGTCCTTTGTCTCCACAGGTAAAACAACTCCCAGTTCTACCAAGCCCAGCAATTGTGTAATTTCCTGAACCGCAGGAGAGTGGTGGGCAGGCCCCACCTGGTGCTGTGCAGAGCACAGGCCACACCCTGAACCACCCCGCTGGGCCTCCTGCCCTGCAGTCTCCATCTGACCTCAGGTCCTGAATTCCAGATGAGAGGATTCAAAGCATCTCAAGACCATTATGGGCCTTCACCAGACTGTGGTGGCCTGGCAAGGGTCACTGCCACCTTGTTTACATGAAGTGGAAACTTGACTAGTGTCCACTCTCCTTTACGCCACCACCCCCCCCCCCTTTGCTGGGCAGGCCCTCCCTGAAGGTTTTCAGGTGGGGCTAAGGCCATGTCTTTATGCCTTAGTGGGACAGGTCTCCAGGGCAGCTCCTGCTACCTGACTTCTCCCTGGGCTTCTGGTGCTTTCTGGTGGATAACAGCAGGATGAGGCTCTGAGGCAAGAATCCTGAGTTCTAGTCTTGCTCCAGCCTCGGAACTCCAGGTAGAAGATGCAGCTGGGACCTTCCTAGCCCAGGCCCTTCAGGTTACCACACGGGACACTTGAGTGCATTGGAGGGAAGATGCTTCAGCTTCCCCCCAGCCAGTGACAGGAGTTTGACAGTGGCATTGTGAGAGCCAGTCCCCTCATCATCCTGTGCCTGAGGCCTCCTTGGTTGACAACTGCTGCAAGACCCTGGGGGTTCTTTGAGCTCATTTCCCTCACTCTACCTTGGTTTGTGGCTCAATTGGGGTGAGGGGATGGGCCCTGTGGACAGCAGCATTTGTTCCTTTCCTCCCCAATTGTTCTCAGTCCCTTTCACTTACCAGGACTTCCCCAGTTACAGTTCAGACAAAATCTAGCCTCAGCTTCCTGAGAAAAGTCAGGCTGTTCTCAAGAGCCTCAGCCTCCTCAAGGCAGGTTGACCTAATTGTCAAGGTGCTGGGCCAGAGCAACCAATAAACACTCTCAGGTGGGGACTGAGAGAGGGTGTGAATGGACACAGGAGGCATGGCCCAACTGCAGACCCAGGGTCAGCCTGCCTGGGCCAGCAGCACGACACATGACCTTCTTTGGCCTCTGATCTCTGAACCAAATCCTTGTCCCTTTTCTTTCCTTCTGAAAAGCCCTTGGACACCAACACACTAGGAGAGGGGCACTCTGCAATGCAGAAAGCAGGGTAACGTGGTGGCCTGCTAGGACAGTCTGGTCTCTCTGGCAGCAAGGAGGGGAGGGAAAAGAAGGGTGAGCCTGAGCCCAGGGTCTCCTCTGTCAATTCTAAATTAGCTTCCAGATGTGTGAGCCTTGTGAGGATTAAACACTTCTGGGAAGTGCCTTCCTTATGCACCAAGGCCTAGCAGTGTGGCACATGCTTGTTCTGGATGAGAGAGTGAAGGAGAGGAGGGGAGGGGAGGAAGAGCAGCTGGGTTGGGAGGTGGGCTGTTACACTTCAGTTCAAGTGGTCACCTTTCCTTCCTTCCTTCCTTCCTTCTTTCCTTCCTTCCCTCCTTCCCTCCTTCCTTCCCTTTCTTTCTCCTAGCTGCCTAAATTGCAATGATGGAAAGAAGTCACCATTCATGTGGATGTAGACACCTCAGCCTAGGGAAGAGACCAGCCTAAGGCAATTCTGCCAAGGTCTTCTGTGCCTCTCCAGTGAGAGAAGCTGGCCTACTTTATCCCTTCCTCCTCCTGCTACAAGTGCACCAGGCCCTTCCCCTGATATCTAGGAGGGTCCCTGCTCAGAGTCCCTGCAGCCTTGAGCCAGGCCCTGCTTTCTGCTTTGGTTTCCTCATATGCCAAGAGGAAACTATAATGCCAGAGGGAGCAACTTAGTGCAGTGGACAGAGGGCTGATCTGCAAGACAGTGCTTCCTAAGCAGGCACCTCTTCCCCTCAGCTTCCTCATGCTTTCAGAGGGATGGGTCAGAGGGTCTCTGCCCTCTTCCAGCTCTGAAATGCTTGGGAGAGACTCTAGTACAGATTGCCGGGGATCTTGAAGTCATGAAATGCGGCTCTTCAGGTTTGCTGGTCTGCCTGAGCTCTGACCCACTCTGCGACTGCACTCTGCTCCAGCACTTAGATGTACTTGTGCAATGTTCTCTGGCTCATTACATCCCAAGGGTACATCTGGCCTTCCGAGTTGGGTGGCAACTTCAGGGCTGGATGGTGCTCTTGGTCCCCACACAGCAGCGTCTGCAGATTGGCAGGATTGGAAGGGCTATAGGGGGACAGGGTGAAAGGGCATTCTCAGTTCTGGGCTCTAGCTTCTCTGCCCCAACCCCACCCCACCAGCAGGCTATGCTGTCTCCTTTGCAGCTCCGGGAAAGGCCGACCTGATGAACTGAGGCCTGTGATGTTGCTGCCACCCTGATTTCAGTCCCAGAAGGGCAGGAAGCACAGAACTCCAGGATAGGGCTGAAATGCTATCCCTCGGGGTTTGGCAAAACTTCCTAGTCTCCTGTATCAGCTGTCTGTCCTCAGGATGTGTTAGTCCTACTTCTGATCCCTCGAGGATGGTTTTAAGACAAGCCTCTGCCAACATTGATACCCTATGCCTATAAAGAACTTTATTTAAAAAAAAAAAAGGAGGCCTAGAAATATGGAGGAAATTGGCCAGAGGGGGAACATGCTCTTCTACCCCCCAACACTGCTTTTCTGTCATTGAGCACCTACTGTATGCCTGTCACTGTGCTAGATGCTTTAGTCCCATGCATCTTTCAAACAGAATAACTCAGGAAAGAGCCCTTTACAAAGTCAACAGTTTTCCTAGGCATTTGGATCATGAACCTCAAAGAGCTGTCTGGTGGACTGTACGAGCTTTGTTGTCCCCATTTTTCAGATGAGGTACATGGCTCTCCCAGACCCCACATCATATAGAATGCAGATCTGAGCCTACAGGTCAGGCCTTAAGGACTGGTGACAAGATCTGCAAAATCCTCTGTTGGGGGACAGGCCATTATAGAATGTTTTACAGAAATCCTGGCCCCTACCTACTAAATGCCAGTAGTAACCCCGAGATGAGGCAGAAAGAATGCCACTGGGAGGGAGGGAACACCCTCAGTTTAGAGCCCCTGCTCTGCTTTGCAGCCCTGGCAGCCACACAGGTGGCATTTCAGAATGGCTTCTATACCTAAGTAAGGGCATCTTCCACCTTTGTCCTGGTTACCTGAGATTTTGCTTTCTGGGACAGACCTAAGTAACAGCATCTTCCACCTTTGTCCTAGTTACCGTGCTTAGCTCTTCACTGCCTTGTTCTCCCCAGAACAGGTGTGTTTATGTGCACACATCTGCCTCTTTCCACCCAGATCCCTATCAGGCTTCCTCCCAGTCTGTTCCCGTTCCTTCAGTTCCACCACATCCCACATGGAAAGCACCACAGGACGCACTTGTGTGTGCCTAGCAGTGGCCACCTCCAAAAGGAGCCAGGGCTGACAGCTTAAGAGCCTCCAAACTCTAGTCTGGACAAGTGGGAATTGCTACCTGTCACAACCACATTCTGAGTATATGTCAACAGAGGCCCCTAAATCGCTAATTAGCACTGCCATGTGCTGTGGATGTAGTTTGTCACCTGGCACTATGCCACACTCAGGTCTTCCTGCCCAAAAGGCCCAGGAGCTGTCACTGATCATCTGCACTACTCTTCCAGTGACACAAGGTTTGCTACAGAACAGCACCCCAGGCTCAGCTGAGAAAGGCAGGAGGTGGCATTTCTTTTCTTAGGCTTCATATGTAATTGTAAGATCAGCTCAAAGGCCTTGCTAGTTAGGCCCAAACTTCCCACCCCTCCCTCAGTGCCTACTGTGGGGCAGGGGAAGACCTGCTTCCAGATACCATGTGCTGCCTCCTGGCACAATGGATGCCCATTCTTCCCCAGGCTCTGCCAGGACCACTTTGTTTGCTTGATAGCTATTAGTTAAATGATTGAAGACTTGACAGCCACTCGATAAAGAGGAAAGCCAGCCTGACAACTGGGGAGATGTCTGAGGTTCCAGAATTGAACACGACCCTTTCGGCCTTGCTCTGATTTCTAATGTTGTACATGGAAGTCAAAAAGGATCCCACTGTCTGCTATTTAATTTCTTAAGGACTCAACTTACCAAAAGTTCCTCCTTAGCTAGTCCTTTCCTCCAGGAATGTTTCTCCTTTCAGCCCATATCCTAAGTGAACAGTCTTCATCTCTCAGGCTGTTCAGGGATGGCCCTCTCTGCAGGCATCCTCTCAAAGGGCCAAGTCAGAAACAAGAATGAAAGGGGCCTTGAGGTGAGATTTGTTCAGAGCCACCCAGCAAGTCTCTGGAAGGCCTGGAATCTGGTTACGTGGACACCCTAGCACACTTTCACTTTCAAGAGACAGCCATGAGAAATGAGGCGAGTTTTCATCCTGGAAAGTGGTTAGAAGTTAGGGCACTGTCTGCAGCCACTTAAAGCAGCCTCAGGAACGGATGTCATGGAAGGAGACTGGCTAGGAACCTGCCTGAGGAGACAGCAAGTGTATGGAAGCCTGCAGGAGGAAAAGCAAGAGCAATCACCACGGTGCCACATCCCTAAAGGGAAAGAGCCCATTGTTTGCGAGATTCAGGCACCTCCCTTTCATTTCCTGCTTGCAACTTTCTCTCTGGCCTAGTTCTTCGAAGTGTCCTGGAGGTTAGGCTACTAGACAGGAAGGGCAGCTCACAGAGGCACTGGAAAGGCTGCTTCATTTGTACATTCAATGAATATTTACTGAGTGAGGAAACACTGGTCTTAAGGCCACTCAGCTTGCTGTGTGACTCCACTTGACTGTTCCCCCAGCTGGAGCCCCTGGCTCTGCATGGATAGCGCTGAAGAACACTTGAGTGCAGAGGCTCCATGGGGAAAGACTGCCACCTTGTGGCCAGCTGGCAGCATGCAAGTCCTGTTCACTGGGTCAGATTGGGGGAGGGCCAGGGATGGGCAAGCTCTTGGTGTGTAGAGGCACAGAGTAAATTACCCTAGGTTTTGCAGACATGGAAAGGTCTGTTGCAACTACTGCAGTAGCACAAAATGCAGCCACAGATCATAAATGAGTGTGTGCAGCATGTTCCTGTGAAACTTATGGACACTGAACTTTGAATCTCACAATTTTCATATATCACAAGGTATTTTTTTTTCAATCATTTAAAAGTGTGAAAACCCAGGCTGGAAATGTAGCTCAGTGGTAGAGTATGTGCTTAGCATGCACAAGGCCCTAGGTTTGGTTTTCAGCACCAAAAAATTAAAATGTAAAAAACCATTCTTTAGCACATGGGCTGTGCCAAAACAGGTGGTGGGCTGGATTTGTCTTCCATATCTCTACTCCCAACATTGACTCAGTCATCACACTTAGCACCTTTGTCACTGTTCTGTAAGGAGGAATCCCTTAGTGCCCTCTCCTCAGTGGAAGTTCAGGAGCTGTCATTAACTTTCACACACTTGATAAGTTTATGGATGTAGCCATTAGGTGCCCAGTCCTATTGATCAGGGGCATATCAGAGCTTGGAGTTTTAACCAACATTTACTTAATATTTACTGTCATTCACTCATTCATTCAAACTCATTGAGAACTTCCTGTGTCCCAGGCACTGTGATAAGACAGACTTGGTCTCTTCCCCCAAAATGTTCATCACTTCATTGGAACAAAGGGAGGCAAGTGTTATGATGGGGAAGCAGGGGTGTGGGAGTGGGAACCCAGAGGAGGCACTTAACCTGGGGATGGAGGTCAAGGAAGGCACCCTGGAAGAGGAGTGGATCTCTAAGCCATCACTGAGTAGTGTGTGGAGGAGGGGAGAATGAAGTAGGCTATCCAGGGAAAGGTGCAGAGCCTAGAAAGAACTTTTTAAGGAGAATTGTGAGTCAAGGATCACACAATCAAGGACACAGTGAAAACTTGGATACACTATCTGTCCCCAAGGCCTCCCTATTGCTCCAGGTTTGTTGGGGGAGCTGTGAAGGAGTTTCCCCTCTAGCCTTGTGGGATTGATTATCACTGAGCCTCGGAAGGTGGACAATGGCAATCTGTAAATGACCCCTTGGCCAGGCTGGGGTGGCTTCACTTCTACCCACAGCTGCAGAGAATCTAGAGGGAAGGGGGTGTGGTTGGTTTGTCTGCTCCTGAAGTCCCTTAGAAGCGGAGGAAGGGCTTGCACAGAGTTTTGAAAAAAGCAAGAAAAGGAGGGCAGGACAGACAAGGCAGCAGATACAGCACAAACTCACCAAGGAAGGGATGCTGTGACCCAGCTGAGGGCTCAGAGGGAACCATCCTTCTCTGGGCACTTCTCCTTGGGAGTCTCACAACAACCCCAACAGGCAAATAACATTTTTCTTTTTTAGCTCCGCCAATTAAAAAAAACCCATGTGTCCCTGAGTGGTTACTTAATTTCTCTTCTTCTAACCTATTTCTGCTCTACAAGGCTGTTATGAGGATGAATAAATTAACATGTATAAAATGCTTACAACAGTACCTGGCATGAGGGCCAGCTTCATTGTCATGTAGCCTGTGCTGTCCCATGGGGGCCTACACTCCAAAGGTGATAGTCCATGTTTGGTTTAATGCTCCACTGTTGTCATCTTGAATCTTAATTGTTTTTGAACAAGGAGCCCCATGCTTTCATTTTGTATTGGATCCCACAAATAACGTAGCTGGCCCTACCTGGAAGTTTGGGCACTAAAATGTTAGGTTTTATCATTATTTTAGAGTCAAGGGTGACATGCTCTCAGAAGACGACATAAGCAGGAAAGAACACATGGGTCTTTGGACGGAGCTAGAGAAGACTACAGGACAAAAGAGCATGAACAGGTGTAGAGGTAGGAGGAAAGCCAGCTATTTAGGGAAGCAAAGAGAAAATTCTCAGAGTAAAAGATAGTGGTGAAGCCATGGAAACAGAACTGGGAAAGTCTCTTGGATCTTGGCCACAAAAAAAGGTTATAGATCAGTTTAGAGAAATGAGTTTTAGTAGAATTAGGACTTGAAGCCAGGATTAAAGGGGGGAGCACTGGTGGTGGTGGTGGAGAGGGCCAAAGGTCATAAATATTTAAGAAGCTGGAATAAGGAAATAGAGAAAAGAAAGGAAGGGAGGCAGGAAGAAAGGAGGAAAGGAAGGAGGCTGTTTGTAGGGAGTGGGAGGAGAATTAGTTCCCAACTGGAATGCAGAGACCAACAGAGGCAGCAATTTAACCAGGAAGAGGTGCACCTCTTTCCCTTAGTCTATAGGGAAAAGGGGGGAAAGGAGTTGAAATAATAAAGGCTGGGTGGCAAATATTTTCATGGAGGCTTATTGTCTCTCCAGTACCCTGGAGGAGTTTAGTGATTGTTGCTTAACCAAGTAGCTTTGCAGGAAGTGTGGTCATAAAAAACGAAGTGGCCAGGTGCCAGTGGCTCATGCCTGTAATCTCAGGAGGCAGAGATCAGGAGGATCTCGGTTCAAGGCTAGCCTGGGCAAATAGTTCCAGAGGCCTCATCTTGAAAATACCTAACACAAAAAAGGGCTGACAGAGTGGCTCGGAACACCTGAATTCAAACCCCAGTGCCTCCAAAAATCAAAAAAGCTAGAGGTAATTTGGAAGTGCCACAGCATCTATCTCGAGGGCTTTGGTGCACAATAAATGCTACTGGACATGTAATAAATGCTTTTGAGCATGTCCCCTGTAATCAGCACCCTCTAGCATGTTCTCTCCTCTTGCTCCTAGTCTTTGGCTATAGCCACACCCATGCCCATGTGAGCAGTATCAACTGTCAGCTGTCCCCTTGTCTTTTACAGTAGGTTCCTTTATAGGGGTGTCCCATTGTTACATGCTTCAAGAATTGAAAAATGCTTTATAAACCTTGCTGAATGCCTCATAGCAGTGAGAGGCCAGTGCAAAGTGTGTGGGGTGTTCTCCTGAGCCACAGAAATCCAGCTGGCTTTGCTCCCCCAAGCTTGTGGGTCATCGCAGAATTGTTCGCAAAAATTCCTATCTTGGATCTTGCCCAGGCCAAGGGCAAGGACCACAGCCCAGGCTCTCAAGAGACAGAAAGGAAGGCTGTTGCTTGGGATAGCTTAAAGCAGTTTTGGTAGCCATCCAATGCAGCTATCACTCATTAAATCTGCCTTCCCCTCCAGCAAAAAGCCAATTGTACAGAACACTACATAGAGAGCTCTAAGAATAGTACAGCATTCCAAGAACACAGTACACGTGGCCTGTATACAAGTGTGCAGGGCTTCCCGAGGCTCTTTACTCTCAAATCTGGATGGATTGAAACAAACAAAAATATTTTCCCCAAGTGGTATGCAAAAAGGAAACGAGAAAGAGAGCAAAGGGGAGTATTCTAGCGTAGTGGTCTCTGACCTAGTTGCCTATCAGAGCATGGGCTGACTCCATAGGCATGTCTGAAAGACCTCGGGCAGTGAGGGTGAGTTCAGGAGACATCCCAGCCTCTTCACCTTCACATCAGGCGTGGCAAGCCCCGAAGTCCTGACATTTACTGTGATGGGAATTTAAAACCCTCATCTTCCACCATAAGTATTTGATTAATTTATTGGCTTCTTCCTTATCTGTACAGAATGCGAAGACAGGTTCTGTTCAAAACTGCAGGTCTTAGAGCCCAGACAAGATTCTGCACCACATCCCACTGTTTGTTAGAAGAAGAAATCTATGTGTATATCTATTCATGAAAAAGAATGGGGAGATATTCTTCTTACTGGGTGGTGGCTGTAGGAGTAGGATGATGGGAAGCCTTTATTTCCACTTTATAACTTTCTCTATTGTCTGAAATATTGATTGTTATATATTTACTCCATGTTACATCTATGATCATAAAAACAGCAATCCTATTTGGAAATTATATTCTATTCTCAAGTGGGCAAACAGTACAGGACTTCCAGCTTCCTGCTTTTCTCCCAAGGAGGGCAAACACAATGAGGTGGAATGGACAAACAGCTCAAGGCCTTCAAAGACAAAGATTATTGTAACAACAAGCTTTGAATGCTGCTAGATCTTCCTATCATGGTTCCTTCCCCCAGAAAGCAGTCATTGCAGGTCACTACCCATCATTAGTCTCTTCCTGGCTAACCACATTCATCCTTTAGTTCTCCCAGATGTCACTTCTTCTGAAAAGCCATCCCTGTCCCTTTCAAGATTGAGTCCTTTCAGGACATCTTATCACAGCACTGCACTGTGATGATTATCTGTTTACCAGTTGACTACCCCTCACTAGATTGAGGTCCTTGACAGCACAGAAGGTGTTTTATTCACCTGTGTAACCCTGGTAATCTTGGAATGTGCTTGACAAGATCACTGAATAATTATTTATTCGGGGGCCTTTTATGATCAGAGCAACATAAGGAACACACAGACAAAGAAACAGTATTTCTAGGAACTCATAACTATAAAACCAACGATTATTTTGAGAGTTAAAATAGGAACACAACCAACCAACTTTGAAGGTTAGGAAGGTTTTGGACCCTCAACGTTTCTCATTCTTTGTGTTTTTTCAGCTCAATCCCATGTTGGAATGCTAGTGTGCACTACGTGCACTGAGTTGTAAGGATTCAGGCCCATAGGATCTTTATTATGATTCAACTCCTGATCTTTCTTCTGTCTTTCCTGCAATTGCCCTAGGAACCTCTGCCATTTGCTCTTGTTTGTGAAATACCTTGTCTTCCTCTACTGAAAGGCTGTAAGTGTTGAGCTTTATTGTTGTTACAGTGGTTGCTTTATTATTAAGCTAGAGCCAATGAGATTACACAACAGCTTGGCTCAGGAAGTGAAGCAAGGGCCATGATCCCAGGAAGCTACAGAGGATAGGGGCTCGAGATAGTAAAATGTTAATTACCCGAAAGGGAATGTGGGCTAGAGTCCAAGGCTGTGCTCCTGGAGGTTATTTCGGTCCTAGAGGCTTGGGGCTGGCACTCTGGCAGTGGGTCCTAAGCATCCTGCCCTCCCCTGGCTGAAATGTGGATTCACTTCGACGAAAGCTGCCACAGAAAAAGAACCCAGTGGCCATGAGCCAAGAGCACACGGCTTGCTGGGCATCAGCTACCCTGGAAGTTTTCCAGGAGCTGAAGGGCTGTTCCATTTGCACACAATTAATTATTTATTTCTGAGGCGATTTTTTTTCTTTCTCTCCCTCTCTAGATTTTATTTCTCTTTGTTTCCAACTCTTGAGTATTCTTTCTAAGGAACAAGCTGTGGATGAATACTCAGGGGAGGGGTCACAAAGGATGGTTCACTTATAAAGCTAAGAAAATGAACATAGATGTAGACGCCCTTCTTGTTAGGAATGATCAAGGTTGTTTAATTTAGGGTGAGAAGGAACTGGGCACTGGAAAGCATGCGATGGAAGCAATGACAACCTCTCCGTAGGTAATCTCTAACAATGTCACTGCCGGAAACTGAATGACGAACTTGGGCTCTGAAGGAAACGTTTTTAAGATGTTGGGTTGGCTGACAAGTACCATTCTGAGCTATTAGAGATTCTAAAGTCTGGTAAAGAGTGAAGACTCCGGAGCTAGATACAATACAGGGCTCACCAACTACTTTCTGTCTGGGTGACCTTGGGCAATTTTCCTAACCTCTGTCGAATCTGTTTTCTATCTGTAAAAATTAGAATTTAGCCAGATAATCTCCGTAAAGAACTCAATACAGTACTCAGCACAAAACAGACGCACAATAAATGGTAGTCATTATTATCGTCAACTACTGGCCAAATAACCGGAGACGCTCCCAACTGCCCCAGCTAAACAATTCGGGGAAGCACAGCGAATCCGGATCTGACGGAAGCACCTATGTGTCCAATAAAGTAGCAGTAAAAGATTCCGTGGAGTCAAACCAATGGCATTAGCTCTTGTTATTGGCCGGGCTTTCTGTCTGCTCCACCAATAGTTTGAGGATGTGACTTGGGAGCGACACCTTGACAGTCCAATGACGTACAACTAGCCCACACTGCACTTCGGAGGGGATAAACCAAGAAGCCGGCACGTATAGATTCCGTTATTGCGCAGTACTGGATGGAGAGAGGAGCTTAGGGGAAACTGTGCCAGGGGAAGGCACTAATGAGATTTTAAAAGAAACAGAAAAAAAGAGGATGGTTGCGCCAAGCAAGCTCGGCCGCCATCATGCTCTAGTTTCCCCTCTGTCTCTCTGGGTCCGCGACCGAGGAAGCGGCCTCTAGGATGCTGAGGGGGTGTGTCTCCGCATGATTGGCGCAGGCCGCTTGGCCAATCCTAGCTCAGCAAACGGGAAGCACTTAGCCAATGAGGGGCGACGACATCGGCGAGGAATTGGAGGGGCGGAATAGCAGCTTGATGGGCACAAAAGCTGGCCAGTGAGAGCTGGAGGCATCCTCCCTACGGCCAATGAAGTGGGGCTCTGGGCGGGCCCCCGAGTGTTTGTGTTGTGGTTTTGGGGGAGGGAGGCGGAGGGGAAAGTTTGTTTATTTTGTTTCTAGTTTCGGGGGTCCCCGCGATTCAGGAAGGTGGAACAGGAGAGGACGACCCCCGCACCCCTCAGTCTCTTTGCGACGTCGCTTCCATAGCCTGCGGAGAAGCGGGGACCGCAGTCATCGCCTCGTCTCACAGCGGAACACCGCGCACTCGGAACCGGCGCGGCTTGGCTGTGAGTGAGGACCGTGGGCCGCGCCGACCTTCCCCTCCCCCGCGCACCGCCTGTCCAAGCCGGTGACCAAAGGTGGGCCAGGACGCCCACCGGGGCGCGTGGCGCGGTCCGGACTGCACCCCCTCCCCCTCAACCCCGAGGCGCGGCGTGTGCGTGTCCTGACGAGCGAGCGCGCGCAGCGGGAGCGGGCCGGGCGGGGGGGCGGGAGCGCACGGGGCTGATGAGAGCCGCGACGCCGGCGTCGGATAGATGTGAAGCCAGGATCGCGAGGGACGCGGGGCGACGTCTGGCGCGCCCGTCGGGGCACCGCGAATGGCCAGGCGGGCGCGCGCAGTCCCGCGTCACGCGCGGGCAGGTGTGAGCCAGGGGAGGGCTTCCGGGTGGGCTGGCCGCGGCGAGTGCGCTTCCCGTCGCTGGGGGGCCTCTGGGCACCGCCCTTCTCCCGCAACCGCGTCGCAGCGGTGAGCCAGGCCAGCGGAGAGGGAGAAGCAGGCCTCGGAGCCTCCTGTCCCCGCGCGGCGTCGGGCAGGCGTACGCAGGACCTACGTGATGGAGTAAATGAATCCTCCAGTTTCATTGCTTCTCTGCAGAGCTCTGCGTGTGCGGCCGCCTGGGGAGGCGATTCTGTCTTTCGACAAGAAAACTGGGGGCAGGAGGAATGACAGTGTTCCAAACAGCTCCTGCGAATGTTTGACACCTTCCGTGGTCTGCTATACTTGTAGATCCAAACTAGAGGGTATATTAGCCTATGATGGCAAGATCCAGCAAAATACACTAGTGGCTAATGACACCCTATAACAGCCTCTTGTCAAGTGCTTCAAGGATGAGCCTATTCTTAGTTCTTTGCGCACAGTTCGTCAACCTGGGACTTTTAGCCCCTTGCTTTCTCATGTATCTCTTGGCTTTTTTATTACTTTTGACTCAGCGAATAAAGCAAACCCAAGAGTCAGTGCCTGTCCAACAGTTCCAAGCACATCTTAGCACTTGGTGAGAGTTTAATAATGGTAATTTCTCTCTTCATTGTGGGAGATTTCAGTACTGTAAGTTTGTTTGGAAAAACATTAGTGATCTTAACTTTGAAACTACTTGTGTATTTCGGGTAGTGTGTAAATGTCTTGCATTGCTATGGTTTGTGGTGTTTCTGTAGGTAGGTAGTGGAAGAGAGAAATGTGGTCTGTACACTGGACACACCAGCATTCAGAGTACAAATCAGACTGACTTGTCCTACTTGGGGTACAGTGATGATAACAATGCTCCCTGTATATTTTCTTAGTCCTTAACCATTTTTAAATGCTTGTCCCAAACATCACTATTTGAGCAGTGTAGTTTCTGATAGGACTTAAAGAGAAATAAGTTCCAGGCTGTTGGTCTGTGTTAACATGAATGTCATACCCTTGAAAAAAAATTTTCCTGGAATAAATGCACTGAAAAATGTTTTAAAATTAGAAAAAAACCATTTGTTCAAATGGCAGTAATAATGTTAGCTAACATTTATTGCATCTTACCTTGTGTTGCCTCTATATTATTTTTCTAATCCTTACCTCAAGTGTATGGGGTACAGACCATTACTGTTCTGAGGATGAAAAAAAAAGAAAAGGGCGGCTTCTAAGGGCCACATAGCTAGAAAGTTCCAGCACAAGTTCAGTCTCAAGTCTGTCTGGTTTCAAGGCCTGCACTTGTTTCACTTTGCCACCTAAATTACCCAGAGGAAGAAAGGCAGATAAGATGCTGAAAAGTAGAGAGTGGTGTGGCTCAAATTTAGAGTGCTTGCCTAGCAAACCAAGGCTCTGAGTTCAAACCTTAGTAACACACACACACACACACACACACACACACACACACAGTAGGAGTAGAAAAGGAGAATGCCATTAGTAATTAGGTTACCTGTACCTCGCTGAAGTACATTCAAAATTAACATTTTTACAGAAGTACATGTAAGCTGTTTTTCTTCCATTTGTTTTTTTCATTTGAGACAAGGTTTTGTCTCAAACTCACGATTCTCCTCCCTCCCAAGTGCTGGGATTTCAACAATCATGCCCTTTAAGAAACTTTATGTCCTCATTCTACTACCCCCATTTACCCTCAGTTAGGGCTCTCAGAGCTCCTGCTCACTTTTCACAGTTCTCACCACAGTTTGTGGTTCCAGACTGTGTCTGTTTTGTTTGTCCTATCTCCATTTTTTTCCTCCCCTCAGTGCTGGGGATTAAACCTGGAGCCTGTGCATGCAAGTGCTTGTTTACCATATCTCGGGAGTCTGTCCAAGTGTTAGGCACACAGTAAACTCCCAGAAAATAGTTGTTGACTGTGTTATGAGTTGGACTTTTGCTTTTATTATTTATTGTTACCCTATAGTTTCTGGTAGCCCTGCCTACCTCTGGTTTTCTCTAGGACTCCATCCCACTGTTGGAGGGCTTGCCACATAGAGATAGATCTGAAATTGCTGAAGAGGACACCAGTCTTGTTCTCCTCTGACTTATACCTCTGTCCGTGAGCCCTTACCACTAAGCCTGACTGGATTTAACCTGAACCATGCTGAGCTTTCTGGGGTGGGAGAGCATTGCACCCTGGTTATCCAGGCTTAGGTCAGCACTTGCACCTGTTGGTTTTCCCTTGTCTCAGCCTGCTCTTCATTTCTTCCTCCTTTCTCCACCCAGCATGGTGCTTCAAGAGACCTTGTCTGTCTTCCAGCAGCCTGCTTGCCCTTTGACATTTGCAGCCTTTGGACATTGACAACTGCTTTCAGTATTTCACCCCCACGCTGATCTTCCTGAAAGAATGCTTTATGTTTTTTGCATCCTCCCAAATCTCCCACAAACACTGACGTTTAAAAGCATTCAATGGCATTTCATTGCCTAGAGGGTTTAAACTCTTTAGCTTGTTATTTAAAGTTCTCTGGACTACCACTTTCCGATAGGCAATAGCCACAAATATGAGCTACATATGTAATTGAAAATTCCCTACTAGCTACATTAAAAAAGTAAAAAGAGGTAAAATTGATTTTTGTAGCATTTTGTTCACTTCAGTGTATTCAAAATATTATTTAAATATGTAATCAGTAAAAAAATATTACTGAGATACTTTCCATTTTTTTTCATATTAAGTCTTTGAAACCTGGAATATATTTTTCATTCATGTACATTAACACCACATTTCAAGTGTTCTGTAGCCACATGTGGTTAGTAACTACCATGTTGGACAGAACAGTGCTAAGCTATGTCCTCAACAGTTGAGGGACCAGACCTGGACAATTCCAGGTACTGGCCACTTTTGATAACTTCATTCCTCTCATCTTGAACCAGTTTCATATCCATATGCTGAGTGTGGAGATCATGTTGCATCCTGCTCCAGAGTTACTGTTCTGTACAATGTGGAATAACTTTGAAGCAGGTCATGGCCTGATCTACACACTAGCCTTCCTTGCTGAGAAACCCAGAGGGAGCCCAGGACCATCCCTAAACTTCATTTTTCACCATTTCCTCTGAAGCTTTTTAACATTAATTATTTTTTTCTTTTTTGAGATGTAGTCTTTCTGTGTTGCCTGGTTTGGCTTCAAACTCCTGTGCTCAAATGATCCATCTTCTGAGTAGCTAGGACCACAGGTGCACACCAGTGTGCCCAGTTTAACATTAATTTTTATCTCATTTTTCATGTGTTAGTTACTTATAACAAATCGATTATAATCAGAGATGATAAGATGTGGACACTGGCCAATAAGAATAGGTGTCTGATGAATTAGAACAATGCCAGCTGCTCTTGTCAGTGTGTAACCTGCTGAGCAACAGCTTGGGTTGTTCTGGTTGTGTGTTGTCAGTTTCTCTCTAAAGACTGAGTTTCTTGGTAACAGGCTTTTACCTTCTTAGTCTTTTCGTCCTTAAAACCTCCTCTGACCTGGCATGGAGTAGGCAGTCTATATGTATTTTAAATGGACAAATGCTACTTTGTTATTTGGGTTTTTTTTAATTGTTGTTTTTAATGTTTCCCAGTTAGAAACTAAAATTCTTTTGAGGACAGAGATGATGACTCATGAGAGTTTATGGCTTTTTGTTTTGGATTTTTTTGTGTGTGTTGGGGATTGAATTCAGAGTCTTGTACATGCTGAGCACCTCAGTCTGCCATTGAGTTACATGCCGTGTACCCAGTCCTCTGGCATATTTTCTTTATTGTCTTGATAGAATTTCCTTATCTACTGAATGTACCTTTGTGTTCCCCCCACAACCCACTTTTTTGAGGCAGATTGACATACAAAAGTTGTAGGTATTTGCCTGGTGCTGGTGGCTCACACCTGTAATCTTACCTACTTAGGAGGCAAAGATCGTGAAGATCACAGTTTGATGCCAGCCTAAGGAAATAGTTTGAGTGACCCTATCTCAAAAATACCCAACACAAAACAGAGCTGGTGGAGTGGCTGAAGTGGTAGAGGGCCTGCCTAGCAAACATGAGGCCCTAAGTTCAAATGCCAGTACTGAAAAAAGAAAGTTGTAGATATTTACTGTATGCAACTTGATAATGTTTGAAATACATTTTTTATAAGTAATTGATTAGATATCATTATGGGTTTTCAGATCGAGTCAGAAATAAAGTTTGCAGTTGGCCATGGTGGTGCACACCTATAATCCTAGCACTCAGGAGGCTGAGGCAGAAAGATGAACATTTTGGGCCAATCTGGGCTACCTAGTGAGAGCCTGTCTCCAAAAAACAACAAAAAAAATTTGAATTTAATGTGACTTCTTTTCTTTCATGGTTTGGAAACTGGCTCTGAAGGCAGCTTCAAAAGCAGAGCTCCAAGGTAGTTGCATAATCATTGGCATTAGGGTATTTCCTTCCAGAGTCAGGGGCTAGACGTAAGCCTCTGAACTAGGAGTCAATAGTCCTGGGTTTGTTTGTATTGTAGACACTTGCTTGGGTGCCAGCTATGTTCCACCCAAAGGAATGATTGAGAATTCAAAAAGTAGTGAAAAATGTTTTTAAAAACTGCTTTTAACACAAAGGTGAAATGATGAATTCGTCCTAGGAAGATACACTTTCTCTCTGCTCCCTTATACTTTACTCATCCCTAGCAGAGGCTGTGTTATGTCATGTTTCTAGATCTGTCTGTCCCACTAGATTGTAAGTTTTTTATGAACAAGATTACTCGTCTCTGCATCTCCAGGCACACATTGTACTGTGCCTGCCATGTTGTAGGCATTCAAATGTTTGCTGAATAAATACCGACAATAAATTGTTTTTTTTTTTCTTTTGCAGGTAGGGAATTCTGTGCCTCAGAGAATTATTGACACTGTATTGAGAATAATCTTTAAAACTTTAAAAACTACAGATATGTTCCATATGTATTTTACCATTTATATAAAACATTTATTTAATTAACAACTATAGCTGGATGTAGTGCCATCTCCCTGTAATACAGAGGCAGGAGGACCAGTATGCAAAGCCAACCTGGGTTACATAGTGAGACCCTGTCTCAAAGAATAAAAACAACAACAAAAAAATGACAAATATGACCCTATCTGTCTACTACTTAAAAGTGTTAATGAGCTGAAAGGAAAAAAAAGTGTTAATGAGACCTAGAGATTCTGCCATCACGCCCCCTCCATGAGAATAAGAACCTGAATTCTTATTCTTGTCTTGGTCACTGAATGCCCAGTGAAGACCCTGCCTCATTTCCTGTTACTTTTCCCTCGACTTCCTGTACTGTTGACACATAATTCTCTGTAAGTTTACAGAATGTACTTCCTATCCAAAGAACTGTTCCCTACATGCCGTTCCTACTGTTTGGAAGGCCCGTACCCCAAGTGTAATTGATGCCTCTTCAGTCCTCAGAGCTCAGTTAGTGTATCACTTCTTCAGTGATTTCCTGATCACCCCTACCCCAGATTAGGAGATTGGCTCTTTTTAAATTTAGAGCAGTTAATACAATTGTAATAAAACAAGTACTTAATTTGTATATTATGTAACTCTGCTAGAAAACAGCTACATGACTAAAAATACTTTGTCTCTTATTCACATTTGTATCACTAGCACCTAGCACAGTGAGTTACACATAGTAGGTCCTCAAAATTGTTTCAAATGAAATTAGGAAAGATAGAATTAAAAAACACATAAAAAAACCTGGGTCGGGATGTAGGTCAGTGATAGAGCACTTGCTTAGCAGGTGTGAGACCCTGGGTTCAATCCTCACCCAGAACCAAAAATTACAAAAAAAAATAAAAATCCTTTAGTTCTGATCATTAAATATGGGAGAGATTTTTGAGGTTTTTGTTTGTTTGCTTTGGCAGTGCTGGGGATCGAACCCAGGACCTTGATCATACTAGGCAAGCATTCTTATCACTGAACTACACCCACAACTCTTTTTTCTTTTTTTAGTTGACAGAAAATAATTGTATATGTTTATGGGGTTCAGTGTGATGTTTCAGTGCATTTATACATCATATATATATATATATTCTTGTACTCATAATAAGCAAACACTTATTATAGATTATAGAAAGTATTGTAATTAAAATTTTTTTTGTGTGAATGTTTTTTTAAGCCATTGTAGGGTTTAATGGGTGTCCTCAATCCTTATTAGTAAAAACAATCGGAGCGGTTTTTCCTTTAAAAATCTTGTTACCTGCTAAGGATGCATATGACTACACTTTCACTGGACATTTGAGTACATGCCATGTACTGAAGGCCATATAGGAAGGCCAGGACTACTGGGATGGGATGAGAAGAGAGATTTTTTTGTCAGGAATGCATGGCCAAGTGTGTGAGAGAGACTTAGACCCAGGTGAGTGCTATTTGGTATGGTAAGTACTACAGTAATACAAGGGGTGGAGCAGGGAGTGAAAAGGAAAGTCATAAACACAACTAGGCAAGGTGGAGAAAGTCTTCCCAGGGAAGATAAAGATCACATGAAGGTGAGAAAAAGGGCATTTCAGGCAGAGGGCATGGCCTGTGCAGAGCCTGAAGGAACATATTTAGTATATGGAGAAGATGACTAGCAGGTGGTATGCTTTATAAAGCTGCTGTTAGGGTACAGGTCCACCAGCAGATCCTACGTTGGCTGTGATGTTCACTCACAACAGCGTAGAACTGGAAATGACCTTATAAACAATGACCTTATTTAATGAATTTGAATTCATAGACAGTTCCATTCAAGGAAGATAATCATAAACTAGAATGGCGCTTGTCACTCCTAGTTAATAATACTTGGTTGAGTATCTGCAACCATGTAAATGATGTCAGGTGGAATTAGAAAGTGGTGACTCATGTCAGTTTATCTGTAGAGCAGAGAGTGGAGGAAGTGACCTCTAGATTACCTACGGCCAGTTCTGATTCAATCTCCTGTGAGCCAGACACTGAACAGTGAAAGGGATTAAATCAGGAAGGAGGACTACCTAGAAGGACTTCTGGCTACTTGTCCTGGGAAGGACGATTCTTACAACTTGAAGGTCTTTACGAATACTCTTAAGTGTCCAGTCATTCACTAGCTGTAATCTGATTTGATTCTCAATCAGAGTTGAAGAAAGGAAGATAAAGTGAATGGAAATCTGGCCCATTTTCCTCCTTTTTTGTTACTGTAACTAATAACTTCAGATAAATCAACTTATAAAGAGGAAAGGCTTGGGATGGTGATGTAGCTCAGTGGTAGAGCACTTACCTAGTACATGTGAAGCCCAAGGTTCAATCCTCAGTATGATGAAAGAAAAGGTTTATTTTGGCTCACACTTTTGCAGCTTCCAGCCCATGGTTAGTTGTCTCATTGCTTTTGGGCTTGTGACAAGGCTGTACATTATGGTGGGAGCACATGGTAAAGCAAGCCCTCATCTCATGGCAACAGGGAAGGAAAAGAGAAAGGAAGAAGAGGGGCCAAGGCCCCAGTATCCTCTTGACCTCACTTCCTTTTGCTTCCTAAAGGTTCTACACCTGTAATAGTGCCAGGCAATAGGGACCAAGCCTTCAACACATGGGCCTTTGAGGATCATTCAAGATCCAAACTCCAGCACCTTGTAGTCACCTTTCTCTGCCTGTTATTCTTAAGTAATCCCTCTTTTCCCAGTCCATCCCGTCTCTTGCCATCTTTAATTCTACAATCACTAAATTGTTTTCAAGAACAATTGTGATGCGAGGCATGGTGGTTCATGAATGTAATCCCAGACCATGGGAGACTGAGGCAGTAGTATTGTGAGTTTGAGGTCAGCCTGGGCTAATCATAGTGAGACCCTATCTCAAAAAGAAAAAAAAAATGTATCTTGTTGGCTCAGCAATGTTTCTCAGCTTTTCATTATCAGAGCTTGATATTTTTGAGAATGGGAGGAGATGATTAAGCTCTGGCAGTGCTTATCACACTTGCAAGATGCTAATTGACCTGTATTAATGTTGATAGCTACAAGTTCTGGGTATTCATTTATTGACCTAGATTATAAGGGCTAAAAAGATAATGGATGGCAGGGAGCTTGGTAACAATGAGTGCAGTTTACTTCTATAAGGCTGTTGTGCATGTCTTTATTTTAAAAATATATAACCTAGGAGCCTCAAAAGATTAAAGTGGTCCACACTTCCTAACTTAAAGAGACCCCGCTCCCACCCCATCAGTAGATGAAGAGAAATGCCTTGAACAGCTACTAGATACATGGTTCTGGTATGGAGGAAGGAGATCCAAGGAAAAGGTGAGATTGCTGCTCTCCAAGGAGCTGCTGCCTTCCTCCTATGCAAATCTTGCTGATGGTGCAGGGTGCTCAGTAAGATCCTTTTCATGAGGAGATAGTTTATCCACACGTATGCCTGTGGAACTTCTAAATATAGAACCTTTTTCTTGTTAGGTGAATCATGCATGGACAATAGATTTTAAAATAATCTTTTACTATCTACTCTCCTGTCACCCTTCTTTCACTATAAAAGTTTTATATTTTTACACTAATGTGCTTAACAGTTATGATGTTTTTATTTTACAATTTGGCTCAATCCCCTTAAACAAACAACACAATCATTACTGCCTCTTAAACCATGCAGGGACAGGGACTGTAGGGTACTGCAGAGAGAAGGTTTGTATATGCCCCATAGTGCATGACTGACAGATGGGCCCTGAGGAAAATGTTACCTTTAAAACACCAAAAGAACAAACAAACAAACAAAAAAACCAAATGAAACAAAAACCAAATAGAAAACAGAATTTGTGAAAGGCTCTTTGTGGAAAGAACAAAAACAAAACAAGAGAATGAAAATGCAAAAGACATCACATTTCAAGCCAGTAAGGGCTGGGTTGAAAACTTAAAAAGGGGACCTGCCCCTCCCAGCTTATGACTCTGCCTCAGCACTTTGTGACACCACCCTGTGCTTCCAGAACTTGCCAGGGCTCAGTACTGATGCACTGTGTTTGCTTTGGAAGCTGATGCTCTCAGGACTTACTATACTGAAAAAAAAAGTATATTTCCTGTCATTTTCTCATTTCCTTTAACTCTTTTTTTCCATCTTTGGTCTAAAGACACATTTAGGATGCTTTTCAGAACAGTAACTCCAGAGGGGCCAGTTTGTTGGCTCTCTTGGGTTCCATCATTGCAAACCCATTCTTCTTGTATCTGAATGCTGAAATCTAATAACATTGATCTTGAAACATTGCCCTGTTGGTTAGCTCTTTTCTCTGTGGCTTTGAATGTGTTTTTAAAGACAGGCTCTTGCGGTAGCTCATACTGGTCTGGAACTCTCAATCCTCCTGCCTTAGCTTCCTGAGTGCTGGAATTACAGGTGTGAGCCACCATGCTTGCACTTTGAACTTGTTTGCGGTTTCCATGTTATCATCTTGACTCTGTCATCCTCAGTCTGTGTCTGTATTACTCAAATAACTTTCTGCCCATTTTCCTAATCCTGGTTGCTCCCCCAAAAACATTTCTTTTTTTTTTTCTTTTTTTTTTATTATTCATATGTGCATACAAGGCTTGGGTCATTTCTCCCCCCTGCCCCCACCCCCTCCCTTACCACCCACTCTGCCCCTTCCCTTTCCCCCCACCCCCTCAATACCCAGCCAAAAACATTTCTTGCCCACTATTTTCTTTTCCCTTCTTAAAAAAACCTGTGTGGACTTTTTGCTTGGGCTGGCCTGGAACCATGATCCCCCTGATCTCCACCTCCTGACTAGCTGGGATAACAGGCATGAGCCATCCCCTCAGCCAGAACCTATGCTTTCTTACTGTGTGAAGTCCAAATGTCCGTGTCTGAGCAGAGCGCTTTTACTGCTTCTGTCTGTCAGCTGTCATTCCCTCCTTTTGATCCTTGACTTTTCCTGTGCAACCTTCATTGTCCTTAGGATTTTCTCCCTCTGTCCTCGTGCTTTACAAAGTACTTGCCTCATGTAAAAATACTCTCCCTGCTTCTGACTGCCACTGTTTTCCTTCTTAACGCTCTCTCCAAAAGATTTTCTCTGAACTTTTGTCTTCCTGGAAGCCTTTCATAAGTAAAGGCCCTCTTCATTTGGATACAAAGTTTGCTTCTGTTGATATGTTTGTGACTGTAATGAACTAAAAAAAACAACTTTGCTAATTTCATTCATTGGATATAGTGGCTTTTTTATAGATTTTCCTTCTTTTTTTTGGTTGTGCTGGGGTTTGAACTCAGGGCCTCACTCTGCCAACCCTTTTTTTGTGTTGAGTGTTTTTGAGGTAGGGTCTCTTGAAGTATTTCTCCTGATCCCTGCCTCCTGCGATTATAGATGTGAGCCACCGACACTACTTTAAGTGTGGAATTGTTTTCTCTATTTCATTTTTGGTAGGTTCGTTGCTAATGTATAGAAATACAATCAATTTTTGTATTTCAATCTTATGTCCTGCCACCTTGCCAAACTCATTTATTAATTCAAGTAGTTTCTTATTGTATTCCCTGGGGTTTTCTATATATAAAATCATGTCTTATATAAACAGATACTGTTTTATTTCTTCCTTTTAATTCCAGATTCTTTGTCTTTCATTTTCTGCCTAATTGTCCTGTGAGAACCTCCAGTACAATGTTGAACAGAAGTGGCAAACCTGGATTTCCTTCTCTTGTTCTGCTCTTAGGGGTATCACTAAGATCTTTAGTGTTTCATTATGATACCTGTGGCTGTGGGGGGTTTGTTATTTTATTTTAAGATGATCTTCATTAGGCTGAGAAGTTCTTTCCATTCCTAGTTTTCTGAGTGTTTTTATATTGATAGAACGTTGAATTTTGTCAAATGCCTTTTCTGTGTTTATTGAAATGATCATGTAATTGTCATTTAGTCTATTAATGTATTATATTAATTTATTTTTGGATATTAAGCCACCTTTGTGTCCCTGGGATAAATCTCAAACTGTTGCGATGAATGATCATTTTTACAGATTGTTGTATTTGTTTTGTTGGTGTTTTGTTGAAGATTTTTGCATCTATATTCATAGGAGATACTGGCCTGTAGTTTTAATTTCTTGTAATTTTTTTTTCTTGTTTGGTATCAGGGTAATACTGGCCTCATAGAATAAGTTGAGAAGTGTTCTCCATTCATTTGTTTGTTTGTTTATTTATTTATTTATTGGAAGAGTTTGTGAGGAATTTGTTTTAATTTATCTTTAAATACTTGATAGAATTCACCAGTGTGATTATCTGGTCCTGGGATTTATTTATAGAAATTTTTAAATTTCTAATTCAACTTGTAATAGGTCTATTCAAATTATCTATTTCTTCTTAAGTCAGTTTTGGTAGTTTGTGTCTTTCTAGGAATTTGTCCATTTCATCTAGGTTCTTTGATTTATTGGCATACAGTTGTTCATGTCTGGTAATTTTTTATTGGCTGTTAAACATTGTAAAGTTTACGTCATTTGGTGCTTGCTCTTTTTGTATCTCCATAAGTTCCATAAGAGCCTTGTTCTGGATAGACATTTGGGTGTTGCTTTTATTAAGCTTTGTTAGGTGAGACTAAGACAGTAATTCAGATTAATTTCCTCACTACTGAAGTGACACTTTTCAGAGTCCTCTACTTAAGTGTCCCACAATTTATGAGGTTTTCTTCTGTGCTGGTGAGATTAGGTCATATGCCTGACCTTGCATGAGTTTTAAGGATTGTTTCCTCTGATCCTTTGGGTACTTTCTGCATACCCACGTGCTGTTTGGTACTCAGCTGAACACTCAAGGCCTTCTGCAGACCTCTGGGGTTCTTTTTTCTGTGTAGCTCTTCCCTCTCTGGTCGTGCACACTGCAAATTGTGGGTGACCTGGCCTTCCCAGAATTCAGCTCCATCGACGCAACTAAGGGAGGTCTCTGAGTTCTAACTGAGTTTCTCCTTCCTCTTCTGTGACCTGGAAACTTTCCTTAAGTGGCAGCACTTGTTTACCAACTCCCAGGGATCACTGTCTTCTGCTTCCTGGTGTCCAGTATCTTGAAAGCTGTTGTTTCAGGTATTTTGTCCAAGTTTTTAGTTGTTTCAGGTACAAAGACAGAAGTGGTCCCTGTTACTCCATTTTTTCCGGAAGCTGAAATTCAGCCTTTTCTTAAAGGATTCCTTAATGAGGAATTGTTTAGAAGTTTGTTACAGAGTATAAGATATTCTTTGGAATTTCTGTAGGGAAAAATCTTCATTCTTTCACAGTGGATTTGATTTTTTTGGAGGAGCCATAAGCTTTTTAAAATTGTTCTTTTTTTTTTTTTTCATTTTTAAAATTCTATCATTTTTACATTTACTCACATGTGTACACATTGTTTGGGCCACCCCCCCCCCCGTTAAATTGTTCTTATGTAATATTCTCCAACTTGATTTCTGAATACATTTATATATTTGCTTATGACACTGTATCTTAACTATGGATTTTTCTTAAATCATGATGGTCAACTAATTTCTGTATAAGGAAAGTGACCTCACCCTGACAAAATATATCGCATGATGTAAAGTATATAAAATTGGTTGTGCTGCCTGTATGACTTAATTAATGCCTTCTTAAGTTTAATTAAAAACTATTCAATAAGATGTTGAATTCCAGTAGCATGAGCACATACCTGCATTTTGCTTACACTGTAGGAATTATATGAATGACTTAGTCTTTCATCTCTTAGAGAGATGCCTTGTATCTGGGTATATTATAGCATTAACCAAGGAACCTCCTTAGGATCTAGTTAATTGGTGTATACACTACATTGTATGCTACTTTAATCACTGCGTGAGATGCTTTTATTTTTTTTTGAGGGGGTGGATTAGAATTATCTTTTCACATTCTTAACATCTTATTAATCCTGTTGCCCCCAATAGAAAACATATGGGCCTTTAAAAAATGTGGTTCTGGGCTAGGGTGGCACTTAGTGATAGAGCATTTACCTAGCATGCGTGAGGCCCTGGGTTCTGTCCTCAGCCCCCCAAAAAGAAAGAGGTCTGGCATGGTTGCATTGCTTGTACTCCAGGTACTTGGGAGGTAGAGTTCAAGGAGGATTGTGGTTTGAGGCCAGCCTGAACAAAAAGTTAGCAAGACCTCATCTCAACTAATAAGCTGGGTATGGTTGTCATGTCTGTCATCCAGTTATACAGGAGGCATAAATAGAAGGATCACAGTCCAGGCTGCTCGGGCAAAAATGCAGCCCCCTATCTGAAAAATAATTAAAGCATAAAGGGCTGGAGACATGGCTCAAGTGGTAGAGGGCTTGCCTAGCAAGTGGGAGGTCAGAAGTTTAAAACCCCAGTAACTGCCAACAAAAAAAAAAAAAAAAAAAGAAGAAGAAGAGAGAGTAAAACATAAAAAAAAAGATGATTTAGTCCTTAATACCCCCAAAGTTATTATGAATTACATTCTTAGATTTTTAGCTTTCAACTTTGTTGTTTGTTTGTTTTTAGGTTGTGCTGGGGATTGAACCCAGGGCCTTGAGTATGCCATGCAAGTGTTCTACACCTGGGCTATACTCTTGATTTTTCTTTGTTTTATATTTTTATTTAACTGAATTTATCACTTCACAGTTTTTCATAGTAAACTTCACAGTAGAATGGGCAGCAATTCTTATTCTTTATCTCGATATTCTTAGTATCTTTTTGTCTTTTGTTTTATTTTTCTTCTTTTTTTTTTTTTTTTTTTTTTTTGTGGTACTGGGGCTTGAACTCAGGGCCTTCACCTTGAGCCACTCCACCAGCCCTTTTTTTTGAAGGTTTTTTTTTTTTGTTTTTGTTTTTGAGATAGAGTCTCATGGAACTGTTTGCCTGCTGGCTTTGAACCGTGATCCTTCTGATCTCCGCCTTTTGAATAGATAGGATCATAGGCGTGAGCCACTGGCGTTTGGTTCTTCTAATTTTGTGTTTAAGTAACAGGAAGGTTACAGCAGGAAAAAAAAAACTTAATCCATATTTATGTGGTGGACTTTTAATCCTGAAATTTATTCTGAAGCTTTTAATTTCAATCTTTAATCAATTTAGGACGACAGTGGTGTGCTGCACCACTTGAACTGCACTCATAGTCCTTTTGCTCTTAGTTTGTCTTCAGATAGGGTCTTCCGCTTTTACCTGGGCTGGGCTTTGGAGCAGCTAGGATTACTGCATGTAACTGCCATGCCTAGTTTGTTTTGGGATTTTTTTGAGACAGGGTCTTACTATGTACCCCAGGCTCCCCTTAAACTTGCAGTCCTCCTCTGTCAACTTCCCCATTAGGTGGGATTATAGGTCTATACTACCATGCCTGGCTCTGATGTTTTAAGGAGTATTTTGAGTTGCTTTTCAGTCTGCTGTTGCTTTGTCTAAAAATTTATACCATCTTTTAGTCAGAGGTAATTTGGGGCTCTTACCCATTCATATAGTTATTAAGAGGGGTTTTCATATCTACCAGTTGTGGAATGACGTTCCTACTTGGGTGCATTGTTTTCTGGCATGTTAGTGTGGGGGAGGGGAAAAGTAGAGTATAGTTTAAAAAATAAACCAATTTTATTTTTCATAGGTACAAGAGTCTAAAAACTACAATGTTATTTATTAAAATGTTCATTCTCTCCCTATTTTTCATTTGAAATCTTCTAAGTTATTCTTCATTGTAATTAATTATAGGTCTCAGTTCTGTGTCTTAATTCTTGCTTTAATTTGGCTTTGTAGTTTTCTTTCTAAAATAGAGATCTTCGAATTTTGGTATCATTTGTCATTTAATCTTATAATGGCATCCATACATAAAAGGACTTAACCTGTTCCTTGACATTTATTTTATGATCCAGTAACTGCTCAGATTCTATGACATATTACTAGCTTTTATCCCTTTAATGATTTTAAATGATGCCTGTTAACTTTTGAAAATAGTGTTCCTTTTTGGTACATTAACAAAATCACAGCTGGGCACTGTGGTACATGTCTGTAGGTCCAGCAACTTGGAAGGCTGAGGCAGGAGGATCACTTTAGCCAGCCTAGGCAACACAGTGAGACTTCATCTTTTTACAAACAAAAAGTCAGGTACATTGACAGAGATCTGCTGACAACTCCCTCCTCCTAAAGGCTGTTTTTACTGTTGCCTTCACAGGTGTTGATTTAAAATAATGTTAATCTTAAATACTGTTGGCCGGGTGCCAGTGGCTCATGTCTGTAATATTAGCTATTCAGGAGGCAGAGATCAGGAGGATCGTGGTTTGAAGACAGTCTGGGCAAATCGTTCACGGGATCCTATCTTGAAAAACCCTTCACAAAAAAGGGCTGGTGGAGTGGCTCAAGGTCTAGTAGGCCCTGAGTTCAAACCCAGTACTGCAAAAATAAATAAATAAATAAATAAGTTAAAATAAATGAATGCTTACTCTATCTCGGATTCAGTACTAGGCCCTGAGATACAATAGTGAACAAAAGAAAATTCTAGGCTGGAGGTATGGCCCAAGGAGTAAAGCACTTGCCTAGCAAGTATGAGGCCCCTGAGTTCAGACCCTAGTACCACAAGAAGAACAAAAGTTGAGGTGGAATAAAATATTGTAACTGATAATATAGTTTTATCTTTATAGATTTCCAAGATAAACTATCTTAATACTGATAATTCATGGGAATATATCTTTCGAAAAAAATGACACGTATTAGTGGACATTGACAAATATTTTAATGTAAAACCATTTTTATCTGAAATCCTTTATAGGAAACTCTGAAAGCCTTATGTATTTTAGAATTCAGGTATTGTTTTTATTTTTGGGAAGCCAATAAGATGCATTTGTGGTATATTATGGAATTCCCCTGCAGGGTTGGGGCAGTATTCATAGTCAGATACATTAGTTCTTCAGTAGCCAAGGCATGGCTTTTCTTGCTGAAATAGGTAGACCATAAATACTCAGATGTCAATTCAGGTCAGACTTTTGCTGCCAGTTAAATTCACATTGAGTTTTGCCACCAAGTGAGTTACAGAAAACTTTGGGTTTCCAGTAGTTTTGGGATCTGAGAATTATGAATGGGATTATAGGGATTGTATGAACTGTGTTTACTTTTTAGCCCTCATGTTTGGTTGCTTTTGTCACTCTCAGAAAATGAAACCTGCTTTCTTTTTTTTTTTTTCCAAACAGGATATGAGATTAAATCTGTTCCCTACAGGCCAGTTAATAGAAATTAGGACACCTCTTCACAAAGCTTGATACCTTAGGCAGCTGTCACTGTCAGGTGACACCTCCACCAACTCCTTCCTCCTCAGCTGACTTAGGTGAAGACTCACAGTTCTCTTTTCCACGCTCCTTTCAGAGGTGCTCTGTGGTGATACAGAGCAAGGAAGAGAGATCCAAGATGTGCATGACGTCACGTGGCACATGCTGGTCTCAAGCAGGCGCTTTCTGCGCAGGAACCTTTCCTGTTACAGCTATTGTGGTAGCTTACAAATACACCTTTGTGGGCTGGGGATGCTCCTCAGTGGCAGAGCGCTTCCTTTCCATTTCCAGCACTGCAAGATAAATAGACAAATCTTTGCAAAAGAAATACATGCTTATGGTAAAACAAAAGTCTAAATGGTACAGAAGTACAAATAAAAAGTAATATCTCTTGCCTGGCCATACTGTCATCCCACAGTTTTTATTGATCTCAGCCTTCCTATTAGCTAGGATTACAGCACCTGACCTTTTTTTTTTTGACACAGGGTCTTGCTGTGCACCCTAGGCCAGGCTTGAACTTGCAGTTCCCTTGCCTCAGCTAGGATTATAGGCATGGCCTCCATGGCTACTTGACAATTTTTTTTTTTTTTTTTTTTTTGGTGATACTGGGGTTTGAACTCAGGGCCTTTGTGCTTGCTAGACAAGTGCTTGAGCCACAGGTAGGGTCTTGCTTTTGCACAGAGCTAGCCTCAGATGGCAATCCTCCTAATTCCACCTCCTGTCTAGCTGGGAATACAGGTGTGCACCACCACATCTATCTTGTTTTTGAAATGGGATCACAATAACTTTTGCCCAGACTGGCCTCAAACCAAGATCCTCCTATCTCTGCCACCTGTGTATCTAGGATTACAGGCATGAGCCACCACTACCCCACAGCTTTTGACTTTGTTTTGTAGCTTTTTTAAGGGTTTGGATTCTTTTAAACTGATTTTTCTTTCTTTCATTCAGACATTACAGGGAACAGTTGACAAATTCTGATTAGGCTTTGTAACCCTCCCATATTAATTTTGTGTTCATTTGAATGCTAGACTATGGAAATGAACTTTTCCATTCTAGCTGGCAGTTACACATTTTAATTCTAGAACTGGCTGTTCAAACTTCCAGGTTCTAGCCAGGCATGTTGGTGTACATCTGTAGTTCTAGCTATTTGGGAGGTTGAGGCAGTATTATTGCTTGAACTTACGAGTTAGAGCCTAGTCTGGGCAAAGTAGTGAGAGCCCATCTTAAAAAACAAAAAAGCTAGGTACAGTGGCTTGTACTTGTAATCTCAGCTGTTCAGAAGGCAGAAGATTATAGGCTCAAGGTTCAAGGCAGCCCGGGCAAAAAGTCAGTGAGACTCCCATCTCAATCAATAAAAAGTTGGGTGTTGGTGGCACGTGCCTGTCATATTTATGCAGGAAGTATAAGTAGAGGATTGCCATTCAAGTCTGGCAGGGACAAAAATGCGACATCCTATCTCAAAAATAACCAAACTACAAGGAGCTGGGGGCATGGCTTAAGTGGTAGGGCACCTGCCTAGCAAGTGCGAGGCCCTGAGTCCAAACCCCAGAACTGTCCTCCCCCCTAAAAAAAACCTGGAAATAGCACAAGCAAGGAAAGAATTTGAATATTATTTACATACAGAAGTAGAAATACAATAAATTATTGATTTATTTAGTGATAAATAATTTTAATATTTTTATTAGCATGTATCAATTGTGTAATAATGCGTTTCACTTTGACATTTTCACATGTGTATACCAGTGTACTTTGATCACATTCACCCTCCTTACTACCCTCCCTTGTCCCTAATAGTTCCACTTCTACTGAAAAACAATTTTTTGAAAGTCAAAAACAGCTTTTATTTTGTCAAATACTGGTTTCACCAATGGAACACTTACTTTAAGAAGAGGGTGGTGGCTCATTCCCTAAGTCATTGGCTCCAGGTAATCATACGAGTGATGGAGTGCAAATGTCTCTGAGTCATTACTACCAGGGACATTACTGAAATCATTTGTGTTCTATTGTAGCCCATTCCATGCTGCTATAAACAGAGTACCGGGCAATTTATAAACAGCAGATACTTATTTCTTTCAGTTCTGGTTTGGGGCCTACATCTGGCAATGGCCTTCTTGCTGTCTCATTCCATGGCAAAAGGTAGAAGGGTGAGAGAGTACACTCTCACAGGACAGAAAGAAGCGGGGGGGCACTCCTGCAGTAACTCACCCAGACCCAGGGTAACAGCGTTAGTCCATTCCTGAGGCCAGAGCCCTCTTGGCCTCATCATCTCTAACAGTTCCACCTCTCCACACTGTTGCAGTAGAGGTTAAATTTATGACACATGAACTCTGGGAGACACATTCAAACAGTAGCATGTGTTTAAAAGATACAAGGTATCTAAATGTGAATGCCTTGGAGCCTTGAGAACTTTCAATATGGCATCCACATTCTTTCATTGTTTATCTCAGCAAGCATTTATTAAGCACTAACTGTCAAGAACTGGTTCACAGTAGACATATAAACAGCTGAAACATAAGCTGGAAAAAAATAAAAGAACCATTCTAGGTCAGAATGAGGGTGTTAGACATACCCTTAAATTAGGGTGTGCTTAATTACTATTGGTTGAAATATATTCAACGTAAGGGTATTTGGTTTTAAGTTATCTGATCCCAAGTCCCTGACAGGCCCTAACTTCTACCACATTACTCTGTGCGCACACACAGAGTACCTGGGCTTGTTTCCTACCCCCCAATTCTTGTACCTTTGCCATATATGTAGAACAGCAGAAATAGTTGTTGGGATTCCAGGAAACCTGGTTCCTAATTTAAAGCCTCAGAGTAATGCTTTTGCAAAGTACAGTATAGGCCTTTTTTTTCCAGTTAAGTAAAGGTCAAGGATTCTTTGTTTTCCTTTCAGGAGGAGTCCTGTCTTCTTTAGGCTTAGCACCCTGCATTAAATAGGAACTTGTCTGACATGGCTGGGAACTGTGGGAGCTGGACTGGAGATTTTCCTTATGGGAAAACTGGTGGAGTACAAGAATCTAGTGGCTTCTTTTATTGGGATTTTGGAGTGGCTGGGAACTTGGTTCCATGACATTACAAAGAATTATTAGTCATTAACTAAAGGAAAATGCTTGTTGAAACTTGACTGTAATTTATACTTTTTCTTTTTTTTCTGGTGCTTGGGATTGAACCCAGGGCCATATGCCAAGCATATGCTCTACCACTGAGCTACACCTTCAGCTAAAATTCATGTAGCATAAACAAAACTATTAAGTGAAGACTAGTGCAAGAGCAGAGTATTCATCTGTTTTTCACTACTATAACAAAATACCCAAAGCTGGGTACTTCACAAAGAAAAAGGTTAGATGCTGAAAGTTCAAGATCAATCAGCTCTGTTGATTTGGCCTCCAATGAGGACTTACTTGGCTGTGTCACTTTATGGTGGGTGGTATCATGGTGACAGTATGTGGAAGAGGGAGAGATCACATGGTGAGGTAGGAAGCCAGACAAAAGGGGAGGGGGCAGTAAGGATCTCCCACTAAACTCCACCCCTTAAAGGTCCCACCTCTCTTAACACCGAAGACCAAGGTGCTAATATATGAATCCTCGGTGGACACACTCAAACCATACCCAAACCATAGCAAGAATTGAACAAAAAATTACAGTGAAGTCAGGCAAAGAAAATATAGTAGTCTTGTATATGAAAGAGTAACCCAAGGCATGGATTTGATCCGAGTACATTGTATGCATGCATGGTGATGCCACAGTGAAACCTCAAATTAATACGAACTAATAAAACATGAATCACAAAATAAAATGCAGAGTCTCCAATAAAAAGCCAGTTTAAGAATAAAAAGTTTCAAATTTTGAAATAAAGCTTTTATATTTGGGCAGTTAGAGCTTAGAAGAGTATTAGCATTGTTCACTGTGATAGGAAATAGGAGTTAATTCAAGCTGATAATTTTTTTTTCATTTTTCTTTTATTATTCATATGTGCATACAAGGATTGGTTCATTTCTCCCCACTGCCCCCACCCCCTCCCTTACCACCCACTCCGCCCCCTCCCTCTCCCCCCCCAATACCCAGCAGAAACTATTTTGCCCTTATTTCTAATCTTGTTGTAGAGAGATTATGTAGCAATAATAGGAAGGAACAAGAGTTTTTGCTGGTTGAGATAAGGATAGCTATACAGGGCATTGACTCACATTGATTTCCTGTGCGTGGGTGTTGCCTTCTAGGTTAATTCTTTTTGATCTAACCTTTTCTCTAGTACCTGTTCCCCTTTTCCTATTGGCCTCAGTTGCTTTGAGGTATCTGCTTTAGTTTCTCTGCGTTAAGGGCAACAAATGCTAGCTAGTTTTTTAGGTGTCTTACCTATCCTCATCCCTCCCTTGTGTGCTCTCGCTTTTATCATGTGCTCAGAGTCCAATCCCCTTGTTGTGTTTGCCCTTGACAAGCTGATAATTTAAGAGCAAATGAAGGATATAGATGTGGTCTTTAAAGTCTATGAAATCAGTACCTTTAAAGATGGTGAAATTTTAAATTAAGAATTTCTGAAGAGGTACTAATATTGAGAGTGTACTTTATAGTTAATTTAGAAGCTAAGTTCGATTGTTAGTTACTGTGCAGACTTTTTTCTTTGTCTTGTGTTTATTTTGGTAAAATTTATGTGTTTCAGGGAATCTTCCTATTTCATCAGTCTGCTGGGTGTTGGCATAAAGCTGTTCATAACATTCTTTTGTTACTCTTAATTATTACTAATGTCTATAGGATTTTAATCATATTCCTTTCTTCATTTCTGATGTTAATGACTTGGATTTTCTTTTCTTTATTCAATACTCTAACTAGAATTTTGTCAGTTTTTATTGATCTTTTTAAAGAACCAGCTTTGAATTCAGGGACTTTTCTCCATTGTTTTTTGTGGTTGATTTCCAGTTTTATTTTAATTATTGCATATTACTTGCTTTGAGTTTAATTTGCTCTTTCTTTTCTAGCTTCTTTTGTGTTGCATTTTTTTTTATATTTTCTAAATACTCTAATATGCCTTGTGAGTTCTTCTTTGCTGGTACATATGAGTTTGTTTACTACTTTCCAAATATTTATGGATTTTTCCAGATACCTATTGTTGCAGATTATTGATTAAAAATTCTATCATGGTCATGAAACCCATATTATACAATTTCAACCCTTTAAGATATAGTGCGAGTTGTTATGATTTCATGAATAGATCTGTGTGTACCTGAAAAAGAATGTTCTGCTGTCCTTTGGCTAGTGTGCTGCTGTCAGTTAACCTGATTGGTATCATGTCTGACATCTGTTTCTGATTTTCTTTCTGTGTATCAGTTTCTGAGAGGAGTATTGAAATTTCCAGCTATGATTATGGATTTGTTTGTTTCTCCTTCAGTTCTGATCATTTTGCTTCAAGTATTTTGAACCTGTGTAATTAGATATATACACATTTAGGATGGTGATGTTTCCTTGATGAATCAAGTCCTTTATAGTAATTATAGAATCCTTCCTTTTATTGGGTAATATTCCTGTGTGATATTAATATGATCACTCCAGCTTATAAATGCATGGTGTCTCTTCCCATTCTTTTACTTTTAACTTGTTTATGTCTTTATTTTTTTAATGAATTTCTGTTAGATATAGTTGAATCTTTTTTAATCCAATCTTACCATCTTTGCTTTTTAATTGAGATGTTTAGACCATTTACATTTATGTCATTTTCAATATGGTTGTGTTTAAGTCTATGATTTTGCTATTTTTTTCTGTTTATCTCATCTGTTTTCTGTTTATTCTTTCCTCTCTTCCTGGCTTCTTTTCAATTACTTTTTTTTTTTTAACTATTCCGTCTTCTCTGTTAACTATAAGCCTTTGTTTTACTTTTATAGCAGTTGTTGTATGGCTTAAAATATGCATCTTTAACTTACACAGCCTGCCTTAAAACAACATGATAGTTTATATAGTGTAAAACCTCTACAAAGTATATTTCCATTTTCTTCTGTTATACGTTTTATTTCTTTGGATGTTATATTTTCCCACAATTTATTGTGACTATTTTTCACTATAATAGCATTTAAAAATCTGAAAAAGAGGTATTTTATATTGGGGGTAAGTTGTATGCTTAGCATGTATAAGGAAGGCCCTGGATTCAATCCCCAGCCCCCTCCAAAACAGAGTTTTTTGTATTTGCCATTTCTAGTGCCCTTCATTCCTTTTGTTTTAGATGTGAGTTTCCATCTCTATTATTATTACTGTTACTGTTACTATCACTATTATCATACTGGGGTTTGGACTCAGGACCTTATGCTTGCTATAGACAGGTGCTCTCCCACTTGAGCCATTCCACCAGCCCTTTTTGTGTTTGGTATTTTCGAGATAGGGTCTCCAAATTTATTTGTCTGGCCCAGCCTTGAACTGTGATCTTCCTGATCTCATCCTCTGAGTAG